>NC_134713.1:83266056-83569087 GCF_049634645.1 Pelodiscus sinensis | reverse complement strand
TTCAAATGGCAGTGACCTGTGGCTTTGGTTCCATCCCTGCTGAAGGCAGTGGTGTCTGGAGGTGTGTGTGACTCCAGTTCATTACAAATGCACAGCCAAACTATGCATCAATTCAAGAGCCCAGTGGCAAATGAGTGTTTTGCTTGACTGAGGTCTCCCAGACTGGGCTTGAAGGCAGGAAGCGAAGAATAACTCATGCAGCTTAAACGCCGGGATAGTGTAGAGAGACAAAACATACTTTTGGCCAAGACACCAAGATCAACTCTCTCATACTAAAAAAAAAAAAAAGTAGTATTGTGAGACTGTAACAACCACAAGAGGTTGTGATGCCAGGTTTACATCTCCTTCGAGGATAGTATTCTGAGGAGCACAATGCTGCCAATTCTATCCTGTGAGATCACTGTTTCAGTACTGAATCAGCTCCCCCCTGAATCTTCCAAAACACTTTATTCAGTTTCTAGGTGTTTCCTACAGATGTCCCATTCAAGCAGCGACCTAACTTAATCTTGCAAGCCGTGGAAGGATCACAGTCAAAGGTAGAACAGGTGCTGGCTGTGCCTCAAGAGGAAAGTTTTAAGGGCTAAAATACAGACAGCAAATGCTGATGTAACCCTTTCAGGTTCAGAATGACGTCAGGTGGAGATAATGAAACAATAACTACACTGCGTATTTAGATACGGACTGTATGATAAACATGACAACCCTACGCTTCTCTTGTTTGCCATAAAAACCTGCCTGCCTCAGCCCACTTCTCAGCACAGACAGAACAGTAGCACCCTGTATAATATGAGGTATGACGTTAATAAGACTGCCTAAGCTTTACTACCGATACTGCAGTACACTTATTGCTGCATTAGGAAATCTCATGAGGCAAATGAAATGATAGTGGTCAAGATAAATGGACAGAATACATTCGGTGATATGCTCCTGACTTATTGAGCCATGTTTGCTCACATAAGGCTACATTTACACCTGGTAAGGCTGCCTGAACAAGTCCCCGTGATCCATCTCTGCCTCACTTAGTCCTCAGTACACAGAGCCTTGCACAGGCCTTTTGCAATGAGAGGAATTCACCTCCATGGATCCATTCATTCTGAATCGGTTCCCCCAATCTCTACAGGTTCTGGTCAAACACATGTAAACCCTAATTTGAGAATGTGAGTGGTACCTATATTGGTCTTTTTGTAGCCATCTACATTAGGGATGTGAACAGGTCATATTTAACTGGTTAACTGATTAACTGGGATTTTAACATCTCTACTCTACATATGGGCGAGCTTCATCCTAGCATGATTTAGCAAGTTCCATCGGTGTACATAAACACACTGCAAAGAAATACAGAAAGCTGTATAAATCTGTGTCCGCTGAAACTGATGTAAAGATTTCAAAAATCTAAGTCTGTCTCAAATTAAATACATTCAGAAAAACAAGAACTGAAGCTAAGTGTTGTCCACTATTTATTTGTCCTGTTTTTTAATCTTCTGACTGACATCCTCACACTGATTTGTTTCTTTTGAGGCTGTACATTTGCATTTGGGAAACATTAAATTCAGATTTTAATGAACGCTCCAGATTTCCAAACAGTCTTTACTTTATCATTAAAAAGCAAAACAAAAAGCAAGGAATGACAGACATATGTTATTTGAACAGTATCTTGCCTGTGCCATCAACCTAGTCAAACACAGATAAAGAGCTAAATAAAAGAAATGATAGAAGTTTAAATTCTGTATTGACTTAAACATTAGACAGTTAAAACACTGTTTTGAGTCAATATTTCTGCAGTTCTACAATTGCCTGTCAGAATCAAGACTTGTTTTTAAATGATAACAGGAGCAATCTGGATGCCTTCATTATGCAATTATCCATTAAATGTATTAAAAGCTTTGATTAAAAGAAATTAGCGCATAAAAGTATTTTTAGGACAAACATTTGCACAATTTCATTGTGTTAATGTACTTATACAACTGTGTCCCACTTCTAGGTCTGATATTTTAACCCATTGCCACCTGCCCTTTCATTCTAATACCATCTGTTTCTAATGGCTATATAACATTAAGATAATGAGAGTAATATTATCAGCCTAATTAACCATGCAGACTCTAATGGCACACTAACTGGTTTAGATAACAGAGTTTGCTGATATCTTCTAATACAGAAAAAAATACTAAAAAATGTGATAAAACATACCAGAGGTAAACAATATGCCTGGCACGCAATGTTCATCCATGTCAAGTTTCATTTAGTCTGTACCTATAAGGGTATGGCTACACTAGCAACCCTAGTTCAAAGTAGGGTGGCTAATGTAATCATTCGAACATGCAAATGAAGCCCGGGATTTAAATATCCCGGGCTTCATTTGCATTTTCCCGGGCGCCGCCATTTTTAAATGCCTGGTAGCTCGAACCATCTGCCCGCGGCTACACGCAGCACGGGCTAGGTAGTTCGAATTAAGAGTGTTAATTCGAACAACCTAGCCCGTGGCCGCGGGCAGGTGGTTCGAGCTATTGGGCATTTAAAAATGGCGGCGCCCGGGAAGATGCAAATGAAGCCCGGGATATTTAAATCCCGGGCTTCATTTGCATGTTCGAATGATTACATTAGCCACCCTACTTTGAACTAGGGTGGCTAGTGTAGCCATAACCTCAGATTTTTAAAATCTTTTCGATGTTTCAATATTGCTGGTGAGAGTGACACTTCATGCAATCACTATAAATCCTTTCTGAAAAAACTAATGGGACAAAATGCCCCAGGAATTTGTAGAATGTCCATCATGAGAGATTTCTAAGAACAGGTGAGACAAACACCTGCCAGGGATGACCTAGTAATTAGTCCTGCCTCAATACAGGGGGTTAGACCAGATGAGCTCTAAAGGTCCCTTCCAATCTTGCATTTTTATGATTCTATGATATGTTTAAAGCAGTGAACAGATATATAGTTCTAATGGAAGGAAAATTGCAAAATTTTCACTAAATCCTATCTGGCCACATTTGGTTTCATTTTGTTTAGAAAGTTAACTCCATGATCTCAGACGCAGAAAGCTAGATTTACATTGAGAACCCTTACTCACAAATGTAATTTCATTGGCTTCATTAGCAACATGGCTAAAGTTTCCACAATCCACACAATCTATCCTTTAATGTCCTGTTGTGATTTTCAAGCAAACTGAGATGAAGGGGAGGGGAACCATTCCTATTTAACAGTACTACTGTGAATAACTGGACTACAAGGGAGAGAAAACAGGGTATGGTGCTTACCTCATTCTTCAACTTGCTTCCAGAAAACCTTTGAAAACACACAGACTGTATTAGTACTTCAAAATTTAGCATTGTGGTTATTCTAATTAAACAATAAGAACAACTCCTCTCCAACACACTGCACTTAATGGAAAAATTGATCATGGTGATCCTGAAAAATAAACCTGGACAATTAGCTGTATTCCTTAACTTTTACTGGTATCCAATTAAAGCCATGGCAGACAGTTTTTTAAAAGTGAACAATTTAGGACAGTGATCAAACAGAAAAGTCTAAGGCTCTAGTTCTATTCAGATTTCCAGCTTGTGCCACAACCTCACAAAAGTCAGTGTAAGTAAGATTTAGCTACAAATCTAGAATATTTTAGAACTGGTCTAGAAAATTTAGTATAAAATGAATAAAAATAAATTTAAAAAAGAGTTTAGACCTTCCCCATTGAGAAGGATGATAGCATAAAATAGTGATTTCTAGAAACTAGTTATTCTCTTAGCATTCAGAATGGCTACATCAACACATCAGGGCTAAAATGGAATTAAGCTACGCAACTTCAGCTGCATCATTTGTGTAGCTTAAGTCGAAATAGCTTAACTTGGCTTTTGGCGCTGTCTATACAGCAGGAAGTTGAAGGAAGAACACTCTTCGGCCGTGTCCAGACTCAGGGGTTTTTTCGGGAAAAGTAGCCTTTTCCCGAAAAAACTTCCCCTGCGTCCAGACTCAAGCTGCGTTCTTTCGAAATTATTTCGAAAGAACGCGGCTTTTCTTTCGATGGCGGTAAACCTCGTTTCATGAGGAAGAACGCCTTCCTTCGAAAGTTCCTCTTTCGAAGGAAGGCGTTCTTCAATGTAAAGAGGCCGTCTTCGAAAGAGAGCATCCAGACTCGCTGGGTGCTCTCTTTTGAAAAAGCGGATTTTTCTTTCGAAAGATCCGCCTGCAGTCTAGACGCGATCTTTCGAAAGATGCTCTTTCGAAAGATGCTTTCGAAAGAGCATCTTTCGAAAGAAGCCTGCAGTCTAGACATAGCCTTCCTTTGACTTCCCTTACTCCTCATGAAATGAGGGTTACCATGAGTCAGAGTAAGAAGTCTTCCAGCTCCAGGACACTATTTCAAAATAAAGGCTTGTAGTGTAACATGCATACTATGTTATTTCCGAATAATTTCAGTTACACTGAAATAACACTGCTGTGTAGACATACCCAATGGTTTCAATCCAAATGGGAAAAAAATCGTTAATAACTGTCAGGAATATGAAATAGTGTAGATAGCATTCTGTCTGGGTCTGGACCAATGGCCATAGAAGTCAATGGGAAGACTTCCATTGGCTTGATTGGTGAAAGCAAGTGCTACATGAAGTCACTGGAAAACTCAAGTTGAATTAGATCTACTATGTTAGGGTATGTCTACACTACCACCCTAGTTTGAACTAGGGTGGTTAATGTAGGCAACCGGAGTTGCAAATGAAGCCCGGGATTTGAATTTCCTGGGCTTCATTTGCATATTGCCGGGCGCCGCCATTTTTAAATGTCCGCTAGTTCGGACTCTGTGCCTGCGGCTACACGCGGCACGAACTAGGTAGTTCGGATTAGGCTTCCTATTCTGAACTACCGTTACTCCTCGTGGAACGAGGTGTACCGGTAGTTCGGAATAGGAAGCCTAATCCGAACTACCTACTTCGTGCCGTGTGTAGCTGCGGGCACGGAGTCCGAACTAGCGGACATTTAAAAATGGCGGCGCCTGGCAATATGCAAATGAAACCCGGGAAATTCAAATCCCGGGCTTCATTTGCAACTCCAGTTGCCTACATTAACCACCCTAGTTCGAACTAGGGTGGTAGTGTAGACATACCCTTAGGGATTCCCAGGTGGCAAGGTTTTACAGGGATCTGCACAAGGATGAAAACAAGCCAGTTGTGGTTTGTTTAATTAATAGAATTCCCTGTTAATTTAGCTTCAAGGTGATAAGATTACAATGGCAACATGAAGTTGACATAGGGTAATATTGTGGTTTCAAGCCATTGAGATGTGCCGGGGACAGGAAGTGGAGCTAACATGGCCAGACGTGACCCAAGACATTCTGCCTGCACAGGCCACATACAAGGCAAATGGTGGAGGGGAGTCACAGTGAGTGTCTTAGAAAGGGGAAATGTGTATTCCTTTCAAACCTCATGTCTGATTCCCGATACCAGAAGACAAGCAGAGATGGAGTTAAGTGATCTTACAGCTAGGTTTGTATTGTGGCCCGAGCAGCAAGGGGACACCACCAGTTCTGCAAATAACTTGGGTAGCCTTTGCTGGATGTGTTCCTCCAAAGTCCCAATCACGAGCTAAAGCTGCTCTTCCCACAGGGCTGCCTGTGCTATTAGTAGGAGTGTGTTAGGCTTCTTCCTTTAAACAACCAGGCTTGGGGAAGGGGATTTTTAGAGGTTCTTTAAGCATCTAAAGATGTAGAAAGTGCTTACTGGGTTTTTTAAACATGTCGAGGCCCTTACTTCTCACATTGAAATCAATGATTGCTAGGCACCTGGAAGAGCTGGAAAATCCCAGTAGGCACCCATCTGCACCTGTGAAAATCTGGCCCTGGGTACTTTTGCATTAACTCCACTTTCTTTTACTCAGCAGCACTGTAGCTTGAAAGGCCAGAGCCTGAACCTAATGGTGCATGGCACTGGCTGAGATACTGCCCAGGGCCATTAGTGATATGGTCTCTTTTGTGCCTCTCACTCAATTAAATGAGCAATTTGTTCAAGATAATTCTGCATTACAAAATAGCCCCATCTACATATGTGCCAACACCACCTCCGCAGCCCTTGATAAATACTGGATAAGGAAATGGCAGGTTCTGATTTATTATACCCAGCAACTGCAGGATCCCCCTTTCTTTAGATGACCAAAGTCAGTATTAGTCTCATGTGTTCTGCTGTGTTCTGTTTCCTATGCCAAGGACCCTTGGTGATAACCTGAAACTGACAGAGGCGATTTTTTTTATATATACCCATGAACTCATTTATCCTTTTCCTTTAACATAGTCCCACTCATGTCTGTATTTTCATCTGCAATGAAAGCCGTCATTCAAGCCATATGTGAACAGAAACATTTGTTTTATGAACTATTAATCTTTTGTTTGGTAAACCAACATGCAGCTATCATAATTTATTGATCTTGCTAGCTGTCTCTTAAGTAAATATAATTAGAGTTTCTGGTTTAGGTTTCAGCTTGATATTTGTCAGTAAAAGAACCAGTAAATATTAATCAACACTGAAACCTGTCCTCCCTGCCCACAGGTGCCAACTTCACACCATTCCCTGGCAGTCTCACAATGGTGAGCTGCATTGGGTGGCGAATGGAGAAGACTACCACACACACATGTGTAAACAAAATGCTCTGAAAATTGAGCTTCTCTACATTTAGCAGGCTAGTATAAATGGTGCAAATAGCATAGCTCTCTTGACTTCAGTGGTGGTGTGCTAAATTACACCAGCTAGAATCTGGCTGACTGTGTTCAAAAATGTATCCCTTGATTTTTCTGGTGTAAATTACTGCCCTAAACCAGAAACATTAAAACATGAGAGCATGATATTACTGGTGCCTCTATACTACAGTGATAGGTGTCCTAAGACTATCTTACTTAGATATTCGAGATTAAGATTAGATCATTGCTGAACATCATTCCAAAATATAGTGGCAGTCTGAATCTCAGAAGTCATGTTACTATACCTTGTCAACCCTTTTCCAGAATACACAGAGTGGTAATATGCACTGCTTTCTTTAATGCCGATTCCATAATAATGATACCTGTGAAAAAGAAAATAGCTGCTTACGTTTGTGGAGGACACACACAAAGATCTACAGAGAATTAAACTGGTGCTCACCTCAACTTTTCTTTAGAATCTGTTTTAATTAAAGTTATTTTTCATGTTACTGGGACAAATCCTGGTGCTACTGAAGGCAATGGCACTATTACCATTGTATTCAAGGTTTGGTCCAAAGACCACAGATACATTACTTCCTTCTCTCACATGGGTAGACTAGAAACTCATATGGACTTTCAACTGGTGCAGAAGGCAACTGACCACTTATTAAATGGTATGACCTGCCAGGTTATATCTCATCTCTGCTCCATGGTTTGCAGTAGATTTCAGCTTGCTTCCTTATGAAGGTTAAAGAGTCAGGTTTGATCTATCTAGATTTTTATATCAGGCTCATCTCTGTAGTATGTGAGTCATTGGAAAGTTCTAAGTGGTTTGTAATCAGCCTGCCTTTCAGACTACTTCTTTCTTGGTGTGATGCTGCAGCATCTTCAATCAGATAAGGTGCTTGGGACAACTACAGTGCTTGTCTTTCCTGTGATTTAGTTTTTAGCCTCCTGCCCATGTCTACAAATACTATCCCTGAATCCTGACTTTAGCTGGATTCTCCTTGTATGCCTTTTCCATCCAATGTGTACACTGATTCACTAGTTAAATCAGTACTATTCCCCTCACATGGATACTCTTAACATAAGACAAAGATTGCTATGGCTTAAGTATATTGGTTTAGAATCACACCGTTATTAAACTCATCAACTTTGTATGTAGACCGGGCTTAAACTGCAGTGGCGTAACCTCTGCAAACTCAGTGGAGTTGTGTCATCTTAACTAAGGGGAAGATGTAGATTGACTCCACTTTGCATATTTCAGGTATAAACAATAAAAGTAGCAATGTATTTAAAATGACTCAGAGGCGTCACAGTATCGCACTTACCTTACACCAACATCATTTCCTCATCTATAAAAGCTACTAGTTTACATTTATATGGCACCATTTATCCAGAGGGATCCCAAACTCATAACCCAGTTTAAAATTTCTCTATATTAATCCTTTCATTCCTGATTTTTAAAAAATTGCAGACGGGATGGAGGGACAATTAGGTGAAGAAATTCCTACCGGCTAGAGTTGGTGGACAATTGCAAGATCCCTCAGGGTAGAAGGGAAGAAGAATAACCACCACAGAGTGATTAGCTCCATCACCTAGCACACTGATAACTAGACAGGATAAAACTCTTGTAAACGTATGAGATGAAACAATCTCGCACTGGCAGGAAGGCTAGATGGTCTCATAGAGTTTAGATTCAATGGTCCTGATTCTAGATGGGACTATCAAATGGGATTGTGTCTTCTGATTATCCAATGTTCTTATACTGCTACAAACTGGAGAGTCTCACTAGGTAAGTGGTGGTGAGAAAATCTTGCGCCAGGAGGTCATATCCACTTTCCCCTATATGTTATCTTGCTGATCTTCCTGTAGTGTAGTTCTATCTTTTTAGCACAGTCTGAGACCACTTAGGGTCCTGTAAACTCAGGAAACTGCATGTGCTCAGAAGCTTAAGTGATGTAATAGCATCAAATTCCCATACCAGCATTACAGAATTTCATTGACCTGATATGCCTGTTTACTAACAGGATCCACATACCTACACTTTTCAAAGTACTAAAGTCACGTTTAAAGTATGAGGTAAAAGCACCCTAAGGTTTAACAGAGAGAAGAAGAGACCCACATGCTTTTAAAGTGATCCAGTGCTGCATTTCACTTGAAAGGTAAAAGAAAGAGATCCTAATTTTATGGCAACACAGAGGTTTCTTTTCAAGAAAAGAATTGATCTTTCAGTCTCTGCATCAGTGCATTAGTCATGTCACTGATCCTCAATTATATGTGAGCAGCCCGATTCAACAAAGTTCAGGTGCAAACTTTTCACTCTGGGCTCATGGACATTTTTCTCCTATTGAATTGAAACTATTCTACATAAGATCTTAGAGTTAGATCCATTATTCAGAGATAGCATAAGTATTTTAAAATATGTTGAATGCATAATGATATGTACTTATATGGACATCGTTTGAAGCAATGCTAATGCATCTTTAAAATTGGGCTGCTCACGTGCACTTAGTCATGTCACTGATCCTCAAACTAATATACTCATTGCAACGAGCCAAGCTGATCAGCCAAAATCTCGCCCTTCTCAAGGGTCATTGGGTACGATGCTGTTTTGGTGGAGTAACCTTTACTTGTAAATTTCAGGCAAACAATGAAAGCAGTAATGTGTTTAACAATGACCACTTGGCATCATTATAACATATGTGCCTATAATAAATGTACCATTGACTTGCACTCTGCCACTAAAACAACTTCTCAGTTCTCAGCTGAATACTGAAATCTCTCTGCAGCTTCAAACACTTGCCATTTTTTATTTTAAAACTAACCTCCTACAAAAATAGTCCTTCTTTCTCAACAAATGTGGAATTCTCATTCATTATATGAAATATACAACTGCATAGCTATATATTTGCTATCTTAAATATGATAAACTAGGAATAAAATAAAATCCATGATGGTGGAGGACTTATTAACAGAGCCTTTAAAAAGAGACAGACTAAACTGCTTTCCTTTTTTATTTCATAGGTCTGCCATAACATATGTTCCTGTGCAACTAGTAGCCCTGATTTTAGCTTACACGGACACAAATGATGGCTGATAAGGAAATGATAGGATTAAGCTGTTCAGGGACTTGCAATAACTTGTTATCACGAGGCCAGCTGCCATATCAGTTTTATTAACCCACTAAATCACTCCTAATAAATAAGATAATAGTTTTCAGACATGATGGATAAAAGCTAAGATTTAACATTGATCAAAGTCTACAAAGAAATTAAAATGTAACTTGAGCTCAAACACAATCTCCTGTGTGTCTACTCTACACAGTATGTACATTGTCCTGAGGAGCTGTCACAGGTAATACACTGATCATAGGCGTTATTGTTTATTATTTCTTTTCTGGAGGCAGCCACGATAAGCTGGGCATTGTCTAAACACACAAGGGAACACAGTCCCTGCTGCAAAGCGCTTACAGATGATTATATATTCATCTGAGACAATGGCTTAAACTTTTCAACAGTAGCCCTCTTCCCATCTAACTGGGGTGTAGCCAGCATCCCCACCCCTTCAGCAATATGGGAAATACAGGGCAGCCACGACGAGCGCTGATTGGAAGCCTGCTCTGCAGTGAAACACACTGTTTCACCTAAGCCAAAATGTTTTGGCTTCAGTGAAGACTTCATCAAAATGGGGTTAGGATCCAGGAAGAGAAAGAAAGATTCTCTAGGGCAGTTAGGGCATTATCCTGGGATGTGAGACAGGTTAAAAACTCTGTGCTTCCTAAATCATGGGGGATCTGGGATGAAAAACTCTGCTTTCAATTAATAAGAGCAGGACTTATACCTGAGTGTCCCACCACAGCCAGCCAGTGGGCACATGACAGCCAGATCCACTATGACACACACACATCCCTACCTCTCTACTGACACAATTCCAATGGAAAACCTTCCAGTGCCAAATGAAAATAAATGTTGAGACCTCAAAACGCTTCTGGGAATAGGCTTGCCCCAACGGTTCACTGGTCAGCTCTGTCTATGGCTGTGATCTATCATTATCCTTCAGAAGGATAGCCAAGTTAGTCTGTAAGGGTATGTCTACACTAGCTCGTTAATTCGAGCTAGGTAGGCAAATGAGGTGACCGGAGTTGCAAATGAAGCCTGGGATTTAAATATCCTGGGCTTTATTTGCATGTTCCTGTCTGGTCGCCATTTTGAAATTTCACTAGCCCGAACTCTCTGCCGTGCGGCTACACACAGCAGTGAAACGTTAATTCGAACTAAGTCCTTAGTTTAAATTAGCTGTTACTGCTTGTGGAATGAGGAGTAACAGTTAATTCAAACTAAGGACTTAGTTCGAATTAACATTTCACTGCCGCGTGTAGCTGCGAGGCAGCGAGTTCGGGCTAGTGAAATTTCAAAATGGCGACCGGACGGGAACATGCAAATAAAGCCCGGGATAATTAAATCCCGGGGTTCATTTGCAACTCCAGTCACCTCATTTGCCTACCTAGCTTGAATTAATGAGCTAGTGTAGACATACCCTAAGAGAAAAAGCTTAAAAAAACAACAAATGGTCTAGTAGCACTTTAAAGACTAACAAAACTTGTAGATGGTATCATGAGCTTTCGTGGGCAAAACCCACTTCTTCAGATGACCGGAGTATAATGAGCCCAGATCCAAGGATAAATAAGGGAAGGGGGGAGGGGGAAGAAAGGGGAGAAGAAAAAGAGATCAAATGCCAGCAATGCCCCACTGCAATGTATATTGGCCAAATTGGACAATCTCTATGAGAAAGAATTAATGGACACAAATCAGATATCCGAAAAGGCAATACACAAAAACCTGTTGGAGAACACTTTAATATTCCTGGACACTCATTAATGGATCTTTAAGTCACCATTTTGTTTCAGAACAATTCCACAAGCCAAAAACACAGAGAAGGACTGGAACTTAACTTAATTCACAAGTTTAATTCTTATGCTAATGGTTTAAACAAGGATATTGGATGCCTCACACACTACACACTACTTTCCACCTTTTAATAACTTAACCAACCAACCAAACATTGGAGGTGCTAATGGTTCTTAACAGATTCCTGTAACTACTTGAACTATCTACTCACCATCTACATGTTTTGTTGGTCCTTAGAGTGCTGCTAGACTGATTGTTGTTTTTTAAGTTTTATCTACTCACTGTCTCTCTTCTTCTCTCCGCCCCCTCCCCCCCGCTTCCCTTATTTATCTTTGGATCTGGACTCATTATACTCCAGTCATCTGAAGAAGTGGGTTTTGCCCATGAAAGCTCATGATACCATCTACATGTTTTGTTAGTCTGTAAAGTGCTACTAGATTATTTGTTGTTTTTTAAGTTTTATCATTATCCTGACAGTAGCAAGGTCAAAGTGAGATAATTTGGTCATAGAAAGTAGGAGTTTTTCTTTGAATAATGTATTGAAAGTTCTTTGGGGCAGTGTTTGTCTTTTGGTTCTATATTTGTGTAGCACCCAGCACAATGGTTTCCTGGTCCATGACTAGATGCTACACTAATACAATTAAAAATAATAACCAAGTATCCGAACCATAGAACTGAAATTAGAACTCCATTATGTTACATTCTTTAAAAGGAAAAGTCTGAGTGCTAGGAAATGACTGCACCTAATCCAAAGAGCCTGGCTTTGCTCCCCATGGACATGTCCGCATGATAACATTCTGCCCAGTAGCGCCTAACCTCACTCAAGGCCAGGCAGTAACCTGTTTACTTTTATTAAAGTGAGTAGTTAGACTGTGTTTATACTACTGCTGATGCACTGTAGCTATGCCGCTATTTTGCTGTAGTGTAGAATAGATACTTCCTATTTCAATGAAAGGTTTTTTTTCTACTGATGTAGGTAATCCACCCCTCTGAAAAGAGATAGTTAAGCTAATGGAAGAAGTCATCCAGTGACCTAGCTGTGTCTACAGCTGGGATTAAGTCAACCTACCTGTGAATCTCAGGGCATGACATTTTTCACATCTGAGAGTAGGAATGTAATATTATAGTCGATTAACTGATTAACCGATAAGCAAAAGCATATACTGTAGGTTAATGCAACAGACTACACACATTTCCCTCTTCCTCTATCCCTGCCAGTACATTTTTTAGAAAGCTGGCCAGCAGCCTGGCTCAGTCCTAGCTTGCAACGGGTCCAGGACCTACCCCCGTTACAACTCTGCATTTTAAGTGTATTAGGAGCCGGCTGGGAAGGCAGCCCACCTCAGTTCTGGCTCGTATCGGGTCCAGGAGCTCAGACCCGCCCCTACACAGGCACTCCTGCCCTCCTGCGCTGCTGCCTCTTTCTCAGATGCAGCAGCATAGGGTGACAGGCAGCCGGTTCGTGAGGGGAGCTGGTTTTCAAAGTCTCTCCCCTCACAGACCAGCTCCCATCTGGCACGCCACGCTGCTGCTTCTGATACAGTGTCTGCCGGCCCAACCCCCAGGTACTATAGAATAGTCGACAAACTGATAAAATTTTACGAGGTTACTCAACTATTCAATTAATCGATATTTAGCATCCCTATCTGAGAGATGCAGGTAGGTCAATGGAGGAATTCTTCCATTTACCTAGCCACATCTAACAACCAGGGGTTAGAAACTGTGTGGTGAAATTATTTACAGCCCTGATCAACATACGTAGGTTGATCCAACCCGTCTCAGTCCCATGATTAGTTCAGAACTACAACAACAACAACAACAAAACATTTAAAAAAAAGACAATCCCAATGCCAGATCTTTGAGCAAAACCCATTGGAAGAAACTGTTCAAGAGCTGATAATCCATATAAAACCATGACTCATACCGTTATGGCCAATGAGTCTGTGCAATCTGCTGAGTAAATGCTGGACAAGCTGTATTTCTGTACTAATATTTTAAAATGTCTTAGAAAAGAAACAATGGGCAATGACACTAGCCTCTACTCAATTAAGGCTGGAGCTAGATCTCCATTTATAAATGCATATTTTAAACACCCCTTCAGCTTTACAGAAACCAAAGCACCTGACATTTTATAGATGTACGATATTTTCTTAAGGCCCAATTGACTTTGAAGGTTTGGAATGAAATCTGGAAACCTATTTATTATATATGACAGGTCCAAAAAAGAGGTGCATTTTAGGGACTTTTTCTAGTATTTTCTGATTTATAATATCAATAGAATGGCTGAAGCTAAATTCCAGATTCATTGGGCCTTTAGTAGGACTTGACTAGTTTGGGGAATTCATGATCTAGTTCGTTATTGGTGCACTCAGTGCCAACACCAGAAAATTTAGGAGTCTGTATAAGATACGTTACAAACCAAAGTTCTGGGAAAATACATCCATCCACACTTACATCAAGATGCCCATAGCCATGACCTGAGTTGCTACAATAAGAGATTTCACTAAAGCACACAATCACCTTTCCCCCCACCCTTAGGACAGCTAACAAACACAGGATTCTTTCCAATAACAACTTTATTCCAAAAACTTTCTTTCAGTATTTAAAGGTGACCTTCAAAGGGAAAAGGAGAATTTGTGTTCCACTTTTTAATTTTTTTTTGGTGATATATTAATAGTGCCTGAAAGGTTTTCGGGCTTCCTCCCGCTGCCTTGCCTCTCCATCTCCATCTACAATAGACATTTATGTCTTGTCTACCCTGTTTTTCCTGGGAAACTATGAAGAATTAGAAAACTGGTAGGATTATGAGATGAGAGAAATGAAGCAAGTGACATCTGATTAGCAGAGCTGAGAATTGCTTTTTATTCAGACTATTTAAAGCACTTTGGTTCATTCTGTTTTTGTTAATACTTGTTTAACTTCAATGCCTGAGACACACTCAAGAGACAAAACATGTTGTTAACATTTGAAACTGAATGCCATCTCCACGTTTTATTAAACCCTAAAGCTAAATTCCATATATGGCTTCGCCAGTTAGCTCTCCAGAAAAAACAGGAAGTCAGCTTGCCATTCCTGATATTTCTAAAGTATGTAAACAAATGAACAAACAAACAAACAAGCAATCAAGCAAGCAACAATAAAAAAAATCTTAAAAAACAACCAACTAACATCCTTCCGACCATCTTTATATATTATAAATAATTCCAGGAGGACACAACTTTACGTTTTTCTTTTGCAAATCACCTTTCTATCTCATGCTTTGTTTTACAGGTTATTAAATAGTAAGGTTGAAATTTCTCACACACAAAGATTCTTTTACCAAACAAACAGAGGTCTGAATTTTCTTATTACTGTTATTGTTATGGTTTTCCATCTTTGTTAGTGAATTTTTCCTTGTTACGTGTCTTTGTTTTTCAGTCTTGCCTCAATAAACCATCAACCTATTGTGATCTCTTCTTTGAGTCAAATCTGTTTTCCTATACTCTGATTCAGGAAGGCACTTAAACACATGCATAATTTTAAGCATGAAAGTAATGCTGGGACTATGCCTGTATTTGAAAGCGCACACATACTTAAGCACCTTCTTCAATAAGTGCCTGAGTAACTACAGGTACTGATTAGTACGGATAGATTTATTCACAGAAACATGGATGCCATTTTTATCCCATAACATTCCTCACAGCAACATGGGCATCTGAGGAAAAACTTCTGAAGCCAAGAGAGAGTCACAGGTAAGAACTTGACTAAATTGGATTCTAGGTTGAGCTCTGCTAACTTATTTGATCAATGCCTTATTAGAATGATAAAGTTTAATCAAATCCCCTCTTACCAGAAAAATGTCCCACTCACTTTTGAAAATCTTCAAAATTCTAAATTTAAGTGCAAACTTTACAAATTCAAAATATTGGTAAGTATAGAAATTCCCCTGTAAAGGCACTTTAAAAGCTCAAATCTACCCTGGTAGAACAGCCTATTAGACAATCTTATTTTCAAAAAACACAGAATGTTGTTGCATCAGTAACTTCTGATATTGGGAAAAAAGTTTACTGACACACCTAATTCTTGGTTACTCAGTAAATTGTGCATCATGGAATCATTTAGACCACTGTGCACCTGCTCAATGTGCTTTCCTAACACCTGTAATGTATTGGTGCATCAATACACAACATTGCTCCTTACTTCCTTAAGGACATACACAATCCATGAAAAAACATGCTTTTTATATTCTTAAACCAAAATCAAATCACAATGCAGATCTCAATCCACACTTCCTCAAAACTCTTGGGGTACTCAAAAGGTAAAGGTGCCATCATACCATGAGATTCACCAGAATACTACACTTGCTCTGTCTAGGGCTACAAATGCATGTGCAGGACAACACAGACATCATTTACACAATGGGCATGAGAATTCCTTATCACAGACACACATGTAGAAACCTAACTCTTAAAGCACAGTGCTCCAAAGACCTGATATACAAACCAACAAGTTGATTAGACTGAAGAAGTGTGCAGCTATACAATTGTGAACTTCTCAAAGTCCTTATAAAACTGTCCTTAACAAAGGTAATTTGCATTTCTTCCAGGTTTAGCACCAAATGTCTGTCTCTAGTAGTTTCACCTGAAGCTTTACTGTCTGTAATTTGGAAATGGCAATGAAAAGTTGGCCAGTTTGAAAATCAGACTAATAACAATCGTAATTTAATGATGCAATTTTCCCAGCAAAAATAAGCAATTGTAACAAATACCTGACCAAGGATAGCAAATACCACAAATGATCCAGGACATTATACAACTAATGGAAAATCTGGAAAAAGCAATTACATTTAAAAATCATTCCTGCAATAGTTTTTCTAAAATTCAGACTGTTTTTCAACTTTCTCTCTCTCTCTGTCACATACACACACAATATATAATCTGTATCTCTAGTTATCTGAATGCATATTTTTCATGCATTCAATACAGACAGAGAAGCAATATTGGACAGTTTATATTCTATGTGGATGCATGGATAAAATGGCTTACTTTGAATGGCCTCTTGTCCCAAGCCGCCGTGTGGTAAGCAGGGGGAATTTCTGCCGAATGGTCTATTGAGAAATGAGGCATATTAGTTTCTAGCAAGGGCATGCTTTCTTTGTCAGTGGCTCTGAAATGTTTGTCTCGAAAAAGCAAATGTAGGACAGTGGATAAATATTTACTCCCGAACATATTAAAAATAAAGAGTAGACATGTAGTATAAAACAGGGGTGAAAGTAACTTAATTTTTTTACCGGTACTGTCCTATCACAACCCTCTTGGAGGGAAGGATCAAGGCAGGAGGTGGGGGATGATGCGATAGGACAGTCCTGTAAGAAATGTAAGTGTGGGATGGAGTGTGGGAGCTCAGGGCAGGGGGTTGGGATGTGTGGGGCGGAGCTCAGGGCAGGGGGCTAGGGATGTGGCAGGATGCAGGAGTCATGGCAGGGATGAGGGTTGGGGGGGTGCAGAGGTAAGAGCTGTGGACTGTGGAGTCTGAGGGGGAAGGGCAGGAGATTGGAGAGGTGTAGTGGGAGTTGAGGGCTAGGAATACAGCCACTGCACTGCCCAGCCACCAGATCCCCAGGGCTGGCTAGAACAGTGGGGACTGTGCAGCTTGTCTGCCCAAGCACTGGGGTATCAGGGACTGAGCTTCCCAGCTGACTGATCCCTGGGGCTGGCTCGGGCCAGGGGACTATGCTGTCCAGCCAGCTGAGCACCGGGGCTGGAACCTGGGTGCACTGTTGTTGCACGGCCCCGGTCCCAGCAGCATCCAGAATTTCATCCCCACATTGCAGACACCAAAACCTGTCATTTGTGATTAATGACTGAGAAATGTTATTTCAATGCTATTAAGAACCACAAACCATCAAACAAACTGCTTATGTTTTCTAGAGCCCAGAATAGAAGTAACTTGAAAGATTAGGAGGCTTATTACCCTCACTCATCCCACTTTGTAACTCCAGATGTCCCCATAAATGTGTGTACGCACGCACACATACACACCCCACAAGCACTCCTTCCCAATCTCCCTCTCACTTGTCACCAAGAACACTAATTCAGGAACAACCTATTCACATAAGCTGTACTGCATCCTTTGCCCAAACATCTAGGGAGGCCGTTAGGCAGAAGGAAAGGATGGTAGCAGTGTTTCTACTCCTGCAGGTGCTGTGTGGTATGTCTGGGCTCTAGGTGAGGAAGGAAGGCACCAGGCTTATGTGGGCTAGAATGTGTTAGGTTGCAGGGGTCTGCACTGGAAATGGAAAGAGGAGAAGCCAGGCCTAGAAGCCTGTCAGGAGCCTGAGAGCACTTGAAAGTGCTTCTGGACTGGGGAAGAGAGAGGGAAGCAGCAGTAGGGGAGAGGGAGCCGAGGCTGCGCAGAGAGGATGGCAGAACTGGAGACCTTGGGGAATAGGGAAGGGGCAAATGGCTCCTTCCCTCTCCCCTACCTCCCTCCAAGCTGCAATGCTGGAGAAAGCACCTCAGTGCAGCAGCAGGTCTGGACTCTCAAATCATGTCTGTCTCATTTGGGCCGTTCAAGACTGGAGGAATTTTCTGGGGTGACCTACTAACTCGCACATGAGAAATGACATCACACAGTGCTAAAACATTTCAGTAGGTGAGGGTAGCTTTTAACACCCACGCCTGGCCCTACTGCACCTGCTAGGGCCTCACGTCAAGAGACTGACTCGTGCGAGAAGGAAAGCTCTCCTGCCTGAGAAGAGGATGCAGTGGGTGCTCTCTTCCCTGGCAGGCCAGCTTTGCTGGCTGGTGTATATGGGGGAGTGAGGGCAGAAGAGATATGTCCTCACCCTCACCTACTCTCTTTCAAACAGATGGTGCTAACAAGAGCAGGGCCTGTGCTTCCCAATGGGTTTGTGTCCAGCGTATGGGAGTGGGGTGCTCACTGAAAAACTAGACCTTACTGGTTGCAATGTATGTCTGAATAAAAAACATTGACAACAGAATTGCACTGACAGTAGCATGCAATGACTGAATGCTTTCCATCCTTCTGATGCAGATTCACCGGGTGTGCTATGCCAGCTCTCTGCAGGTGAATATTTGACTTTAGATAGAATCTAGAATCTCAAAGCACTCTGTGACCACTGACTGGGTCAGTTTTTCACTCAGCAGGAAATAGTAGTATTACACATCTGAGGCTCTGAAGGGTAAGTAATTCTTCTAAGCTTGCACAGAGAATCAGAGGCAAAGCTAGAAATAAGATTCAGGAGGCTTGGCTCCAGTTCCCTTTGACTCAAACACAGTAATTTCACATTAATCTTGCTGTATAGGCTCATGCATCCTTACACAAACAAAATTACCAATAACCCTAAAAAGAATGGCAGAGTTTGGCCCTTCAATATTTTATTTTGCAATGGGTTGACTTATTACTTTAAGGCTACGTCTACACTGGCCCCTTTTCCGGAAGGGGCATGTAAATTTCACCAGTCGTCGTAGGGAAATCCGCGGGGGATTTAAATATCCCCCGCGGCATTTAAATAAAAATGTCCGCCGCTTTTTTCCGGCTTTTAAAAAAGCCGGAAAAGAGCGTCTACACTGGCCCCGATCCTCCGGAAAAGGGCACTTTTTCCGGAGGATCGGGGCCAGTGTAGACGCTCTTTTCCGGCTTTTTTAAAAGCCGGAAAAAACGGACATTTTTATTTAAATGCCGCGGGGGATATTTAAATCCCCCGCGGATTTCCCTACGACGACTGGTGAAATTTACATGCCCCTTCCGGAAAAGGGGCCAGTGTAGACGTAGCCTAAATGTGCAATCTAAAGGCTAAGACATACAAATCTCTTTCAATCTCTCTCTCATATGTATGACCATCCCTCGTGGCACAGTGTCAGAGTGCCTCATAATGTTTAAGGTATTTATCCTCATAACTCCACAGTGAAAGAGGGAAGGGATACCCATTGTATAGACCAGGAATTGAGGCACAGAGAGATTAAGTGGCTTGCCTAAGATCACACGGGAAGTCTGTGGCAGATCAAGGATGTAAACCCATGTCTTTCAACTCCTAGGCTAGTGCTTTAATCATCTTTCCTTGTCAATAATTGTTTCAATGATGCTTAAGGCAGCAGAGATACAAAATGAAAAGTCCTTTGCTCCCATAAGCAGCGAAAATAAAATTTGCAATAAAAATACTTTGTAAGTGGAAAGTTGTTGTTTTTCCCAATAATACTGAAGTCATTTAATGAACATGAGATGTGGAACTCCCCCAATATATCCAACATAGATAACAAAACATGATTAATGAACATTTTATAATTTGGAGTTGATTTCCATTATGGTTATTTCATTAGATTAATGCATTTCTGTGAGCAAACTGAATGGATCAGTGGTGTTTTACAAAATTGATCTATGATGCACTCTTGGTTTTCTATTTCACTAACTGTATCCGATTTAATTTGGAAAGTCCATATCTGTCACTGATTAAATGATTTTAGCACTCATTGGGTGGGAGAAGTTGAAATGTGGGGATTCAACAGTTTTTCACCTGGAAGAAACATATTCTGCTCTTTACTCTTCTTTTCCTACCAAACATCACAGCATTTCTCTCTCTACTTGCATTATAGGCTGGCAAGTAAAAGCTGTGTTTTGTATACCAAATCCCTCAATCTATGCTTTTTATATCACGTGTCTCATTGTAAAACAAAGGCCCCCGAGAAAGAATGGCTCTTCTGGATTTCACAGTGCAAATCAAAAGGAATCTTAATTTCATTCTTTTGAAGTTGTTAAGACCCTGTTTAGAGGGAAGAACATAGGTTTAGTTGAACCCAATTAATTCAAAGGCAGAGGCTCTAGAAAGCATAAGGACCTCTTTATTTCTGAAAGTCATGATAACATAAGAGGAGTTAAACATGATTTTGTAGAAGAATTAGTCTAACAAACAACGAACAGCCAGACATTTCTTCTTTACCTTCCCAAATGTTGCAGCACAGGCTGGTTCTAGCTTCTCTTTTCTGCAGAAGTCTAAATAATGTGCATAAAGGATGCATCTTGGTAAACAAACTCCTTCACATACGATGTAGTTTTCTTCCAGCCTGCAGAGTAAAAACAATAACCAGTATGAAAAGTTATTCTTTATGTTTCCCCATTTCATTTTTCCTCCGTTCTTTTTCACTGCTCATTCTCCAAACTTTACTGAGCATTCTCACTATAGCTTACAAGTCAGTAATATATTGTACATCACCTTCTGCAAGATGGAGGAATCAAAAGGCGTATTGTCATCTGCTAAGCTTTATGGAGGACAATAAGTGCTTCAGCTTTCTTCTCCAGCAATAAAGAAAAATAACTAATGCTTCAAAATAATAGGAAGAATTCCTCTTTGGTGTTACTCACTAAAATACAATAGATTTACCCTCAAGGATAATTTTAATCCTTATCCAATTGCTTTGACTGATACAGAGCCTAAAACTAGATCCTGGACTTGTTCAATATATAACCTTGGTTTAAAACACCAGTTTTAGGAGACAGTGGAAATGCTTATTTAGAGAGCACACGAACTAGAATTCAGGCACAACCTCGTCTACACCTGATGTTTGAAAGGGTGTAAGCCTTCATCTCTTAATACCTTGCCACTTCATTTAAAAGTGACACAGAGGCTAACTGGAATGGACATCAAGGTAATTCCTCAAGGAATGAAGTCTCCTTCCATCTTGAACTAGGTAATTATGGCATTTGGGAATACCTGTGTGCTCTCAGTCTGGCAGCAATTTCACATCTGGCCTGTTTCGACCCTACACTGTTATCAATACTATTCGAATATAACCGTTCTCTCCCCCTCAAATAACATACATGCAAACAAGGTCTTTCTCTAGAAAACACTCTTGAAATCCTACTCCCTAGGTTAAACCAGACTCAGAAATCTGCAGTAGAAATGCAGCCCTGTGTATATTTTATATGATTTTCACAGTTCGAGGAAGTAATCTTGTGCTAAACCTTCAGTTTGTAACAAAAATCTGCTGACTTCAGTGGAAGAGTTCCCTGACTTCGACAATGCGCCAAAGGGAATATTTACCAAATAAGGATAGTTATTGGGTGTGTTCTCTTTGCATAAATAAAATACAGTAAAATCAGGGTTTCAAAGCTGGGAACCATGGCTGATTGCATTACAACTCAGTAAAATGGCCAAAGTCATGACAATTCAAACCATTTTCATTAATATTTTTCAAGGTTATCACCTATTTATTTTTATAGGCAGGGATAACAGAAGCTTATTGAAATAAAATTCTAAATCATAGATTGGTTAATATTGCATTATTTGGTATCCAGAAGAGGATATTTCTCTTAGGAGCCTCATGCTTAAAAACTGCTTTCAGTTTTAGGGGTTTGGATCATACTGCGTATGTTCATCTGCAACAAATTAGTAGCAGTGAAAGTATTTGTGAATAGGTTTATTCTCCTATAGACAACCTCCTAATATGAGTTCCATTTTACTACAATCTACATTAAAACTGATAACAGCCACCTAAATAATCCCTAGAAAATCTACTTCAGACATCTTGTGGGCTATGTTTTCAAATAAATTGTTTGGGTTTTTTTTTCAAAACAGCGCCAGATCAAATGGCAAATACTGTGAAATGGACAGCAGAGAACAATTTCATGTATTCTATCCACTTACATTTCCTTTGTGGCCCAAATTCTTGCATATTCTAATTATTGATTCACTTTACCTATGCACCATAGTACAGCAATAGAAATAATTCTGCTAGTAAAGTAACTTCCTTTGGGAAAGCTTTCTTACACAGATTTCACTCAGACTTTGTAGAAAGAAAGAAAGAAAGAAAGAAAGAAAGAAAGAAAGAAAGAAAGAAAGAAAGAAAGAAAGAAAGAAAGAAAGAAAGAAAGAAAGAAAGAAAGAAAGAAAGAAAGAAAGACTGATTCTGTATAGTTCAGGTGTGCTTGGTGGATAGGTGGTGTAAGAGCCTTACCACTGTAGTGTGAGCTGTGTCTGTTTCTTTTTATCCTTCATAATCTGTGTGATGGTTTTCTTCGGAGACAGGTTTTTGTCCAAGGATTTGATTTTACTCTCATGGATATCTGTATCTTCCTCTTCCGAGGAAAGGACTTCACTGTTAAAATGTATTTCTGAGTGTCAGGGGGAAAAGAAAATAAATCCAAGTGCATCATTACATTGCCATTGTATAGAGTAATTTTGATTTCCCTGATTCAGTCCTGAATGCCTCTCCTTTGATTCTCTAGCTCTTTCTGTGTGTGCACTGCTCTAGATCTCCACACACGAGTGTATTGCATAGCTGTAACCTTTGTTCGGAGATGAATTCAGTTAGGCTCTATCGAGTTCACGTAACTTATCGATGCCACTTCCTCGAATGGGACGGACAGTGTCTGCCACTTGTGCCCGCCAGGAACAGTACAGCGCCCTGGCTTTGAGATGACCGTGACAAGCTCAGCTCCAGGACTGCAGGGATCTCTCTCTCTATCTAGCACTACTGGTTCGCCCCGCTCCAGGGGCGCGCTGAGCTCGGGCCGGTGCCTGCAGGTGGGCGCGGAGCTAGAGGCGCGATCCGATGCTCTTCCGAGGGCAGGTGCCCGCGCAGCGCTCTTACCTGACTTGATGCCAAGGGGCAGCCCGGGCTGCAGCTCGCCCTGCTCTCGGCTGTCCAGCGAGGCGGCGGCGGGGTAGGCGAGCAGGCCCGCATAGCAATCCTCCTGGAGCCCGGGCGCCCCCTTCTGCGAGGGCGGCAGGAAGGAGTCGCCTTCTCCCTGCGGCGCCTTAGCCATGCTCTTCATTGGCCCCGCTGCTCCCCAGCCGCGGCCATGCGAGCAGCGGCCCCCTGACGGGGCAGGCGTCTCAGGAGCTCAGCAGGGCTGGGGGCAAAGGACATCAACCCCCTGGGCCGGCTCTGCTCCCCCCCCCAAGCAGACAGCTGCCCCGGGGCGCTCTGGCTCAGCTTGCAGATCAGCCCCCCGCCCCGATCCCAGCCCCAGAGCGGAGCGGCCGCAGGAGAGGCACGTCGGGGGCTGGCTCGCCTTAACCTCTCGCCCACGGAGGCTGCATGGTGCCCCCGCCCCACTGAGCTCGGCCCGGCCCCAGCGCCCCACGCCGCGCTGCCTGCGCGCCCTTTATGCCGCTTGCCAGCCCCAGGCGCCTGGCTCGTCCCCCAGCCCTCCCCGCCGGGGGGCCGGTCCCAGCCAAGAGCCCCCTTCCGTGGGAGCCGCCGTGTGGACGAACTGGGAGCCGACGTCACGGCGAGGACAGAAAGGGGGTGAGCTCTAGCCCTGGGGGCGTGGGGGGACCCGGCGGGGAGCAGCTCTGGGACAGAGTTAATGGTTAACCCCGCAGCACAATTGTTCCAGATTGTGTCAGGCAAACCCGCCTTTAACAGCGCGTATATGTGTGTGTGTGGGGGGGGGGGAGCCCGCCTTTCATATAGTGTGTGTGTGTGTCTGTCTGTCTGTGTCCACACAGCCAGGCTGTCAGGCGCTGGGTCGCAGCCAGGCTGCCCTGTCCCAAGTCCGACCGAGAGATCAGGGAAAGACGGTGGCTTGCATACATGCCATTTCCTAAAGGTGGGTCTCTGGCCCCACCCTTGCTGTTCCTTGCAGGGCTTTTTAACGGGACATGGATTTGCGGTGCTAGTAAGTGTCAGGCCAGAGCTGATAGGAACCTTGTGTCGGGAGGGCTTTCCATTAAAAAACCTCAAATTGTCCAAATCGGAATGAAATATTGTAATTTTATTGAAATGAAACATTGCAACCAATCCACATTTATGTATTAATTTATTGGGGAGAATTTCGGTTCCCAGCACATTTCTGGTTTTTTTTAATTGTTTTTATTATTATGTTGGTTCCATATCAGAATGTTGAAATGATCGAATTGCCTGTGCAATGGAAAATCCAGTTCCTGTTACCTTGGGAGAACAGCTCTGGTACAGGAATACAAATTTAACATGGGCTGAGCTCGAGATTGTTTCCTAGCTCTGGGCTGATGTGCCAGAAAGGGGAGAGGGACAAAGAGTTTTGCTTTTGCTTATCTTGTTCTTGTACAAGGGCTAAGGAACTCTAGCATTGAGACTCTAGCACTAAGGACAAGGAAGGGGTAGTGTGAGAGCAGAGTGGTGCCCGGCTTCTTCACTGGCACCAGCTTCCAGTTTTAGGCTGCTAGTTATGATTCCTGAAGCAGGTATTCCAGTACACTCTCCCAATCTCCCTCACCTTTGCACCTCAGAGCATCATGCACACCTGTGCCAAGTGGCAGAACCCTGCCATTCTAACTTCACTGGCTTCTACCAACTCTCTGCAGGTTTCAGATGATGCAAGGTGTCCCAAGTGTGGGAGGATGTTCAGCCTTTCCTCATGACCACAGCATCAACTCTACACAGGTGGTATTGCTAAGCCAGCCTCATCTGCAGACATATATGTCAAAGACTCAGCACTACACTGTGAATATGAATGACAGAATTTAGAAATGGGAAAGGCTTATGAGATCATCCCAGTCATTCCTCTACCAGGATAGGATTGTTCCCACTAGTACATTTCTTAGTGATCAGTCCGTTCTACTTAAGCATAGAATCATAGAGCTGGAAGAGATCTCAGGAGGTCATCAAGTCCATCCCCTGCCCAAGACAGGACCAATCCCAACTAAATCAACCCAGCCAGGGCTTTGTCAAGCCGAGACTTAAAAACCTCTAGGGATGGAGATTCTATCACCTGCCTAGGTAACCCATTCCAGTGCTTCACCACCCTCCTAGTGAAATAGTTTTTCCTAATATCCAACCTAGATCTCTCCCACTGTAACTTGAGACAATTGCTCCGTTTCTGCCATCTGTAACTACTGTGAACAGCCTCTCTCCTTCCTCTTTGGAACCTCCCTTCAGGAAGTTGAAGGCTGCTATCAAATCCCCCCTCACTCTTCTCTTCTGCAGACTAAACAAACCCAAATCCCTCAGTCTTTCCTCATAGGTTATGCGCTCCAGCCCCGTAATCATTTTGGTTGCCCTCTGCTGGACCCTTTCCAATGCGTTAACATCCTTTCTATAGAGGGGGGGCCCATAACTGGACACAGTATTCCAGATGTGGCCTCACCAGAGCCGAATAAAGGAGAATAATCACTTCTCTAGATCTGCTGGCAATGCTCCTTCTAATGCACCCTAATATACCATTAGGCTACAAGGACATACTGTTGACTCATATCGAGCTTCTCATCCACTGTAATCCCCAGGTCCTTTTCTGCAGAACTGCTACTTAGCCATTCAGTCCGCAGCCTGTAACCAAGTGATGATATTTTCCCCTATTTCCCTTTGGATATTATTCCCCAGCCTAAAAGATCTCACAGCCGGGAAATCATATTCAGCGTAATCCTCCCTTATTTACTTTCATCTTGTTAACTCTTTCTGTGAGCCTCTAAAATTTCTGTCCCTTCCTAATAGTTCATACATCTATAAACTGCTACCATGTCCCCTTGTCCTCAGCCTTTAGTCTGCAGTTGGACACAAGGACAAGTCCTGACATCCTGACTTAGTTTATACTTCAGTTTTTACTCAGCCAGAGCACGAATCAGGCCAGATTCAACTCCTAGTTTCGCTGTTACAACTCCACTGCCCAGGTATAAGTTGAGAACAGAATGGGTCTTTTTAACGTCACTGTGAATTGACTTCATTGAGACAATACTTTGAGATTTAGCCCATAGTCATTAGCTCTTTCAACATTTGCTCTAAAGCATAGGTTCCCAAACTGGGGAGCACGCCCCCTAGGGGGGGCATAAAGAAATTCCGGGGCGGGGGCCCTGAGGCGACCCAGCCCCCACCCTGTCAATCTCCCCCAAGAAAGAGCCTGGTCCATCCAGCAAAAAAATTCAGAAAATGTCCGGTATTTTGTTTTCCCTGGCTCGGGTGTCCACTGGAATATGTGCAGCTTGGGCTGGCTGGGGTGAGGGGAGGATGGAGCATCTCAGGCAGACTTCAAAATGGTCACCTTAAAAGGGTAATGCCTGCTCTGCTCTTAAAAGGGCAACTTTTTTTTTCTTTTTTGGTCATCAACTTTTCCCCTGGAGTACCGACACCTTTTTTTTTTTACACTGGTCCCGGGAATTAAAGGGGCAGCAACTGTTTTTTTAGCTCTGGTCAGTGCCTTTTTTGAGGGGTGGGGGGTGAGGGTTTCACAAAAATCAAAAAGGGGGCATGATGCCAAAAAGTTTGGGAACCACTGCTCTAAAGCAAATCCTTCTAATTCCTAATTATTTGTGATCATCTTTTTGGAGCACACTAGTGTGTTGCGTCTTTTTGGTAATGAGGGGCCCAAAATTCAATGTACTGTTCCTTGTACAAGAACCTGATTCTTCCCATATTACTTTGAAGTAACTCCACTGAAATCAATAAGTTTACCACAGTGCAGAAATGGATCGAGACAGTGGTGAATCAGGGCCAGCTGGCTTCCATCTTTGGTGCAATCAGGCAGTTATGGCTACCTATGTGCTGTGCCCTCTTACTGTAGAAAATACACTCTCTCTTTCTCTCTCTCTCTCTGAAAAGAACCACAGCTTACCAAATCTAAATGTTCAGTGGATTTAGTAACCTTTGTCTAGTGCATATATGCAGCCATCTATTTGTCTGTTTAAAGTCAGTAAAAGGTTGCCCTGTGGATTTGCCACCTTAAAATAAAACTAAGCATTTGTTTGCAATAGTAAAGAAAGAAAATAGGATGGGCTACTGCCCCTAAGTAAACACACACTGCATGGATGAGAACTAGTATTTCATCCAGTGCCACATTATGTGAGCAAACACGTCTACTCTATAATTAATAGAAATAAAATAAGTAAGTGTTTTTATAAATACAGGTAATAGTTAACTGTAAGTTATTCTCTGCCAATGCTCATTAGATAGTGCACTTTAATAAGCCTAAAATATAAAGAACAGGTTTTATTTGAAAACTACATATTGATGATATACTAAACTAATCTATGGAAGGAAAAATTATGCTGGAGTAAGGAGTTACTGTGTGTAAAAACAGTTTCCTTGAAAGCAGAAAAAGCAAAAATGCATTTGGAATTTATAACTTTATCAAAATCCACCCTCTTTCCTTACTCCTGGGGCTAACCTCCTTGTTCTTCTTTTGAGCTCCATCTTTCTCTTTGACAACTCCAGAGTCCAGCCTGAACTGTCATCTCAGGCTAATCTGCTTTCTTCCAGGCTAGCCAGGGTGCTGACGCAAAAATTGTTACTTTCTATTCCTTAAGCTATGTTGCTTCCATATTATTATTACTTTCCCTCAGTGTTACATCATTATGGGATTTCTTTTTTAAAAAGCAATCTTTACAACTTACAAGATCTATATGCATAAAAAGGAGAACCCTACTTTTTAATATGTATCTCAATGAGTCACCAATACCTCCTGAGAGCAAACTAACCCCATAGATTTGGGCAGTCAGTATTAAAGCCTCTGCAAAACTGCTGCATTTTAGATGCTCAAATGCACTTGTTCTCCCACCGTGCGTGACAGTGCTGGCCTGCCAAGCCTTCTGGAGGGCACTGATTGTGATGTTCTGTGCTCCTAACATGCCCCTTAAGCTGCTCATCATACCCATGGGGATCACTCCAGTTGTCACAGGGATCATCTTTGTTCTAGTCTGTACTAAAGGTTCCACTTTGTGGCAGAATTCTTCATACCTCACCATCTCCTCTTCTTGGTTCTTTTTTTGTTTCTGTCTGCTGCCACATCACTATCAATTAACATAGGCTTATTTGTCTTCTTTTGCACAAGCAGTATGTCTGACCGCTTTCTTGCATCCTCTGCTCTATACCAGGGGTGGGGCAATAATTTTCAATGGAGGGGCCAGTCCAGGATTTTGGTAAGTGGTCAAGGGCTGTACTTTTCCATGGAGGGGTGCAGACTCTGGGAAGGAGATTGGGTACAGAAGGGAACTCCGTGAAGGGGACTGGGGTGCAGGAGAGGGTGTGGGGTCTGAGAGGGAGTTTGGATGAAGGAAGGGGTTGTGATCTGGGGCAGAGGATTGGGGTGCGGGGACCAGGAGGTAGAATGGCTGCAGGAGAGGATTGTGGCCTCAGGGCGAGATGTAGGAGGGTGTACAGGGTGGGGAGGGAGTTGTGACCTGGGATGGAGGAGTGCAGAGGGCTTAGGTGGTGACATGGGGTAGGAGAGGATGGTGACCTGAGGCAGGGAGGTGGGATTCAGTATGGGGTGGGTATCAGAAATGGACTCTGGTCGAGAGGCGCTTGTCTAGGTGGCTTCAGCCAGCAGCCTAGCGGGACACTCAGGTTGGCTTCCTTACCTGCCAAGAGCCCCAGACCACTCAAAGTGGTCTGTACCTCTCTCTGTACCATGCACTGTGGTGGAGGCTTTGCGAGGTGCCTGCCGCCACCAGCACAGTCTCTCAGCTCCAATTGGCCAATTTCTGGCCTGTAGGACCTGAGAGATTGTGCTGCAGGTGGGGGCAGCGTGCAAAGCCCTCCTCCCCCCTGCACACAGTATGGAGAGCTACATGGAGCAGCTAGCCACTTTGAGCAGCATGGAACTGCTCCGTGCCCAAGGAGTTCTGGTGGGGCGGGCTCTGGGCTAGATTAAAAAGGTTGGCAGGCCAGATCTGACTGACAAACTGTATATACCCTGTATATATAATCTTACAATTACCAGTTCCCACAAAATCCTAGCTTCTTCATTCTCTAAAGCACTTTCAATTGGATGGCCATAATTCTGCATGGCTCATTTAAATCTGTACTTGCCACACAAGCTGCAGAGAAAATTCTTCCTGAACCTCATTGCACCTCTTCATGTATTTCCTCCTACTTAGGCTCCTGCAAGCACTCAGTACATGCTCCACCATCCCTTGCTTTTCAGAACACATTCTGCAGTTCCGGTGCAGTTCTGCTGGTCAGTTTTGTTATGAATATAACAAAGCCTTAAGGACTGTGTGTATGCCCTCATAATTATGCCGTTTCTCTCTTGTAGGTTGCAGTGTTTCGGTAGCTATGTTGGTTCCAGAATATTAGAAAGACAAGGTGAGTGAGCTAATACCTTGTATTTGACTGGGACTGAAGAAGAGGTGTGTGTAGACTCGGAAACTTGTCTCTTTCACCAGCAATAGTTGGTCCAATAAAAGACATTATTACTTCACCTACCTTGTGTCTCATTTGAGGTATCCTTCTACAAGCCACAAGTTCATTAATCTAGATTAATTGCTAAAGTGTTTGATTGCTCTCCCCTACTTTCTGCACATTGATTTCTGTGTAAATCTTTCAAATCTGTTTTTGACCATTTGTTTTCTACTTTTTTTGGTGGGATATACAGACAGACATTGCTTGTTACTGCGACTACATGACCTTTTATTCTGACTGACTTCTTATATATTCTTCATTGTCAGTTACTACCTCCACAGATAGCAGACCTTTTCCTTCATCACATCAGATGTGCATCCTGTCCATATAATTACTGTGCACATTGCCAGGAGCTGTTTGGCTAACAGTTTTTTTCTTCTCTTGATTTCACTTGATTCAGCTGGGTATTCTACAACTTATATCACTCAGGGTATGTCTACATTACCACCCTAGTTTGAACGAGGGTGGTAATGTAGGCATACCGCACTTGCAAATGAAGCCCGGGATTTGAACTATCTAGCCCGTGCCGCGTGTAGCCGCGCGGCACGGGGTTCGAACAAGCCGGCACGGGGTTTGAACAAGCCGGCATTTAAAAATGGCGCCGGCCGGCTTATGCAAATGAAGCCCGGGAAATTCAAATCCCGGGCTTCATTTGCAAGTGCGGTATGCCTACATTACCCCCCTAGTTCGAACTAGGGGGGTAGTGTAGACATACCCTCACATATGAATGGCTCCAATCCAATTCTTCAAGTTTACCCTTAGAGCAGTTCTTATTCACCTGTAAAAATCTTTTCTCACTTTTTCTTTGACTTCCTTATTTTAGTAATTCCAATAGGTCCCGGTATTATTCATAGAATCATAGTACCATAGAGCTGGAAGAAACCTCACAAGGTCATCGAGTCCAGCTCCCTGCTCTAGGCAGGACCAATCCCAACTAAATCAACCCAGCCAGGGCTTTGCCAAGCCGAGATGTAAACACCTCTATGGATGGAGACTCCACTACTCCCCTAGGTAACGCGTTCCAGTGCTTCACTACCCTCCTACTGAAATAGTTTTTCCTAATATCCAACCTGGATCTCTCCCACCACAACTTGAGACCATTGCTCCTTGTTCTGCCATCTGTCACCACTGAGAACAGCCTCTCTCCATCCTCTTCGGAACCTCCCTTCAGGAAGTTGAAGGCTGTTATCAAATCCCCCCTCACTCTTCACTTCTACAGACTAAACAGACCCAACTCCCTCAGCCTCTCCTCATAGGTCATATGCTCCAGCCCCCTAATCATTTTGGTTGCCCTCCGCTGGACCCTCTCCAATACTTCCACATCCTTTTTGTAGTTGGGGGCCCAGAACTGGACAAAATACTCCAGGTGTGGCCTCACCAGAGCCAAATAAAGGGGAATAATGACATCTCTGGATCTGCTGGCAATGCTCCTCTTAATGCAACCTAATATGCCATTAGTCTTCTTGACTACAAGGGCACACTGTTGACTCATATCCAGCTTCTCATTCACTATAACCTCCAGGTCCTTTTCTGCAGAACTACTACTTAGGTGGTTGGTCCCCAGCCTGTAACACTGATTGGGATTCTTCCATCCCAAGTGCAGGACTTTGCTCTTGTCCTTGTTGAACCTCATCAAATTTCTTATGGCCCAATCCTCCAATTACTTTAAGTCACTCTGGACCCTATCTCTGCCCTCAAGCGTATCTACCTCTCCTCCTAGCTTAGTGTCATCTGCAAACTTGCTGAGGGTGCAATCCATCCCCTCATCCAGGTCATTAAATAAAGATATTGAACAAAACTGGTCCTAGAACCAAACCTTGGGGCACTCCACTAGAAACCGACCGTCATCCTGACATCGAGCCGTTGATCACTACCCGCTGGGCCCGGCCTTCTAGCCATCTTTCTATCCATCTTACTGTCCATTTATCCAATCCACATGCTGTGGGAGACCGTATCAAAAGCCTTGCTAAAGTCAAGATATATCACATCCACTGACTTTCCCATGTCAACAGAGCCAGTTACCTCATCATAGAAGCTAATCAGATTGGTCAGGCACGACCAATTATTCCAATCATTCCAAGGTATTATTATTGCTAGTACTACTGTGGTACCTAGTGGTTCTGTCATGGACCAGGTCCACATTGTGCTAGTACTGTACAAACACAGAACTAAATGATGGTCCCTGACCCAAGCAACTTACAATCTACATATAAGAAAAGACACAAAATATGGTGAGAGATGAGGGAGTACAAGGAAACAGCCTAATTCCTGGCAAGATTTTTATGGGCATCACTGCAAAGCAGAGTTCTGAGGAGGTATTTGAATAATTGAGGAGCATTGTGGGTATTCCCAGGAAACAGCCCCCCCCCCTCCAGTGTGAGGAGCAGTATGGGAAAAAGTGACTGAAAATGTTGCCATCTTAGCAACAGAAGGCCAATGGCCTTCCCCAGCATATCTGAGCTAGTGGTCCTTCAAAGCTTTGTACAACCCTGTCTCCTTCTATATTTGTACTCACTTCTGCTACTTGCTTCACTTACTTCACTTGAGCTTCAAACCTAAACACTCCTCTTTGTAGTGTATATGTCAACATAGGCAAGATTCCATTTTCCACATACTGCATCTAAAATGTAACAAGCCTATTTGCCTGTTTGTTGAGAAGTGGTGCTGGGAGGTAATTGCAAAAGGTTCTTGCAAAGTAGTCCAGTAGGACCACACATGTTTCAGGATCGGAGAGTCACGGCAGACTGCAGGGGGTGGGGAGAGCCAGGAGGCTGGTTCGATGCAGGGTGGGAAGCAGAAGCCCAGCACAATGCAGGGGTGGTGGGAGCCTGGTGTGCAGCCCAGCTGCACCACCCAGAGGACTGGGAACTGGTAATCCGCCATGCTGCTGGGGAAAGGGGGATGGGAGCCAGGAAGCCCGGTGCACGGCTCATCTGACCTGGGGAAGGGCCAGGAGCCCGCATGTAACTCAGCTGAGCTGTAGGGTTGGGAGGAGAAAGGGAGGCAGGAAGGCCAGTGAGTGACCCAGCTGGGCTGCCTGGGATAGCCAGCGGGGTGGTAGGACAGAAATGGGGCCAGCAGCAGGGGGGTTACAAATGACCTCTGGTCCTGCAAAATGCTAGTTAGGCCCCGAGAGTGCCACACCAGGGAGGTCTAACCTGTAGCACTAAGTTAAATAACACAGTAGGCATGGAAGGGCTATTATGTTACATTATGGTGCATTCCCTTGTGCTAGAGATTGGACTGATGTTTTAGAACAGTGGTCCCCAATGCGGTGCCCGCGGGCGCCATGGCGCCCGCCGGGGCATTTGTGTGTGCCCGCCGACAACCTGGGCCGGTGACGGCCCCAGGCGCGCAACACGCACCGGCGCCTGGCGTGCGGCGCTCGGGCGGCCCCAGCCCCGGGGCACACGCGGGTGCGCGGTGCCGGCTCCAGGCACGCGGCTCGGGCAGCGACGCCGGCCCCGGGCCCACGGCACAAGGCGCTCGGGCGTCCCCGGCCCTGGAGCACATGCCAGCGCCGGGTGCAAGGGCTTCCCCGCCCCTGGCGTGCCCCAGGACGTGCGGCCCCGCCCCCGGGCACCCGGCGCGTGAGTGGCCCCGCCCCCAGGCACCCGGGAGCCTCTATAGGTTGGGGGCCACTGTTTTAGAAGTTCATGAAACTAACCTAGTTGTGTTTCTAAAACACAATATTTCATGCTTTTTAGAAGAAGGATTTGATGCTAGTAATGCAATAAGATAGGTAGATTTCTTTCCCCAAATGCTAACTCAGATTGCCTTCACTACATTGCAAACATATGCACCTGGGGGAAAGAGGAGAGCATTTTTAGAGTAGGTTGGGCATGCATAGTTCCCACTGGCTTCATCCTAATGTTTGAGTACTCTGCACATCTGAAAATTGGATTTACCAGCACAACCAGGATACTAGTTTCAGTTAACAGTGCATTGCATGGAATCTAGATGACACTGAAAGTCAAAAGCTACCTTCCTAGCAGCCTGTATTTCCAGAACCCCTTTATTCTTTTTCTATCTAAAGTCACTGCCATGGTTCCTATGCCTATGTTTTTGGTGGTAGTTCCTGATGAAACTCATAGACATGAAACCACCCAAATTCAGCAGATTTTGGATACAGTTCTGAAAAATTCCTCAGATGCCTGTGTTTGGGCAGGGTGTCATAATCCCCATGTGTTCAATAGCATGCTAGAATTATGTTACACAATTAGTATATGGTATATTTTATGCCAACTTTTAGAAGATGGAATCTAGCAAATGGGTGCAACTTTTCTTAATGCTGCCAGCACAGCACATGGTATTTAAATGTTTGATCTTTATTTACATCAGTATGAGTGGGCTAAAGAGGAGGATCTGTGTGTTGAACTGAAAACTATGTGGAAGATAAATGTGTAATAGAAATAAAATTTGTCATTGATTTGTTCCTGTGTAACTTTTTTTATGTTGACATAAGTGTATGGAAACTGTGTTATATCCTCCCTAGATAAATGCACTGCAATAGAAATTTTGATAGGATGTTGACTTCTGTATCATTAACATTTTTTTGGCATGATCAAATACTTATTCTTTTAAAATATATTTATAGTTAGTTCTTTAAATGTACAGAGCAGTCAGCTTCACACTACTCTGTCTAAAGTAAAAGTCCAGGTCTCCAGCTGATATAAATCAGTGTTGCTAATTATTTTCAGAGGAGCTGAGCCAGTTTACACTAGTTCTGGCCTACTAACTCTCTGCAGATGATCAATGGGCATCAGTGCCTGGAGTAAAGGTTACACTTTGTACACATTTGCACCAGGGTTCCCTCTAAGATTTTCCATCCAGGAATGGAGTGCATTTTGTCTTGTGCAACAATAGTGAGGTGATGTGCGCTTATTTGGATCTGTGCCACCATGGCACCCACCAGCAGCGCTGCTCCCTGGTAGCACCTCCCCACTTTGTGGGGAGACAAGATGTGCCCCATCTCAGGGCATGCTGCTCCCTGGGCAATCTGTGTGCAGGGCAGGGACTGCCCCAGGCTCCTCCTCGTGGGGCTGGCTTTGAGTCCCCGCTTGAAGCGGAGGGAAGCTGCTGCCAGCAGCGTGAGTTTTCAGGGAGTAAGATGCTGGAGGTGGCGCAGTAACATGTGTGTGTGTGGGGGGGGGTCAGACTGTTGGGGGAGTTAGGGGGCTCCGAGGGGAAAAAGAGGGGTATGGGAAGGGGAAAAAGAGAAGCAGGGAGCTCCAGCCCCAGGAGCAGACATACCATAGCCCACTCCAGTTTTGAGCAGCCACCACACGGCCTGCCCAGGGAGCAGTTGGGAAGCCACTATGCGGCCTTGGCCACAGCTCGAGCCCTGGGGTAGGGCTGAAGCTGGCCCCTGGAATAGCCTCCCTACCATGCGGCCTGGGCCTCCAGAGCAGCCCCAGCCCCCTGCCACACAGCACCAGCCAGCCCTGGCTGGGGCCACTGGAGCAGCTGCCTGCCGCACAGCTCTGGCTCTGGCCCCAGCCAGCGCCACCAGAGCAGCTACTGCCTGACACGCGGCTCCAGCCCCAACCAGGGCCACCAGAGTAGCTGCCGCCCGCCACAGAGCCCGCAGCTCCAGCCCTGGGGAAAGTCTGAAGCTATGGCCCAGGGCATGGTGGCTGCCTTGCTGCTCCTGGGGCAGGGCACACAGCCCTATCCCAGAGCAGCTGAGCAGCCACTGCACAGCTCCGCTGAGGAGGTGGGCAGGAGGCAAATTCTTGGTGTGCACCCATGCAGGTGGGCACCTTAGAGGGAACACTGATTTGCACCTAATTTTAGTTGTTCTTTTGGCTTGAAAATCAGCAAATTTGAAATGGCACCTACAGCTCTCATCTCGTCTACACTGCAGAGCTCTTTTGGGATATCAGAAGTATCCCGAAATAGCTATTCTGCATCTTTAAAGCAGCCTAAAATAGATTTGGAAATAACAGATGCTCTTTTCCACCATCCCCGTAGCCCTCGTTCCACAAAGGTTAAGGGATGTTTCGGAATACTGCTTTATTTCAAAATTACCTCAAAATAAACTACGCGATTTGCGTAGCGCAAATTGTGTAGCTTATTTTGATGCAAGGGTGCAGTGTAGACTCGCCCTTGGTGAGCAGTAGAGGTCTCCAGTGTCGTGCTTTGAATCCTACTTCTGAGGTATAAGCTCATTTAACAAAGGGCATTTCTTGGACTTAACAAACAGGAGTATTTCTACAATATTCAGTGTATTATAAAAATGAGTTCCAAATCTCTTGCTGAATTAAGGGGAGGTTTCCTCCATCCCCATGTTTCCACAGCATTTTATACAAATTTAGCCGTGGAATAACAGGATCCTGGCTGCAGAATTTAGTTCCAGTGTGTCACACCGTACATTGATTCCTAGAATTGAAGGTGAGAAGGGGCCATTATGATCATCCACATCATCAACATAGGCAGTAAAAGTGTATCAGATAATTTCTGCATCAGGCCCATAACTTCTGGCTGAGCTATGGGATGTATTTTAGAAAGGCAGACATTCTTGATGTGGTAGATAATTCATTATACCGCCAGGTATGTTGTTCCAGTGTCCCTCACTGTTTAAAATCTGATCCTTATTACTAGTTTGAGTTTGCCTGGCTTCAACTTGTAGCCAGTGGATTGTGTTATGCCTTTGTTTGCTAAGTTAAAAAGCCATCAACTCTCAGAATATAATATTCTTCCCATATAAGTGCTTACAGACTGTGATCAAATCCTCTCTCAATCTTCCCTCGGATAAACTAAATGGAGTGATCTTTTTTTTAGTCTATTACAATAAGGAAGTTTTCTAGACCTTGAATCATTGTTGTATCTCTTTTCTGAACCCCTTCTAACTTGTCTACATCCTGTTATACTTGTCAAACTCATTGAAGAGATTTCCCAGAGCTATATCCAAAATCTGTTGAATTTTAGTGGCTTCATGTCCTTGACTGTGCAAGTGCAGAAAGCATGAATAGAAGAGAAATAGACTCTGTGTAGGCAAGAAGCTAAGAAAATAATAATCTTGAATCCAAGTGTCAGCCGGTTTTACTTTAAAGTAAACCTGTAGGCGCGTGTGCATATGCACACATGCATGCACAGAAAGGAAAACAAACGTTTCAATTTAGCATTGTAAATCATAACATGGAATTAAAAGAAATTGGCCTTTCTTATTCGTTAGCAAGCTAACACATGCCCCCTGGAGGTCTAATGGTGTAATTCCATGCTATTGCTGGCTGATGCTCTCTATAATGTTACAAAGAGCTTGATAAAGTCTCATGCTTTCCCTCTTCAGGTAGAAAACAGTGTTTTCTGAAGAAAGCCCCCAAACACAGCACCTGAGCTGATGGCCATTTCATGAACACTGTCATCCAGGACCTAAATTCAACCAGGTCTGTCTGAAGTGGAGGTCTTGTAAATATATTCAAACCCACAGAAGCCACAGCATCTCCTGCAAGGTGGAATGCCCAAGCCCTAGTGTTCTCTGATTTTCCAGAGCCCTGAGCCTCAGCACATACCATAGGGCTAAAGCCTTGAGTTCAGTGCCTCTTGTGAGGCTGCAGCCCCAAACCCTGACAGGCCTCCCCATGCAAGGACTAAAGCCCCAGTACCAGATCCACCCCACAGGACTAAAGCTCCAACCAAGACCCTTACTCCACTGCTGAGCTTAGAGTTCTGAATGTGTGTGTGCGGGGGCTGCGGGGGGGGCTCTGTAAGAATTTAAGCCCTTCTATCATCAGTACAAAAGCAGAGACCAAGGGTACATCTACACTACACTCTAAAATCGAAATAAACTCAATTTGTGCCATGCAAATTGCATATCTTTTTTCAATTTTATTTGAAAATAGGCTATTTCTAAATTTGGCGCACCTACCCAGTGCCAAATTTCAAAATAAAGCACTATTTTGAGACATCTCTTATTCCTCGTTGAACAAGGTTTACAGGGATGCTAAAATAGCGTGACTGTTTTTTCGAAAATAGCCTTGCAGTCTAGATGTACCCTTACATGGCAAATTAATTCCCTGCAGAAATGCCAGGTACTTCCTGAGGAACAAACACTGCTCACCAGTAGATGGTGATGTTTAACCATTTATTTTCTTCTACCCTCCATTCATTCTCTCATTTTTGCCTCTGATTTTCTTTCAAGTGAAGAAATAGCCTTGTTTATCCAGGAACCTGCACGTCTCTGTCCCCCTCTTCAAGTGACATTCTATGAAACTTTGAATTATCATTATTTATTTGTACTTCAATAGCTTCTGTTCCACTCAGAGGTCCCAGTCAGCAACAGGGCTTCATTATGTTGGGCCTTGGTTGGACATAAAAAAAGGAAGAGGAGCTAACAATCTGAAAAAAGTATAAAACCATGTGGGCAATTCTTTGAGAGATGCATTGTGTTTTTGCTTCTAGGTTGCCTTCCATATGAGAATCTGAACATTAATTAAACAAAAATTAATTAATTTTTCCTCTTTGGCCCCTCCCTCCCCAATGAGCTAGATAAGCTGTATCGGTACCGTTGTACTGCTATAAGCTTGTTATGTGTACACATAGCCTAATGTAAAAACTATCTTTACCTTGTCTCCATTTGTAATTTTCATTTTTTTCCTTGCCAAATTTTGTGAAAATATTTGTGTGCTTTTCACAAGTGTGGGCTCTTAAGAGCTTGCCAGCTGCAAGTTATTTTTGCTGTTTATACGTTTGCACTGTTCCTAGTTGGAGGGCATCCATGGGAAAGAAGATAGGGAGGCCAGCTGAGTTTTAGTGTGCAGCTATTCAAACAACTTCACATTTTTTGATGAATTTTCAAAAAATATGGACTGTGCATAGAGAATCCATTCATCCGTGATTGAGTGGCATGGAGAGTTTAGGCAGATGTTCCACACAACTCTACTAGCGGTGCTGACTTCTGTACAGCTGGAGTATCTGAAGATGTCTACAGAGTAGGTGTTAAGTAAGGCAAGTCAAAAGGCCATGAAACCACTCTTCTTTTGTGCGAGACATGCAGGACTGATGCTTCCATTACTTGTGCACATTGTACAGGAGCAATCAGATTTGACATTCATTCTTTTACAGGTTACCACCACAGCTGGTCATAGCACAGATGGAAATGTTCAAGAGTGGCAATGTGCTAAGAAAAATGACATCACAATTGATTATTTTGGTTCTTTTGTGTGTCCTGTCAATTATTTCCTCTGAAGAATTCTTTTTACATTTATTTTATATATGTGGTTAGCTAGTGCCTGCATCTCAAAGGGAATCAGATGTCTTAACTTCCATTGAAATCAGTGAGTGTTAGATCCCTTTTAATGGTCTTAGCCTCAGGACCTTATCCAAAACCAATTGAAATCAATGGCAGACTTTTCATTGACTGCACTTTTCTCTGAATTAGGGTTAGCAGGCTAAAGTGCCATTTTTCTTGTGTAACCTCTCTCATACACATTGTCACTGATTTACTCTTCTGCATTTTAGCTGAACAACAGATGCTTTATTATCTGTCATCTGGACAGATAAAGACATGGAGTGGGGACTTGAGCCCAGGGCCTACCTTTCTAAGGCTAGTTGAGATTGGTCCTGCCTTGGACAGGGGGCTGGACTTGATGGCCTTCTAAGGTCTCTTCCAGCTCTCTGATTCTATGATTCTACACTGCATGCTTATTCTGAAATAAGCCATCCACACCATCCTGCTGCAGAGGGTCATCATCCTGGATGATGTGGACCCCATCATTGCTGACTTTGCCGCCATGGGCTTCTACAACTGCAGGGGGACCATTGACATCTCCCACATCCCCATCCAAGCACCCAACCACTGAGCATCTGAACACATCAACCGACAGAGGTACTTTTCGGTGGTGCTGCAGGCCCTCATGGACCCATAAGGCCATTTCACTGACATCTACATTGGATAGTCATGGAAAGCGCATGACACATGCATCTTCCGAAACTCCAGCCTCTTCCAGAAGCTGCATGTTGGCACTTTTTTCCCTGACTGTACCATCAGGTTCGGGGCCGTGGACATGCTGAGGTGCATTGTAGGGGGCTCAGCCTGTCCTTTCCTCCCCTGGCTAATGAAGCCATACACTGGACATCTGGACCCCACCAAGGAATGTTTTAACACCAGGCTTAGCAGGGCTTGCATGGTTGTGGAGGGCACCTTCAGCCGTCTGAAGGGGAGGTTCCACTGCCTCCTCGCCTGCTTGGACATCGGCGAGCAGAATGTCCCTCAAGTGGTGTCCCCCACACAGTATTTGTGAAAACAAGGGAGAGATGTTCCTTCCAGGGTGGGGGGCAGAGGCCAACCAGCTCAGCAGGGCCTTTGAGCAGCCGGGCATGGCTGCTATCCGGCAGGCCCATTGGGCGCTGTGCATATCCAAGAGGCCCTGAGGGAGAGTTTCACACAAGGACCACAGTGACACTACTCTGTGGGTCTCCCCATGTGATGGACCGGACCAGGGCTGGGCAACACTGAGGCCGAATTGCTCAAACTCAGGGCTCCTTACAGCCCCTGACCAGAGACCTTCCCCTGGCCACAAACCAGTCCCACTGAGCGCTTCAGCTGCCAATCCAGCCAGCAGGAAGCCTCATGAGCAAAACACCTCTGGCACCCTAGCTCTCCCTGTGCTACAATCAGCCTTGGGCCTGCACATGGGTGAGGGGTTACAGAACCCAATCTCACCTACCCTGAATGGGTCTTTCCGGTCCCAGAGAACCAGCCACAAATCTCTGGTCAATTTATACTTTGAATCTTACCCACAAGAGCACGCTCGGCCAGTCCTTTAGAATCTAAAATCTAAGGCTACATCTACACTGGCATGATTTTCTGGAAATGCTTTTAACGGAAAAATTTTTCTGTTAAAAGCATTTTTGGAAAAACGCATCTAGGTTGGCACAGACACTTCTCCGCAAAAGCACTTTTTGCAGAAAAGCGTCCGTGCCAATCTAGATGCGCTTTTCCGCAAAAAAGCCCCGATCGCCATTTTTGCGATCCGGGCTTTTTTGCGGAAAACAAAGCTGAGCTGTCTACACTGGCCCTTTTGCACAAAAGTTTTGCGCAAAAGGACTTTTGCCTGAACGGAAGCAGCATAGTATTTCCTCAAAAAGCACTGATTTCTTACAGTAGGAAGTCAGTGCTTTTGCGGAAATTCAAGCGGCCAGTGTAGACAGCTGGCAAGTTTTTCCGGAAAAGCAGCTGATTTTCCGGAAAAACTGGCCAGTCTAGACACAGCCTAAAGATTTATTAAGGCCCACTGCTCACTCAGGCAGAGAACACTCACAGTATCAGCAGAGCCGGCCCAAGCTATGGGCTGATCGGGCGATAGCTCAGGGTGCCCAATTGTAAGGGGCGCCGCATGTTGCTGCAGGGCTGGGCAGAGGTGGGGTCACACATGTGCCGTTCACCCGGGGCCTGAGGCACAAGAATGGATAGGGCTGACTGAGTATCAGCACAGAGTCCACATTCATAACTCCATATACAGATATCACACAGGTACATTAATAGCATATGTAGAACATAAGCTTTCATTTGACACCTTGCATGGCCCCCTTTGTACAGACTTTGGGGCAAACACTCCCCCCCCCACACCCTCATGGGAGGAGCAGTGATCTGTCTGCTCCCTTTAAAATCCAGTAACGTGACACCGCACAAGGTTCCTCTTTGCCTTTCCTCCCACACTTCTCCCTTCCAACCAGTCATAAATGTCCTCATTCCTGCATCTGGTGCGGAGATCCTGCTGGTATTTCTCCTCACCCCAGATCTCAAGGAGATCCAGGATCTCCGCACCAGACCAGAATGGTGCCCATCTCTTTCGGTCCTGACAGGGGTTTGGGAGCTGCCTGAGGCAGTGCTGGCAGCTGTGGGGGGCTTGGCTGGAGTGGTGGGCTCGGCCATGGCAGCAGGGAAGGCTTTGCAGGGTCCTGTTGTATGGCACAATGCAATTGGGGTCTGTTTCATGCCACAATCCCTTTCCCTTCTTCCTGCAGCTTTAAGGATTGCAGGGGAAGGGGAACTATAGAGTTCTAACAAGCGTGGCCAGAACGGCTATAAGGGCAGCTGTGTGATTTCCTGGAGGCCACTTATTTCATAATAATGCCATCTGCCCCATCTACACACACCCTATTCTGAAACAACTGTTTCAAAATAGACGTTATTCCCCATAAAATGAGGGTTACAGAATCCAGAATAAGATGCCTGTTATTTCAATATTATTTCGAAACAACGGGCTTGCTGTGTAGATGCTCATTTTGTTATTTCAGAATAAAGTCCATTATTCCAAAATAATGCTGCTGTGTAGACGTGCCCCAAGTGAGCACTTGGCTAGAAGTGAGGAGGTAATGCTTCCTACTGCCTCATCCCCAGGGTTCTTGCAAAAATGGTGTGATCACAAGGGTGTGCAGCTGAGAAAAGGAGGTATCTTCTTGTAGACTAGGTTGAGGTGCCTCTCTGTGAGAGAGGGGTAGAGCTTAGCACAAACCCTTTAACTGCCTAGGAGCTTTTTGCGAAGCCCGTTCCTCTCCCCATTCGTTGTATAGGGCATCTCAATGCTGAACTCAGGCTTTCAGAATCACAAAGATACCTAAAAGTTAGATGCAGTGATACTGAGCATCACCATGCCTAAGTTTCTTTGTGAAGCTAGCTTTGCAGTAGCCACCGTTATTTTTTCTATTCTAGAAAAGAAGTAGGAAAAAACTGTGGTTTGCTTCTATGCTTCTTTGGCCAAAGCTGATTTTTAATGGTTACATCTTTATAACATATATTCAGTGATGACCAGAGAATGGCCAAATTGCTTTTTAAGTGTCTGCTTGAAAGCCCACTTCCATTAGTAAGTTTCTTTCTGTTGTCTTCAGTGGGGTTTTTTCAGAAGGTGCTTATTGGCTAGTAAACAACAGCTACATGTATATTCTCAGTAGTTGTGTAGCCATGCTAGTCCCATATGAAAAATATGGGAGAGACAAGGCGGGTGAGGTAATATCCTTTATTCAACTAACTTCTGGGTGAGTGAGACAAGCTTTTGAACTTTCAGGTGACCTGAAGAACAGCTTGGTAGAGCTTGAAACTTGTCTCTTTCACCAACAAAAGTTGGTCCACTAAAAGATATTACCTCACACACTTTGTCTCTTAGTTTACTTTACTTCATACAAACACGCATAGAATTACAGTGTCTTGAATGAAAACACAGAGGCTTTCAATCAAGATCATTGGGTCTGCTCTCCATGTGTCAATGGGACCACAGCCATAAACACAAATCCTAGTCAGAAATACCTTCTTTTATTCTTTTCAAGTAAATACAAGTTGCTTAGCTTTCAAAGTTCCTGAGCACCAGAGCAGAGGAATCTTGGGATGCAAGTCTAATGGTCAGATGAGGGTAACTGAAATAGAGACAGTTAATTTCTTGCTATGACTCTAAGGGTATGTCTACACTAGCCACCCTAGTTCGAACTAGAGTGGCTAATGTAGTCAGAAATGAAGCCCGGGATTAAAATATCCCAGGCTTTATTTGCATGTTCCCGGGTGCCGCCATTTTTAAAAGCCCGGTAGTTCGGAATCCTTGCCCACGGCTACATGTGGCATGGGCTAGGTAGTTCGAACTAAAGCCCCTAATTCGGACTACCGTTACTCCTCATTGCAGGAGTTCATACTCTGCAAAGGGCTGAGGAATTTGAGTTGGGCAGAGCCAAAAAAAAAAAAACCAGTGGAAGTGGGGGAAATTGAGAATGAGTTGACTGCTATAGTCCTCAGAAATACACAGCACTGTGTAGGTTTCACAGCCTGCAGAATTATAGATATGGGGCAACAAGCTCCCCTTTTTCTGACTTTCTGTTTATGACCCAAACTACAGGCTCTTAGTCACAGCCAGCTTCAGCTAGTCTATTCCTTTAATTGGAACGCCTTAAGTAAGTACCACCTGTTCAGTTTGGAAGTGTTTTGAAAACATCAGGGAGGCCTTTATTGTGTCTCAACAGAATAAATGAGTGGCAGGTTTGTGCTGGATAATAAATTTAACAGTACAGTCCTCTGCACTTTGAACCTGATGTACTCTGTAGTTGAAGATATTTTTGTGCTTCTAGCCTCTGAACTGCTGTTAGTACTGTACCACATAACAAAATAGTACAATTAGTGGGGATTTCTTAAATCTCTGCCCATTTTGCAAGAACCCTGCAAACTGTTTGACTCAAACCTTAGAAGAACAGGCAGCTTGACTCTGGTCAGTAATTTACTGGGATTTTTATCTTTTTGCAAACTTTTTGTCCAACCTTGTTAGGGAAATTTTTTTACTTCACAGAAAAGAAAGAGGATCTTTCAGTGAAGGTGCTGAGTTCCGTCTTGCCCCCAACACACACATCCTGCTCTCTTTCGGACAAGTCACTTCATTTTTCTGATCCTGATTTGTAAAATGTTGGTTTATTTTCCCTTTTGTCTGTCTCGTTTGTAAGTCTTTGAGGGCACTCTAGTCTACTAATCGTTTCCCTCCCTTGCTGCCTCTATCAGAAAGAGTCAGCAAGGGGTGGAGAAGAGGAGGCAGTGCTTCAAAGCAGCAGCGCCTGGTGGAGCCTGGGCTCAGCAGGGGACTCCCACTGCACTTCAAAGGTGGAGGCGCCCTTATCAACTAATCAAATATCAATTAGCCAATTAATCAAAATTTTACATCCCTAGGCAGGGATTGCCTCTCAGGGTATGTCCACACTTTGATAAAAGACCTGTAGCACAGCTGTGCATGGTTTGGGTCAGCTGATGGGCTCACAGGACTTCAGCTGTAGGGCTATCAAATTGAAGTGAAGACGTCTGGCTCAGGCTGCCATCCTCCTCTAATTCAGGGTCTCAGAATGAAGGCTTCAGCTGGAGCCTGAACATACAGTGCAATATTATGGTCCCACAGCCCAAGTCCTGCAGGCCTGAGTCATCTGACCTGGGCCAGTTGTGGGTCTTTTATTACAGCATAGATATACCCTTGCTATGTATATGTACAGTGCCTCGCTTATCCTGGTGGAGGTCTTGAGGTATTAATGTAATACAAATAACAACCAATTATAATGTACCCCACTGTTTGTGAAAAGAGATCATGACTTATTTTTTGACCAAGAAAGTAATAGCCCTTGTTCTTTACAAAGATTATTTGATAAAGTGGCTGGTTGTATCAAGGATATGAGTGTTCTATATGTCAGTCATTGTAAAATTAATTGGCAGCAGCATGGGGAGAAAAGGGATGTTGGCAGCAGCACTGATCATGACAAAAAAGGGTACTTGAAAAGTCAATGGAAGAGTCTGTCCTCATACATGGGACCCGAGAGTTCAAGGAATCTGCAGAAGACAGAACATGCAGATATTGGAAACTTATCGTGTAACTTTTCTGGTGTGACTATGATATATGTGAGAAAGGGCTGCACAGTTATAGAAATTATTTAGGCTGGCCTTGTTGAAATCAGAAAGAGGCCCCCTTTAGATAATCTTTTTTTGTTTTTTACATAAGAACTTTGCTTGTGGGGATAAGACATTTTAACCAAGATCTGCCATCAGCAAAACCTAATGTATTTGATCATTTTAAAAGAGACAGTTATTCAAAAGGAAGGGTTTGATATCTTTTACTTACATTTTTTCTTATATGTAAACTTGCTGAGAACAAACACTGGTTTATCTCCTGATTTATCTAGTTCCAGTCCAATGTTGCTTCATTTAAAAGGAGACATTTCAAAAGTCACTGTTTATCAATTTAAAAGAATATAAATAAAACAGACTGGACATGTACTAGTCCTGGTGAACATGAAACCTGTCATGGGAATGAAACTCATCGTGGGAAACTTGGAGGATGGATTTAGCCTCATAGATTGTCTGAAAAATTCATAGCACAAGGATCAGAAGGGTAGCCGTGTTAGTCTGAATCTGCAAAAGCGACGAGGAGTCCTGTGGCACTTTATAGACTAACAGATTTATTGGAGCATAAGCTTTTGTGGGCAAAGACCCACTTCGTCAGATGCAACTGATGAACTGGGTCTTTGCCCACAAAAGCTTATGCTCCAGTAAATCTGTCAGTCTATAAGGTGCCAACAGGACTTCTCGTCACTATAGCACAAGGAGTCACTCTAACATCTTGACAGTATGTTTGCCGGTCTGTGAATCTTTAGTTTGAAATCTGAGGCCGTGTCCACACTCAGGGGTTCTTTCGAAAAAAGTAGCCTTTTTTCGAAAGAACTTCCCCTGCGTCCAGACTCAAGCCGCGTTCTTTCGAAATTAAATCGAAAGAACGCGGCTTTTCTTTCGACGGCGGTAAACCTCGTTTCACGAGGAAGAACGCCTTTTTCGAGGGAGATCCGTCGAAAGAACGTGAGTCTGGACGGGGGGAGCCCTTTCTTTCGAAATTATTGGCCTCCAGGAACAAGCCCTGGTGGACAATCTGGGCCATGGGTTGCACGTCTGTGGTTCCTGGCTGCAGCCATTCCTTAAAGGGACAGGCGCACCCTCACAGCCACTTGTTGCAGACAAGGAGCCAGAGCACACGGCGACCTTGCTGCATCATGTCACAGCCCCAAGAGCGTCCTGGCCCTTCCTCCGAGCCTTCTGGGGACCCAGCCAAGGGCTCCAAGCGCCGGGCACCATCCTGGTCCGGCGCAGAGATAAAGAGCCTGCTGGAGCTGTGGGGAGAGGAGGAGGCCTTACAGGCCCTTAAAAGCCGGCGGCAAAATGCCGAAATTTATGGCCGCATGGCTGAAGCCCTGGCCCAGAAGGGCCACTACCCCCGCACCCAGGACCAGGTGCGCTCAAAGGTAAAAGAGCTGCGGCAGGGCTACGCCAAAGCCAGGGAGGAGAGCTCCCGTTCTGGGGCAGCCCCCCACTACTGCCCCTACTATCCCGAGCTGGACCAGATCCTGGGTGGCAGTGCAGAAGCACGCACACCACGGAGGTTCATGCAGTCCGGACTGGCAGACCTGGTGGTGGACGCTCCAGAGCGGGAGCTACAGCAGTCTGGAGATGGGGACATGGGCCCAGAGGAGGAGGACACCGAGGAGACGGCGACCCTCACCCTGGAGCCAGTCACCCAGACCTCTGAGGCCTCCCAGGCGTCATCTGGCGCGGGAGAGGAAGCAGCAGGTGAGTACAGTGAGTTTGTGTCACACCCGGGGGGGGGGGGGAGGTAGGTGGGTGGGTGCACAGTGGGTGATGCACAAGGGAAACCTGTCATGCTCAGGCTGATGCCCAGGTCTCACACACACACACACACACACACACACACACACACACACACACACACACACACACACACAGTGTGACCTTCAGAATGTCTGCTTCCCCTGTCTCAAGGGAGAGGGCATGCCCTTTTGGACAGCTGTTGCACACATGACTGATTGTGATAGAAATGTAGCCGTGTTACTCTGATCTGAGGAAGTGGGTCTGGCCCTGGAAAGCTCATCCCCTAATAAACCATCCTGTTAGTATTGTAAGTGCTACAGAGTCCAGTTTATAGGACTGATTGTGTCTTCTTCTTTTCCTCCACAGCCGGACCAGCCGTGGAAGAGGGCCGCAGCACCCCAGCCCCACCTCCATCTCCATCTCCACCTCGGAGACATGGGAGCCGCAGACACAGGCGTGTCTACGCCGACATCCTCCGGCAGCACGTCGAGGCTGTGCAGGAGCAGAACGCCATCCTGCTACAGAGGGCGGAGGCAGAGGAGCGGTGGCGTGATCGGCTCATGAATGAGCTGGTCCTGCAGCGCACGGTGCTGTACGCCACCCTGAGGGAGGTCAGCGGCTTGCCTGCTGCTGTGCCTGGTCCTGCTCCTCCAGCACCCCATGACCCCACCCCACCAAACCCCCCTTCCACAACAGCAGCCCTTTCCCCCCTTGGACCTCCCTCTCCCCCAGCCCCCCCAGCTCCCCAGCCCCTCTCTCTCCCTGGCCCTCCTCTCCCCCAGGCTTCCACGTCCCAAGAGTCCCCCAGCAGCCAGCCAACCGACAAGTACATCACCCGATCCCGTAGCCGGGGAGCACCCCAAACACGAGGCCCAGGCAGGAAAGGGAAATCTGCCAAGCCCCGTTCAACCTGATCCCCTTCCCCCCTCCAGGTTTCCAGTCCCCTTCCCCCCTCCAGGTTTCAATCACCCCCATCACCCCACTTATTAAGCACAAACAAAGGGTTAAAGGAACTGTTTGTTTATTGTATATAGTTTGGCAACAACAAAAATGAAATTTTTTTTTGTTATTTTGCCACATTGTTGGATAATATGTACAAAATTATAAATAAGTAAAGAGAACATTTTATTTTGAAACACACCCTGGTGTAAGTGATGTGTCCAAACTGGGTCAGGAGATGGGTTGTGGAGGGAAGCTTCTATTGGGGGCCAGGGCCCAGTCCCCAGGCAGAAGCCCCTCAGTGCACTCAGTGGCCTCCACTGGAGAATTGCTCCCGGAGGGCCTCCCGGATGCCAACTGCAGACCGGTGAGCCTGGCGGATGGCAGCTGTCCGGGGCTGGGCAAAGAGCCTCTCCTGGCCATCAGCAGCTCTCCCCCACCCTGGTAGGAAAGCCTCCCCTTTCCTCTCTACGAGGTTATGGAGGACGCAACACGCGGCCACCACCTCGGGGATGTTGGTCTCCCCCATGTCGAGGCGTGTGAGCAAGCACCGGAATCTGCCCTTTAAACGGCCAAACGCACATTCGACCTGGTTGCGAGCCCGGTTAAGGCGAGCATTAAACTGCTCCTTGCTCGCATCCAGCTGGCCGGTGTAGGGCTTCATCAGCCACGGCATCAGGGGATAGGCGGCATCAGCCACTATGCACACCGGCATGTGCACATCCCCAACCGCAAACTGGCGATGGGGGAAAAATGTTCCTGCCTGAAGCCTCCGGTACAGGTACGAGTTCCTGAAGATGCGGGCATCGTGTGCCCGCCCTGACCACCCAACACAAATGTCAGAAAACTGTCCACGATGGTCGACCAGGGCCTGGAGGACCATAGAAAAGTAGCCCTTTCTATTGATGAATTGGGCTGCTCGATGGGGCGGTGCACGGATGGCAATGTGTGTCCCATCGAGCGCTCCTCCGCAATTGGGAAAGCCGAGGGCAGCAAAGCCGGCCATGACGCTGTCCAGATCCGGTAGACAGATGAGCCTGTTGAGCAGCTCCGAATTGATGGCCCTCACCACCTGCAGAACGAGACAGACAACAAAGTGTTAGAAGGGGTGCCTTATGTCTTAGGAGGAGAACCCACCGCCCACCTTCCCTCTCAAACAGCCCGGGAATCCCCTCAGAAACCCCCCCCCCCAATTCAGGGTGAGTGGAGGAGCTCCCTCCCACTCCCACTCCCACTCCCACTCCACTTGGCCCTTCCTGACAGTCTCCCTTCCCCCCACCCCAAACTGTGACTGTCCCCAGACAATGTCTTACCTCCATCAAGACGGCCCCGACAGTAGATCTCCCCACTCCAAATTGGTGTCCCACGGAGCGGTAGCTGTCGGGGGTTGCCAGCTTCCAGAGGGCAATGGCGACCCTCTTTTCCAGGGGGATGGCGGGCCGCAGGTGGGTGTCTTGCCGTTGCAGAGCAGGAGCGAGCCAGGTACAGAGCTCCTGGAAAGTGGTCTTTCTCATGCGGAAGTTCCGTAGCCAGTCTTGGTCATCCCAGATCTCCATCACGAGCCGGTCCCACCAGCCAGAGCTGGTGTCAAACCTCCAAACACGCCTGTCCACGAAAAAGTTCGGAGGCAAGGGCAGTGTGGCTGCCGGACGGGGGAACCCCTCGTCCCTCTGGTCTGGGTCCAGCTCGGGAAGGAGCCTCATGATTGTCTCACAAAGATGCAGCAACAGCTACAGTATGGTGGTGTGGGGCCATCGCCTGCCCAGGGGCAGCTCTGGCTCCATGCCAAAAATAAGGGTCTGCAAGCAGAAAAACCTCAAAAGAAAAAAGCTGCTGGGATGTCCCAGGAAGCTGAGCACTCCAAAGCAGCACTGCGATGCCTTGCCAAATTCCTCAAGGGACAGCAAAGGCAGCTGCAGGAGCAGAGCAACGGGTGTTCAGGAGTGTCCCTCTCACCACGCGTCTCTGCAAAGGGCAGGCAGGCAGCACCCGGAAGGAAATGCTGCCCCCATGCCCTGGCAGAAGCAGTTCCGGGTGGCTTTCAATTTCGAAAGAGCGTCCGGCAGTCTGGACGCTCTTTTTCAAAATAGCGGATCGATCTTTCGATCCGCGCATTGTAGTCTAGACGCGCTCTTTCAAAAGAGGCTCTTTCGAAAGAAGCCTGCAGTCTAGACACAGCCTGAGTAAAAAGAAGGTCCCAAGAAAACTGCTTGATGTTTTAAAACTTGGCAAAAGAGCACTGGGAAATCACCAAAGCAAATTACAAAACTGATTTTGTATAAATTGAATGATACCCATAATATTAGCAGTTTACACCTTCAAAGCAATGCCAATGCTCTAAAAGGTTAATCCTTACCATCTGGTACCATGATCCCAATTTTGCAGGAAAGGAAGACAACTCCCATGTGGCAGACTAAATTCCCTCTTGGGCTGTATTGACACTACTAGCTAGGGGTGTGATTCCCCTGCTCGTTTACACATATTCATGCTAATTCTCATCAAGCCAGAGCAAGTATAAACAGCAGTGTGGTTGCCGTAACATGGGTAGTAGCAGCAGAGCCAAAGCTGAGCTGTGACTAATACAAACCTGCCCCAAACCAATGGGTATGTATTCAGCATATAACCAGAGAAACCATGGCTACCCTTGTCGTCTAGACATACCGGCTGTGTCTAGACTGGCCAGTTTTTCCGGAAAATCAGCCGCTTTTCCGGAAAAACTTGCCAGCTGTCTACACTGGCCACTTGAATTTCTGCAAAAGCACTGACTTCCTACTGTAAGAAATCAGTGCTTCTTGCAGAAATACTATTCTGCTCCCGTTCAGGCAAAAGTCCCTTTTGCGCAAAGCTTTTGCACAAAAGGGCCAGTGTAGACAGCTCAGATTTGTTTTGCGCAAAAAAGCCCCGATTCCAAAAATGGTGATCGGGGCTTTTTTGCGGAAAAGTGCGTCTAGATTGTCACGGACACTTTTCCGCAAAAAGTGCTTTTGCGGAAAAGCGTCCGTGCCAATCTAGAGGCTTTGTTCTGAAAATGCTTTTAACGGAAAACTTTTCTGTTAAAAGCATTTCCGGAAATTCATGCCAATCTAGACGCAGAATAGACCCTGAATAGAGTTAGTGTGAGTATGTGCAAATGAGCAAGGAAATCACACCCTTAGCTTGTAGGGTGGACACAGCCCAAGTTACTTCTTTGCAATTCCATTGTGATTTTCCAAAGTTACTCAGCAAGCTGGTGGTAACATTGCTAACCACTGTGGAATTGTTGATTTCTAGTCCCATCCTTAGATCATACTGCCTCTCAGCGGGGTAGCCATGTTAGTCTGTAACCTTAAAAACAAAGAGTAGTCCTGTGGCACCTTGGGCTTGGTCTACACTAAACGGGAAAGTCAACTTAAGATCTGCAACTCTTGTTACGTTAATTATGTAGCTGGAGTCAACTTACTTTAAATCGTGTTTTTGCACTGTCCAAACAACAGGAGGTTCATGGGAACAAGTGCTCCCTTCAACTTCCCTTACTCTTCGTGAGGAGTAGGACTACTGGCACCGATGGGAGCGCCTTCTCAGTTCGATTAACAGGTCTTCACTAGACCCAGTAATTTGAACCCTGGAAGATCGACTGTGGCAGCATCCATCTTCCACATAGTGTAGACAAGCCCATGGAAACTAACAAATATATAAACTGAGTAGGGGGAGGAGAGACAGGCTCATCCTCCAGCTGAGGCCAGTGAGAGGGGGATCATTTCTTTAGGGGGTCCTATTTCTGTGAGTGTCACTTTTCTATTGAATTCTGTTTTCCAGCTGGGGTTCCTTACCTGTAATGTAGCAGCAATTTGTAGCGTCATTAAATCCCCTCGGCTAGCTGGCTAATGTCTCTGGCTGGGTCACTGATGGACAGTCACAGCTAAGTCACCAACTTCCTTAATTTGGGGAACTATGCTGACTTCTAATGGAAGGGAAGATTGGAGGCTCCATCAGCATTCTCCTGTCAGCTTCCAGTCTCCCTTGGGCCAGAAGTCTTTCTCCTTGAAGTCTCTCTGGAGGTGATACTGGGGGAGAAGAGCTAGAGCTGAACCCTCAGCTACTTCTGCCTCAAAAGGCACAGGGATGTGGGACAGGCCCTCCATGAGGGCTTGCACCTCCAGCAGCTCCAGGATGACAAGAAGGGACCCAAGACCAGGCTTGAACTCAGCTGGAGTAGAAATTGGTACATGGCCCTTTAAAGGCCCTGGGGCTCCACTGAACCAAGAGAAGATCAGCTTGACTCAGGTCTGTTTCATGCCCTGCTCTGACTGCTTTTCCAAGGTGCCAACCAACAGCCTGTTGGAGCCAGCTGGCATACTCCTGGAGTCAGAGAGCTGGGCTCAGAGGTCACTTACATCAAATTCAGGGAGAGTGATGGTGAATCAGAAGGGATCTCTGCAGTTCTGAACAGCCTTGGCTCTCTCCTGGGACACTCTGGACCTGATGCAGAAGTTGACACACACTGAGGGAAGGAGGCAGGTCAAATCAATACACTGGTGCACATGCTGTGCAAACGTGCTCACCTCCCTCCCTGGGGCTGGGACATTGCGCTTAGAGTGGCATATCTGATTCATTGGTCATGGACCCTGAGAAGGGAGTTGTCACAATGTGTGTTTGTCTCTCTAGACCTGGACAATGCTCAGTATCTGGGCTGGTCCCATCCTTTCTGAAGTCCTGATTCATGAACAGATCATCAGGATGGAGACAGTCCCCTTGCTCCTCTCCGGCTTGAAAGGCAGAGCATTTGAACAGAAGCGATTTTTCACTACCTCCCTGTCTTTGTAGTCTCTTAGCAGATTCTTTGTTGTTTGTTTTTTCCAGGAAATTTGTACCTACCTTATTTCAAAGGAATTTTTACTGAGGTCACCTGCTCTGGCTCTATGCTGTTTGCAGAATTGTGTTTATCCTTATAACATAAGCATGTTATCTGACCTGTGTCTTTTCAGTTCTTTAAAAAAATAGTACAAAGAGAATAATCATGAGGAACTGGGTCAAATTTTCAGAAGTGCCTATGTGATTTAGGGGTCTAAATTCCATTCTACAAAGTGACTGCCCAACCCTTGATTTTTAAAGATATTTAGGCTCCTAACTTGCATTGATTTCAGTGGGAGTTGGCACCTACATAACTTTGAGGATCAGGGCCTTAGGGCCCTAATTCTCATTGAAGATTAATATAGAGTAATTTTCAGGATTGTAGATGTTCACGAACAAACACACTTTTCATTAACTTGTTTTTGTTCTGGAAAGAGAGGAGATAAGGTAAAGTAAATAAGAGGGGAGGATTGATTCTGAAAAGAATACAGTCAAGTATTTTGTGTTAAAGTGACCCCTGCCACACCTGGATTTTATGGGTCATATTTGTGGAAACGGGCCTCCATTTTTCCACCCATTGCTGTCTGAAGGTGACTTGTATCCTGTGAATGTGTCAGGGCTGGTCCTACAGAAAAAATAGAACATGTACATGTGATTAAAGACTGCATCCCAACACGTATATTCTGCTTAGCATGAAAGCAACCTTAGTTTTGGAGCAGTCAGTACTTGACTTTGCTACTCAGATAACATATTAATTTTTGTTTTGTGTATATAGAGAATAAAAATCACAAATCCTGCACTTAAGGTTTGCCTGTGAACATAATTAAGACATAGTTTGAGCGTATGTCATACCGTTAGTGTAACCTTTCCCTTTTAAAAGGCCAGAATCATTCCCATTAATGGAAGTTTAAATGGTGGCTGCCTTCCTTGCTGAGGGACACTGCAGTTGGTACTGATAGGGTATATTTTTATCATTGTCTTTTCCCCCATGGATCTGCCTATAAAGGAAGAGCTTTAATTTCCCAAAGTTTCAAAGGAGCCTAATCCATAGAGGCTGCCCTTACAATGCATTGTATCAGCTCATGTCCTGACTGCATCCCTCCCCAGTCAGAGATGCACTTTTGGGGCTACACAGGGTGACGACAGGCCTGGTCCCATCCACTAAAAGAAGATTGATAGTTCCTAGCATTATCAGAACCCTCCATTGGGCAGACTTTCCATCACCTCAGCTTTCCACCAGACTCTACTGTAGCAGAAGCATCACAGATCATGGGTGAATCCATACCACGGACAACATAAGAACGGCCATTGTGGGTCAGACCAACAGTCCATCTAGCCCAGTATCCTGTCTCCAACACTGGCCAATACCAGATGCCCCAGCGGGAGGGAACACAACAGGCAATATTTACATGATCCCTCTCCTGTCACCCTTTGCATTGGCATAGATGTCACAGCATTGCATTGGCATAGATATTACAGTACTAAGTTTTCAAGGACAAAAAAATACACATGTTCCTACCATGTAATTCATGTGACCGGGCCTAGAGGACAAAACTAATTACCTTGAAAGCTGAGTTTGTTTCCTGAGGAATTAATGTGTTTGGTCTTCAGCCAAGCTCCATGCCCTCCCATGTCACTTCTGCTCATGCTAGCTTCATGAAAGCTAATGTGACTATAAACAGTAGTGTAGCTGTGGCAACGAGGGCAGTGACTGCTTGGGTTAACCATGCTGAGTGCATACCCACAGGATTCAGGTGGGTTTGTACTCAGCATCGCTAAAATGTGCCGCCACTTCCTGCGTTATCATGGCTGTATTGCACTCCTATTCAGGAGAGCTGACAGGATAGCTGGGCCCCTGGGCAATGTGTGTGTGTGTGTGAGTGGAGCTTGGCTCTGCACTCCTGAAAGGGGAAGAGCCTCAAGCAGCATGGGTGGGGCAGGGCAGCCAACCCCCAGCACTGCCAGGACAATACAGCGCCCCCCCCCCCAGCCCTCAAGGCCAGTTAGAGTGTGCCATGTGGGGCTCTGGAGTCCCATGGAGATTCTAAAGGGCCCGGGACTCTGGCCACCACTGCTGCTGCAGCAGCCATGCCAGTGGCCAGGAGCCCCGGGCCCTAAGGTCACCGAGCCCTGGGGCAGTTGTCCCTTTCCACCTACCCTCTCAGTGGACCTGCTCCTAATTATACTCATTCTAACTCTCATGGAGCTAGTGTGGGTATGTCTATGTAAGCTGAGAATCATACCCCTACCTCATAACCAAAGCCGTGGACACATATTAACATGCACACTTCACCCTGACCTTTTCTCCCTTCTCTTCTCTTCACTAGACTCGAGGACCTTTGGACCTGTATTCATGAAGGGGAACCCTGAGTGCCTTCAGCTCATAATCATTCCAGAAAAACCTTGGAAGAACAGGTTCTTTAACTTTCACTGCATGGGAGCCTCTCAGGCAAGCTGCTCACTCAGTTTTGTCTACACTTGTAAGTTTAACGCACAGCCACACCTACGAGACTGTTGACACTGATGCTTTACAGGCTCTAATTGGATGTGTTTAGGGTGTATGGATTTTTCCCACCCCTGAGAGAGAAAGCTGCAGCACAGCAAAGTGGCAGTGTACACGAGCGCTTCGTGATTTCAGAAGGGCCCAGTAAGGAAGGCATATACACATTGGTATGTTTGCTGGCAAGAGCAATAATAGGGACACCAGCATGCCTCTGGAATGAGATGTAAGCAACAGCACACAGGAGTTGGCATTTGCACTGAATGCAACTTTAAAGGATTAGGGGTTATGAAACCACAATATTTACAGTACTTTCAAGATCAGTGAAGTGATCTAAGAAGCTAACACTTTTTTTTAAACAGACTCTTTGAAAAGCAAAACATGGTGGTGGTGGAGGGGAAATAACCTGTCTTTAACCCTGATCAAATGCAAACATGTATAAAAGAGCCATTTAATTTCCCCCTTTTGCAGCACTGTTGTACACTAGGGCCTGGATCGTTGTTGTTGTTGCTATTTATTGTCTTATGAAAATAACAGCTAGATATCCCATTTGAAGTGGGATTTCATTGTACTTTCACATAGTAAGGGACACTTATAATTGAAATAGACAAGATAGATGAAGGGAAACATTATTCAAACCTTTTGTAGCTGAGAATTGAAGCAGAGAGAGATTAATTCACCATGGTATTTAGGCACCTAACTCCCATGGATGCCTGGAAAGAAGTGACTTGTTGAAGGTCACATAAGAAGGCTACAGCAGAACCAGGAAAAGAACTCAGATCTCCTGAATCTGACGGTAGTACCATAAATACAAGACCATCCTTCCTTACTGGGAGTATTGTCGTTTTCATATAGAAACAGACACAAGATTGATGTCAGTCATTTTGGTCCCTCTCAGTTCAGAAGAATATTTAAATACAAACACAAGACACAATTCTGTTTTTCAGTGACTGCTGTGTTCCAAAATATGTTAAGGGCTCACTTGGTCCTGCGAGGCACAGCCTTGAACAAGAAATGTCTAACCAGCTCTTTTGGATGGTGAGAAATGAAAATGAGCCAGGCCTACCTCCTTTCCTTCTCTCTTATTTGCATTGAGCATACACTTAGCTTGGCTGAGGATCTTGAGCCTTCTTGCACATTGTTTTGTAAAGAACTAATTAAACAGGGATTATGTCTGAAAGAAGATGGTATTAGAACTGATCTCCCCAGAAGTCCTACAGTATCTTATAGGGTGGGCATTACAGAAAAGGACCTTGCACTGTAATCTAACATGCACTATAAGGACTCTCCAGAAACCTCAAACTTCTTATTGTTTGATTTCCTGCATCACAGTCTCTCTCTCTTTTTGTTGTTATAATGTACCCCAAAGTTATTGTTGCAAAACATTATTTTCTGTATAAGAACCAGCTCAACCCCACTAGTAGTGGCCATGGACAGGATGGAAGGTGCAAAAGAACAAGTTGTGTGATTAAAAATGTCAGAATTATCTGAGGTTGCACCTCACTGGCACCATAGCCAGCTCCTTCTGACTGTACAGACACCCCTCAATATAGTCAGGACCACAGGTTTTGGAAGTGGAGTGCATCTGCACAAAGAGGGGTTGTGGCATTTAATGGCCCTAACAATAAAATGATAGGGCACTAGCTGGGGAGTGCCCTGATGAATACAGAGAATTATTTTCCAGGGGTCTGGCTGGTGGATCTTGCTCACATGCTCAGGGTCTAACTGATTGCCAGATTTGGGGTCGGGAAATAATTTTTCACTGGGTCAGACTGTCAGAGACCCTGGAGCTGTGTCTAGACTGGCAAGTTTTTTCGCAAAAGCACCTGCTTTTGCGGAAAAACTTGACAGCTGTCTACACTGGCCGCTTGAATTTCTGCAAGAACACAGAGGGTATGTCTACACTACCACCCTAGTTCGAAGTAGGGTGGTAATGTAGTCAACTGGAGTTGCAAATGAAGCTTGGGATTTGAATTTCCCGGGCTTCATTTGCATGTTGCCGGGCGCCGCCATTTTTAAATGTCCACTAGTTCGGACTCCGTGCCCCGCAGATACACGCGGCACGAACTAGGTAGTTCGGACTAGGCTTCCTATTCCGAACTACCGTTACTCCTCCTCGTGGAACGAGGAGTAAAGGTAATTCGGAATAGGAAGCCTAGTCCGAACTACCTAGTTCGTGCCGCGTGTAGCCGCGGGGCACGGAGTCCGAACTAGCGGACATTTAAAAATGGCGGCGCCCGGCAACATGCAAATGAAGCCCGGGAAATTCAAATCCCGGGCTTCATTTGCAACTCCGGTTGACTACATTATCACCCTAATTCGAACTAGGGTGGTAGTGTAGACATACCCTGACTTCCTACTGTCTGAAATCAGTGCTTCTTGCGGAAATACTATGCTGCTCCTGTTCGGGCAAAAGTCCTTTTGTGCAAAGCTTTTGCGCAAAAGGGCCAGTGTAGACAGCTCAGATTTGTTATGCGCAAAAATGGCGATCGGGGCTTTTTTGCGCAAAAGCACATCTAGATTGGCATGGCTGCTTTTCCGCAAAAAGTGCTTTTGCAGAAAAGTGTCTGTGCCAATCTAGACGCGCTTTTCTGCAAATGCTTTTAACAGAAAACTTTTCCGTCAAAAGCATTTGTGAATAATCATGACAGTCTAGATGTAGCCTGGAGGTTTTATCTTCCTCTGCAGCATGAAGCGTGGATCACATGCTTTTAAACTAAATGGTGAATGTTCTGAAGTCTTTAAACCACAATTTGAGGACTTCAGTAACTCAGCCAGAGGTTAGGGGCCTCTTTCAGGATCAGATACAGGAGAGGTCAGACTAGATGATTATGATGGTCCCTTCTGACCTTTGTGTTTATGTAACTCTACAATAGTTGCAGGAATTAATGCTGATCTTGCCGGCACAGTTTGCCATGCGGTGCCTCTGCCCTTCAAATTCCCTTGGAAAGGAAGTTGGGCACAAGCAGGGATGCAAATGAGGATCCCTGTTGCTATGGCAATGGAGAACTCTGGGGTATCAGAGAGAAGATGGCCTTTCACAGAGGTTCCAAGCCCTATAGAATTTCTCCATCACAGTCACTGTGTCTTCAGAGTTGGTAAGTCATGTCCTCTACTTCTCCATAGACTACTGACCACTGCCTGCCAGGAAGAGTTATGTGGTGAAAACACCCGAGTCTTCTGCCTAACTTTGGCTCTCCCAAAGTACAAGGGCATCATGTGGCCATATAATTTTTCTAAGGAAAAACAGTTAATGAGGAATTCATGTTATGCAAATAACGTAGCAAACCCAATGATATTACTAGAACATATCAGAAAATTGTAGGCAACAAATATTTTGCAAATATACAATTATTTTTATTTAAAGAGACAAGAATGGTATACTCGTAGAACTGCTTTGGTCTGCTGAGTCAGCCACAGTCAGTTATACCAGAGCAGGTAAGAACTTGCTCAGTTGGTTTTTGTTGTTCTCTGCTCTCTGTTACTTTGGGAGATCATGTACACAGGACAGATAAAATCTATCAGAGCTCACGTACCAGATCACGATGAGACAATGTTTACTTGTCATCTTGACCTCCATGGTTTATTTATGGTAGCATGTCCAGACTGCGCTCATGCAAAGTGGAAACATTTAACACTGACAGATTTTGGGGACTGCCATAAAAGATCAGAGCTAATCGCAGCCACGTACAAGCATGAAATCCATGTGGGGACATTAGAGAGGAAACACGGTTTGTGCTTTTGCCAATCAGAGGATTGGGCTGGACCATTATGAGAATGCGCTGAGAGGGGATCAGACAGTCAGTGCAGTGGAGTACCTGCATTTCCCATCCACACTAACACTGACCTTGTTCAAAATGATCCAGTGTGGGGAGAGGGGTTTATAAAACTTGCTAAGAGGTGGTGCAATTGGCCACACTTATGAAATGGTAGAGGAGCACCTGTGTGTGTGCCCATGGAATGTCTTACAACTTCTCCAGGTGATTGCACCTTTACTGGAAATGCCAAAATCCTCTAATTCTCCAGAAGCACAAATAAAAGGAGGTAATCAGACTGAAGGAAAGCCTCTTCTTCATATCCCAGAAAAGCATTCCCAAAGCGTTCTATTAATTACTTGCCTCGGCTAAAGCTATTTACATCAGGATCACCTAGGAGACATCTGGGTGTCTCTTCAGATAACATGGAGGTTCCCTGTGATCATCTCTTTCTTCTTTCAAGTAACTTCAAGGAGCAGATATTTTATCTTAAATCTCCAACTTTTTCTTAGGGCTTGGCAGCTCACTCCAGCCTTCCCTAACTCTTCTTCCATCAAGCAGTGAGGAAGGGCATGTCTTTTCCCAAACACCTTGGTTGAGTCCATAGTTTACAATTCAGTGGCTTCCAGAGTCAACTCACAAAGAAAGAGTCCTTTGAATGAACATCATTTTTTTGTCTAGGAGATGCATTGAGAACATCTTTACAAATCCTCTACCTCTTGGTTTGCATCTTTTCTCACCAGAAACTGGCTTGATATTTCTTAAAGAAACCATTCCTGTTTCTCTGTACACAAGGGATCTCTTAATCCTCTGGTAAAGTGAGGTTTAATGATCAATTATTAACTTGTAACTTTCCAGTTTAGTTAATCTAAAAATTAAACATGCGTCGGTGAAAAAGGGATTTTGCAACTATCTGATTTTTACAGTAGTAGATTAGTCATATCAAAAAGAAATATAGTCATTAATATAGTCTTATCAAAAGAAAATTTCATCACCCATGATTTTCTAAATGTTGAGGTTTATAAAAACTGATAATCCAAAATTTGTTGTTCCCCCCTTTTAGCCTGTATTCCCCAAATCAGTTCTGTTTTCACAAATTAGAAATGGGCATGTTTTCAAAAGTTGTCCTGATTTCTTTTGGCCTATCACTACTAGTCATATACAAATGACCAAAAATTCTAGAAGTGGAGTGCATGTAACCTCCTTCTGAAATCTCTTCATATGAGCACCCACATTTGGGGCTCAGCAAGCTTTGGGGGTGACAGGACCACTTGAAGCTGGTAAAACCTAGAAACAGCCTTTCTATGTTGAATTTATTCATCCCAACCGTATATGTCCTTGATTACTTTTTAGGGCATATGTTTCTACATTACTTTTACCACAGATTAGGACAAAACAAAAGACTTGAAACCACTAGCAGTGTAACTATTCTGAGAATTATTGTGGGAAAAACAAAATCTAGATATCCACTCCAGATATTGGTCCAACAATGCTCTCTTCACAAAATCTCCATGGAAGGCCTGGGAAACCCAGGACAGAGTTTCAAAATGAACCTTCAAATTTCTGTTTTTCACAATCTTGGTCACTTATTGATGGTAGCCACATTTGCATGGAGGCTTGGTGTCCACATGCTGTACAGGGGCATGACATGGGATTCCATGTGATACAATACTGTGGATTTGGCAGGAAGTGTTGTGCTGAGAGTGGCAGAGTCATGTTCATGGAGATTATTTTTGGAGAGTCAGATGGAGAAAAGGTGATATACAAACAAATTATAGTCCACACCAGCTTGTTTTTCACTGATTTATTGCCTTTGGGGCTCAGAAATCATAGGGCATGATCTAGCCCTACTTACTTGGCACTTGATCCGAAGCCCATTGAAGTCAGTGGGAGCTGGGTTCAAACCCATCCAAACTCATATTTTATATCAAGACGTTAAAAAGTTCTCAGGAAATGGCTCTGAGAAAATGCCATCTGGAGACAACTTCTTTCAGTGCTGCAAAGCCCATCGAAGTCAAGGAAACGCTTTCCAATGTCTTCCATGGATTTTAGATCAGGCCTTTAAAGCTTTTTTTGTGGTAAAATTGTTGATGTGGTAATTCTGCTAATATTTTACACTGTTGAGATTCATATGCCTTGGTTTAGAAGGTATTCAGGATATGCTTTTTTGGAAGGGTATCCCAAATTTAAATAAAAATATTTGACATATGTTTTATATACAGCCCAATAATACATTACCATCAAATACACAGAATTTTTGTACCCAACATCCGATCTATTTAAGTACAGCCATTTCAAGGCTCTTTCGTGCAGCTATTTATAAGAGTATTGCATGGGAATAACATGAGCCATATGAACTGAACACAGGCATCTAGTGAGGTGTGACTTTCTTTCAGTGCAGCCCTTTTTCTTTGCTGCTGTTTACAGGTGAAATAGGAACAGTGTTGTTGGCATTTTAGCTAGCTTAATCGACTCAGGACAGCGAGTAAGCAAGTGAAATAGAAACATGGCATTAGTTGGTTTGTTGATTCCCTGCTTTGTGATCAGCTTTGATGTTACCCACTCTTGCCAGAATGGTGACAACTTTGTGGGGGCCAGTTCTCCTGGGGATATTGTCATTGGAGGTTTGTTTGCAGTTCATAGCAAAATGCTACATCCAGAAGAACACCCCACGAGGCCAGTGATTCAGAATTGTGCTGGGTGAGTAACACTGCAAATAATACAAATGAAATACCAAGATGAAAGACTGAAACCCATCATGGGCAGATACTAAAAATGCTTGATAAACTGCATTTGTGAATAATTGTTTCTTAAAATCAGATTAGACTTTTGAACCCTGCGGATTGGGGAGGTGGCAGTGTGTGCACAGCACAGTGTGGTATAATAATATTCTTCCAAGAAGATACTGTCACCTGCTGAACTTGGGGATGACTCTTCCTTTAATCACCTGGGGCTAGTTATACCTGGAAGAAAATGACATCGGAGGTTGAGATGGGCAATCATCTTCATTTCAACTGCCATTTTAGCTCTGATCTGTTTTTATTTGCCTGAACAGTAGTCTACTGTATTATCAGTATTGGTAATGCAGCAGTGTCTAAGTGTCTAAGTCCTGGACCAGTGTCCCACCTGCAGAAACAGAGCAAATGGACAGCCCTTGCTCCAAAGAGCTTACAGAACAACCAAACACACATATAGACAGACAGACCAACTCTCCAATATATATAGTAGATTTTTTTTATTGAAGATGGTACAGAAAAAGACTAAGGGTGATAATATAATATTTCTCAACTTTGATAAGGCTTTTGACATTGTCTCAGTTAAACTATTCATAAACAAACTAGGGAAATGCAACCGAGCCAATTTGATTCTGACAAATAAGGAGGAGCTGGTTGAGAATTTGAAGGTGGAAGGCAGCTTTGGAGAAAGAGATAATGAAAGGATAGTGTTCATGGTTTTAAAGAATAATACAGGTTTTCCCTCCTTAAACTGGGACTCTTTTGTTAGGCTACTGGACCTCAAATGCTGCTGAACGAGAGAGCCTTGGGACAGGAGGGACAGCAGCTGAAAGCCCTGGGCAAGGCATGACTGGTGGTTGTGGGGTTGGGCATCAACAGCCTGGCATCGGTAGTGGGGCCATGGCAGCGGGGCAGCTCGGCAACCCAGCTGGGGCCAGGGCAGCCCATGTGTGCTGACTCGGCAGTGGGGTTGTGCTGCGGCAGCCTGAATGGAGCTGCAGGCTGGCCCAGCAGAGGGGACAGAGCTGCAGGAGCCCAGAAGGGGAAGCGTCTCTGGGGCCGCAGTGGAGCTGGGGTTGTGGCAACCCAACTGGGGCCACAGCAGGTCGAACACATACCACCGGTCAGGGCTGGTGCTCCAGCAGGGTGGCCAGGACTGCATGTTGCCATGCCAGCTGCTGTGCCAGCTGGAGCAGCAGAGCTGGGGCAGCCATGTCGCCCAGCCAGCAGTGGGGCCGAAGGAGCCAGGGATGAGGGATGAGGGGTGGGGGCGGCAGGCTGAGGGTGTCGGTGGCAGGAGACCATCCTTGGTCTGGTACATTCCCACATCTGGGACTGCTTGGGTACTGAGGGTGCTGGACCAGAAAGGTCCAACTGTAGAAGGGAAAACAGAAGAAAAAATGGACTTTAAGAATGACGTTAGCAAACACAAAGATTTGGTAGGTAAAATACCATGGGAAGCAAGTCTAGGGGGAAAAAAGAGTTCAGAAGAAATGACATTTTCTTTCTTTCAAGAGATATTATTAAAGACAGATGGTAGACCTCCCCATGCCAAACTGGTGTCCCACTGAGAGGTAGCGGTCAGGGCTGGCCAGCTTCCACAGGGTGATTGCGACCTGCTCCCCCATCCCCAGGCCAATTAGCTTGGCTTCCCAGGCAGCCGAGCACTGCTGCTCCGGACCCCATTAGGCTGCTGCCACAACAGCAGCTCCCAACATCACTGAGCCATTGTCGCCACTTCTGCGGCTCCCAGCCCTGCCAGGCAGCCAGGCGCCAGGTCTCTCAGCCCCACTGGGCAGCCCCGCCGGCAACTCACTATGAGCAGTCTGCTGACCTGACGGCCCCACAGAGCTCCCTATTGCCGGCCCTCCATCAGGACTCTGTGGTCCTGCAATGTCCATGCCGGACCACAGATGTTGCCGGACCACAGAGTCCTGGTTTAGGGAGTTTGAAGTTGTACACATTTTTCACATGAAAATTGATTATAATTTTACACTCTTCAAACAAGCTTATGTTCTAATATCCTAATACATTTGTTAGTCTTTAAAATGCCACTGGACTCCTTGTTGTTTTTGTTGAAACAGACTAACATGGCTACCTCTCTGAAATCTATTTCCATATAGTCTTTTTTCCAATTATGACTATAAGAACATAACAGCTGCCATGTTAGATCAACCCAATGGTCTACCTAGCCCGGTATCCTGTCTCTGACAGTGTTCAGTATGAGAGATTCAGGGGTCATGCACTGAAGAGGGCAACTTTAGAGAGATCTATCCATGTATTCCCCTCCTGGTTTCAAGCTCTCAGAGGTTTAGGGTCATCCACAGTTACATCCCTGACCATCTTGGCTAATAATCATTGATGGATCTATTCTCCATCACCTTATCTAGATTTTACGAACAGTTATATTTTTGGCCTTCACAACATCCCACAGCAATGAGTTCCACAGGTTAATTGTGTATTGTATGATATAGTAGTTCTTCAGTTGTATGCTGAAAGAAAATGCTTCAAATAGAAAATTATGATTATTTAGCCCAATCTTCAGGTGATGTATGTTAGCAGAGAGTTCTGAATTCAACAGAACTCTCCTGATTTATACTCACTGAGCATCTAGGCCCATTAATGGATCTGGTTTGACAATTAAATAGCAATGTGTACTTCTTATTTACATGATATTAAAGGTTTTGTGTTGACTTCCTAAATCTCATGTTTGGAGGCGAGACAAAACAATCTGAATTTATTAACATTTTTCCCCAAACCAAAGAAATCACACATAACACTTTTGATATTTCATTTTAATGTCAGGGGCTAAAGAAGAGGGCTGGGAACAGTTTTTGTTCCAGCCTTGACTCTGCAAATCTTTCCTTAAAGTAACAATTCTGTTTCTTGACAGTTTTGAAGTTCAAGTGTTTCTTCAGACTCTTGCAATGATACATGCCATTGAAATGATCAACAATTCTACACTGCTATCTGGAATTACACTGGGGTATGAAATCTATGACACTTGTGCAGAAGTTACAAAAGCCATGGGAGCAGCTTTGAGATTCCTGTCTAAATTCAATGCTTCGAAGGACACAGTAGAATACAAGTGTAACTATTCAGACTACACGCCAAGAATTAAGGCTGTCATAGGATCCAGCTACTCTGAAACAGCAATGGCAGTTTCGAGGCTATTGAATTTGCAACTAGTCCCACTGGTAAGTTTGAGGCAATATTTGCATTTTGAGCAGAGGATCAAATTTAGCACAGATATAAGTAGATGTTGCTTCAATTGAAATGAATGACAGTTACACATGTTTATTTCAGAGTTGGATTTGGCTTAAAGATTGTCTGTTATGTTCAGGAATCAAAAGGGGAAGGTGTCAACCTGATGGCGATGAACTAAATTACAGTCACTTTCAGTTGTTCAGTGGAAGGGCATAAAGAAAGAACTCTGAAGGGAGATGTTCATTTGCCCTCTAAACCACACAAGAGTGGCACATGATGATTTGGCCAAAGCTGTCTGCAGTGATAGGAAGGGATCCCCTTAAAGGAGATGTAACAGCTGTTAAACTGATCTTAAATCTAAGGGCAGGCTATGGGAACAAATCATACATTGGCACAGAAGGATGGAAAAGATGACATAATAGAGCCTTTCCTCACCACTAATTTCTATAATTGACTAACAACAGTAATGTGGTCAACCAGCCTGGGCATCTTTCCCTTGTTGGCAAGTTTGGGTTTATAGTGACAGTTCTTAAGATGCCCAGGCAGACAGGGAATATGTGCAAAGAAAAAATGGATTAAAAGCTACCTTGGTTTAAGTTAAACATTTTCTCCCAGCTGTCCAAGTTATTTTCTATGGAATCAGTGTATCAACCAGTTTTTAAAAAATAGTTTGCCTCTCTCCTTGTGGAACAAAAAACAGGACTATGTAGCACTTTAAAGACTAACAAGATGGTTTATTAGGTGATGAGCTTTCGTGGGCCAGACCCACTTCCTCAGATCAAATAGTGGAAGAAAATTGTCACAACCCTATATACCAAAGGATACAATGAAAAAAATTCACACATATGAAAAGGACAAATCAAATTTCAGCACAGAAGGGGGATGGGGGGGGGGGAGGTGAATGTCTGTGAGCTTGTGGAACAACACTTTCTTCCTATTTGCTACAATTTTCTCTGTAATGTTCTTCCAGTAGATATTGAAATTGTATTTTTTTAAAATTAAAGCTCTGTGTGTGCAAACTGTTTACGAGGCTTGGTGATAGTGTTGCCTTATAAAGAATAGGATACCACCAGGCTGAACAGTAACTATGTGAGTGCTACCAAATATCTGAATAGCTTTTGAATAGCAGGTTGATGTCTTCTGAACAGAGTTTATCGGTAAACAAAATGACATTACTAGCATAAGCTTCAGGGGGTAGCCGAGGTAGACTGTACAGGATAAACTTAAAAAGGTCTGGTAGCACTTTATAGACTAACAAAACATAAATGGTATCATGAGCTTTCGTCTGAAGAAGTGGGCTGTGCCCATGAAAGCTCATGATACCATCTACATGTTTTGTTAGTCTTTAAAGTGTTACCAGACCTTTTGGTGTTTTTTAAGTTTATTACTAGAATAGTTGTTTCTTCTTTTAATGCCAGATACTCAGGCATCATGAAGCTCCCCTTGTCCCCCCAGAGTCTTTAGTTTTCTAAATACTTATATGAAGTTGGTCCAGTGTGTTAATACCAGCCCTAAATGCTCAGCTGATATGAAGGAATCCTCCACCGACTTTATATCAGCCACTCCACTTGTGTTGCACACTGTAAATGTTAAGGACAGCAACAGGGTAAGGAGGAGGGAGGTCCAGGTCATGACAGGATGGAGGGGGAGTGTGATGTATTGGGTGATCCTAGGTTGCTTGGAATGTCTCTGAAGCCCCCAGCCAACTCCAGGATTGGGGGAAGGAAAGGGTCATATTAATTAGCCTCTCTCACCACAGCTACATCAGGCTCAAACTTGGCACACCTGAAGATTAAACCCTTAGCACAAAGCACTTGTTGAAAGGAAAAGCAGATGTTAGAGCATTGGATCTCTTGATCTCTACTGAAAATTCACAGTCTCTGTAACTGAAACGTTCTGTCCCTTCCTAGGTTAGTCACGCATCAAGTGCCGAAATCCTCAGTGACAAAATCCGCTTTCCTTCCTTCTTACGCACTGTGCCTAGTGATTTTTATCAGACACAAGCAATGGCCCGCTTGATCCACAGGTCTGGGTGGAACTGGATTGGAATAATAGCCACTGATGACGACTATGGGCGTTCTGCTCTGGAGAGCTTTGGGGTACAGGCAATGGTAAACAATGTCTGTATTGCTTTTAAAGAAATGCTGCCAGCCTATCTCTCTGACAGCACCATTAATGCCAAAGTTAATCAAGCACTCGAGAAGATTGTCCAGGAGACCAGGGTAAATGTAATTGTTGTCTTTCTGAGACAGTTCCATGTGACGAAACTATTTAGAAAAGCAATTGAGAGGAACATATATAAAATCTGGATTGCCAGTGATAACTGGTCAGCTGCAGTCAAGATCAGTAGCATTCCCAACATCAAGCGCCTTGGAACGGTGGTGGGATTTGCATTCAAAAGTGAAAACATGTCTACGTTTCATGCCTTCTTGGAAAATCTGCCCTCACTGCCCATTGAAAACAACTTGTTCTTAAAGGAATATACTGTGCTGTTGTCGGCCTGCACACACATGGAGGACCTGGATTTGAATAAGTGCATTTCCACTCATTCTCAAGAGAGTTGGATTTCCGAGGCTGGGATGCACAGTCAGATCTGGAGAGGTGATTTTCTTAGGGCAAACACTGAGCCAGGATTTATCCAGAGTACTATGCTTGCAGTCCACGCTATTGCACATGCCATACGGGAACAATGCAAAGACAGAGACTGCAAGAATCCAGTTGCTTTTGCCCCCTGGGAAGTATGTTTATAACACTTCTGCATTTCCTCCTCTGTGAACAACTTTCATTTCCTAGTTCTTCTTTATTGCTTATATTAACTACCTTGACACTGTGTAAGCTACTCTTTCCCACCAGAAACCTGTTCCCTGAATTGAGGTCCATGGGTATATTATTAGTCTTTTTTCCACCATTGCTACACCAATTTAAACCAAAGTTTGTATGCTAGAGATTGGTCAGACATCTTAGATACAATCAAAATGATCTAAGCAATATGTGTTGTAAAAAAAGTTAAACAGCCACTATATGTGTATCTAACTATCTCCAGATTACTAAACCCCTGGAGGCTGCAGACTAAATTAGCAAAATGCAGGTGGATGTTCTTGATATACTGGATGTGAGGGGGTCACTCACCACCGTAGCGGGGGTCCGTCGTCTGTCCCCGGAATCAGTCCATTCCGCCCGCACCGGCCTCCGCTCACGTGGCGTTTCCCCTCTGGATTCTTCTAGTCGCGTTGCTCTCTTCGCCACACTGCCCTCCGGCAGTGCCGAAGTCACTCGCTCTGAGCCCCCCCTTCCGGGGGATTGGTGTCTGTGAGGGGGTCACTCACCACCGTAGCGGGGGTCCGTCGTCTGTCCCCGGAATCAGTCCATTCCGCCCGCACCGGCCTCCGCTCACGTGGCGTTTCCCCTCTGGATTCTTCTAGTCGCGTTGCTCTCTTCGCCACACTGCCCTCCGGCAGTGCCCAAGTCACTCGCTCTGAGCCCCCCTTCCGGGGGATTGGTGTCTCTCCAGCAGGCCTGTTCGCAGGCCTAGCAGGCTGGCCGGTTGGCTGTCCGAGCGCCCTGGCCCAGCCTGAGTCTCTAGCCCTGCCCCAGCTCCAGAGAGCGTCCTGCTCCCTCGGCAGCCAGGCTCACTCTCCTTGCCGCAGGCCTAGCAGGCTGGCCGGTTGGCTGTCCAAGCGTCCTGGCCCAGCCTGACTCTCTAGCCCTGCCCTAGCTCCAGAGAGCGTCCTGCTCCCTCGGCAGCCAGGCTCACACCCCCTTGGCTGAAGCAGCCCTGCCCTTTTATAGCCCCCAGCTGGGCCTTAATTGGCCAACGCCGCCCAGCTGGGCTGAACTCCCCGGGCCTGCTCCAGGCTGGGGTTTGGCTCTTAAGGGGCCAGTACAGGGCAGCTGCCCTGTTACACACCCTCCCCCTTAAATATCTCCCGGGGGGGGGGTTTCCCTGCTGCCTGCCCTGTTCCACAAGCCCCAGCCCCATCTCGCTATGAGGCGGGGCCACAGTTCCAGTCGTGTCCATATCAAGTCCTCCTCCCGGAGTGAACCCGGGACGGCCCGGCCGGGGCCGAGGGGGGGGGGGGGGGAGGGGGGGCGCAGGCCCACCCGTCTCACTGCGCCCCGGCCCAGGGACCCTGAGTGCAGCCGCGTCGCGGCAATTGGCTCAGTCCGGGCCTTGCTGGCCGTGGTGGCTCTCCCGCCTGAGCGATCCCTGGGCCCCTTCTTCTCCCCCCCCTTCCCGGGTACCTGTACGTCTGAGGGCTCGTCGGGCTGTCGCGCTGTCCCAGTCATCCTAGTGGGGTCCGGGTGGCCCACTCCAGGGGTCCAGGGTTGGGTCCTGCGAGGTCCCGTCGGTGGGTCGGCCGCGGCGTTCCAGTACCCATCGGGGATCTAGCTGGTCCAGCCCATCGGGGTCGTCCTCGGGATCCAGGGGTGCTCCGGCCGCAGGTCTGGGCCAGGTCTCCGTGCCCCAGGCTGGGGCGTTTCGGCCGGCCTCCAGGAACTCAGCTGGGTGCCGCCCAGCCCGGGCCTCCCCGGGCAGGAGTTTGGGGTCTGCCTCCAGCTCCTCCAGCGGCTGGGCCCTGACTGCCCTCTCCCGCCGTCTTCTTATCCTCCCCGCCCCGCCCACTGGGTTCTGGTCAGGTGACGGGGTCGGGTCCGCCTCCGCCCACCCGGGCGTCCTGAGGGGTTCCTCCTCCTCTGGGTCAGTGGGCGGCCAGTCGGCCCTGCTACTTGCCCTCCCCCACAAGTCCAGGTCCCCCCCCTCGGGATTGGATCCCGGCTCCTCGGCCAGGCGGGACAATGCGTCCGCATTGGCGTTGGCCTTGCCTGCCCTGTGGCGTATGGAGAACACATAGGGTTGAAGGGCTAAATACCACCTCATGAGGCGGCTATTGGTGTCCCGCATAGTGTGTAGCCACTTTAGCGGGGCATGGTCTGTCCATAGTGTAAACTCGCCCCCGAGCAGGTAGTACCTTAGGGCTTCAACCGCCCATTTGATAGCCAGGGCCTCTCTTTCTATTACTGCGTACTGGCGTTCTCGGGGGAAGAGCTTACGGCTAATAAAGACCACCGGGTGTTCTTCTCCATCGACCTCCTGGGAGAGTACGGCGCCCAGTCCCGTGGCGGAGGCATCTGTCTGAAGACAAAATGGTTTATCGAAGTCTGGGCTAAGCAAAACTGGCTCGCTACACAGGGCTTCTTTAAGTTGTTGAAAGGCCGAGTCACACTCTGTGTTCCACCTCACTCTCTGAGGTTTGTCTTTCGTGAGCAGAGAGGTGAGCGGCGCTGCTATGCTAGCAAATTGGGGGACAAATCGGCGGTAATACCCCGCCAGTCCCAGAAATTGTCGGACCTTCCTTTTCGTGGTTGGTATGGGGTAATTTCGGATGGCGTCTACCTTCCCCACCAGGGGCCGGACTAAGCCGCGCCCCAAATGGTAACCTAAATAGGTGGTCTCTTGTGCGCCGATTTTACACTTTTTGGGGTTGGCCGTGAGACCGGCGTCGCGGAGCGTCCGTAACACGGCCGCCACTTGGTTTATGTGGTCCTCCCAGTCGCGACCATAGATGACCACGTCATCCAGATAAGCTGCGGCATATTCCAGATGAGGGGCGAGCAGGCGATCCATCATCCGCTGAAATGTGGCGGGTGCCCCATGGAGGCCGAATGGCATGCGCACGAAGTGGAAAAGCCCGGACGGGGTGGTGAACGCTGTCTTCTCCTGGGACTCCCGATCCAGCGGGATTTGCCAATAGCCCTTAGTCAGGTCGAGGGTTGTTATGAACTTGGCTTTTCCCAGGCGTTCCAGCAGCTCATCCGTTCGTGGCATCGGATAGGCATCAAACTTCGATATCGCGTTTACCTTTCGAAAGTCAATGCAAAACCTAATGCTTCCGTCCGGCTTAGGGACCAACACGATCGGGCTCCTCCACTCACTTCTGGATCGCTCGATCACTCCCAGCTCCAGCATGGTGCGGACCTCTTGTTCCACGACGTCGCGCATCCGTCGGGGAAGAGGTCGGTTTCCCTCCCGCACGACCTGACCGGGCGGGGTTCGGATGGTGTGTGTTATCGCCGCGGTTTGGCCCGGCCGCGAGGTAAAGGTCCTGGCGAAGGTTTCGACAAGCACCTGGGCTACGCGCCGTTGGTTCGGCGACAGGGTGTCCGCGAGCTGGGGTGTCTCCTCCTCCTCGGCGTCCGGGACCCTAGGGCCTAACCTGGGCTCCGACGGGTAGGGCGCGACCACCATGCCTTCTCGCTCCCGCCAAGGTTTGAGGAGGTTCACATGGTATATTTGTTTTTTTCTTCGCCGGTCCGGCTGATGAACCTCATAGGTGACTGGGCCCACTCGTCGGGAGACCTCATACGGCCCCTGCCAGCGGGCCAGCAATTTTGACTCCTCTGAGGGGAGTAACAGCAGCACCCGATCCCCGGGTTCAAACACTCTTTCCTGGGCTCCCCGGTTATACCCTCGCTCCTGCGTTCGCTGGGCCGCCTGTATGTTCTCTTGAGCCAAGGCCCCCACCTGCGTGAGCCTCTCCTGGAGTCGGAGCACGTACTGCAGAAGCCCGACCGAGGAGGAGGGGGTCCGTTCCCAGGTCTCTCTAATCAGATCGAGGACGCCCCGAGGTCGTCTGCCGTACAGGAGCTCGAAGGGGGAAAATCGAGTGGAGGCCTGCGGCACCTCCCGCACCGCCATCAAGAGCAAGGGGATGAGCTGGTCCCAGTGCTTCATGTCCGGTGGAGGGAATCTTCTCAGCATCCCCTTCAGGGTGCGGTTGAACCGCTCTACCAGCCCGTCGGTTTGGGGGTGGTAGACGGAGGTCTGTAGTTTGTGAATACCCAGGAGGTCGCAGACCTGACGCAGCAACCGGGAGGTAAAGTTCGTTCCTTGGTCGGTCAATAGTTCCCGAGGTAGCCCCACCCAGGCAAAAATCCTCACCAACTCATTCGCGATCGTGCGGGCACGGGTGTTTCGAAGGGGGACGGCCTCAGGGAACCGGGTTGCATAGTCCATGATCGTTAAAATATATCGAAATCCCGCCGCGCTCCGTGGAAAGGGCCCCACTATGTCCAAGGCGATCCTTTCGAAAGGGGTTCCCACCACGGGCAAAGGGACGAGGGGAGCCTTCGGCACCCCGGGGGCTGCGGCGAGCTGGCAGGCTGGACATGACTGGCAATAGTCTTTGACCTCTTTGTACACCCCGGGCCAGAAGAAGCGGGCCAAGACTCGGGCCAGGGTCTTCTCATGTCCGAGGTGCCCGGCGGCCGGAAGGTCGTGCGCCAACCTCAGCACGGTTCGTCGATGGACCCGGGGTACCAACAACTGGGCCTCTTCTTCTTGCGTCTGCGGGTTCCGCCCGACCCGGTAGAGCCGGTCGGCTCGTAGCTCAAACCGGGGCCAGTGTGCCGCCCTCTGTGGATCCACCACCGTCCCATCAACACAAGCAAGCTGGACGTAGGCCTCCCGCAGAGTGGGATCCTCCCGCTGGTCACGGGGAAAATCGGCCGAGTCCAGTGCAATCGGCACGTCCTCCGTGTCTGCGCGCCCTGGGTCGGCCGGGCCAGATGCGTCGCGCTGGGTGGGGCCGTCCCGGTCGAGCGACCCCGGCGGTCGGTCTGCCTGGAGTTCCTCTCCTAGGAGTTCCACATGGGGCTCGGTCGGCGCTGGTGAGTCTGTAATGAGAGCTGTAAGACCTGGCCAGTCGCGACCCAGCACCATAGGGTATGGTAGGTGCGGCACCACGCCCACCCGCATCATTCGGGTGACTCCCCGGACACTCAAGGGGAGCCGGACCTGAGGATAGGTCTTCACATCCCCATGGACGCATCGCAGCTGCATCTCCCCCTCGGGCGCCGCGGTGTCAGGCAGTACGTCGGGGCGGATAAGCGTCTGGCTGCACCCCGAGTCAAGGAGGGCAAACACCGTGGGGTCCCCCGCGGGTCCCCGCGTGGTCAGGGACGGGGAGCTAGCCGGCGGAGTCGGGGCGGCCCCCATACCGGCCTGGTCCTGCCCCGCCATCTCCTGAAGGGCCTGGCGGTACTGGGCCTCCAGCTGCTGTACCAACCTCTGCTGCTGTCGGAGCTGCGCTGCCAATCGTTGGGCTCGCAGCTTCACCGGTGGCGGTCGCCCCTCCGTCAGTCCTTCAGGCATTGTCTCCCCCTCCATGGCCCTCCCGCCCAAGTTCGCCGAGAGGGGAGGAGGGAAACCCCACAAGCTTCTCTCTTTTTGCAGGGTTTTTTTTTTTTTTTTTTTTGATTAGGGTCCACTGAGGCACACGCGGAGCCCTTACATCAGGGCCGGGATCGCGTAGCTTCAAATACCCACATTCTCCACCATCTGTGAGGGGGTCACTCACCACCGTAGCGGGGGTCCGTCGTCTGTCCCCGGAATCAGTCCATTCCGCCCGCACCGGCCTCCGCTCACGTGGCGTTTCCCCTCTGGATTCTTCTAGTCGCGTTGCTCTCTTCGCCACACTGCCCTCCGGCAGTGCCGAAGTCACTCGCTCTGAGCCCCCCCTTCCGGGGGATTGGTGTCTGTGAGGGGGTCACTCACCACCGTAGCGGGGGTCCGTCGTCTGTCCCCGGAATCAGTCCATTCCGCCCGCACCGGCCTCCGCTCACGTGGCGTTTCCCCTCTGGATTCTTCTAGTCGCGTTGCTCTCTTCGCCACACTGCCCTCCGGCAGTGCCCAAGTCACTCGCTCTGAGCCCCCCTTCCGGGGGATTGGTGTCTCTCCAGCAGGCCTGTTCGCAGGCCTAGCAGGCTGGCCGGTTGGCTGTCCGAGCGCCCTGGCCCAGCCTGAGTCTCTAGCCCTGCCCCAGCTCCAGAGAGCGTCCTGCTCCCTCGGCAGCCAGGCTCACTCTCCTTGCCGCAGGCCTAGCAGGCTGGCCGGTTGGCTGTCCAAGCGTCCTGGCCCAGCCTGACTCTCTAGCCCTGCCCTAGCTCCAGAGAGCGTCCTGCTCCCTCGGCAGCCAGGCTCACACCCCCTTGGCTGAAGCAGCCCTGCCCTTTTATAGCCCCCAGCTGGGCCTTAATTGGCCAACGCCGCCCAGCTGGGCTGAACTCCCCGGGCCTGCTCCAGGCTGGGGTTTGGCTCTTAAGGGGCCAGTACAGGGCAGCTGCCCTGTTACACTGGACTATTAGAAAAGAAGGAAGTTCTTCAAAGCATTTCCCACTTCCAACATTACCTCCATCTTGCCTGGATTCCGTTGTCTTTCACACGAATGTTAAACTGAAGCAAACCATTCTTTTTGTATGTATGTGTTAATCCTGATTTTATATTGGAGTGAATGAGAAAAAAAACCCAACAACCAGGCCCTGATATCTTTGGGATGGGTGAAGTATTCTGCCTAATACCTATCTGTTTTGGGGGGTGGTTGGGAGTGGGGAGAAAGCAGACAAATAAACCTGATCTGACCTTTTACCCAAGTACCTGGTCAGGACTATTTACTTCTACACACTTTTACTGAGATGGTTAAATAAAGATCATTTAAAAAGCAAACAAACTCTGAAACTCCCTGACCTGTTGTGACCTCTTATCCCAGATCTGGGCAGGTCAAACCAAGATAGGGATTGGAGAAAACAGCAATCAACTTTTTACATTAACTTGTATACATACAAGGCCTGGTATAAAGTAGATACAACTTTATTTGCAGTAGAATTGTACTCATATCACAGCTGAATGTATAGTTAAAAACCTGTCAAATGTAAGATTAGACTTGTTTTGAGTCCAAGACATAGAAGGAGTTGTAAGAGTTGACTAAATATGCATTGTTTTGAAAATGTATCCTTTGGGGTTCACACTTACGTCCCATAAGCAGACACATTCAAAGTTTAGGCTGAAGCAGAATGGTTAGCATATCTCTCTGTACTGAGGAATCACAAAGTCTGTAGAGATTCAGCCTTTGCAACTCAGGGTATTTCTACACTATAGAGTTTTTTTCGGAAAAACTTCTGAAAAAAACGTCAATTATGTCCACACTGCAATCGCATTCTTCTGAAAGAAAATGAACAGAACGGGGAGGGTTCTGACGTTGGTAAATCTCATTCTACAAGGAAAAAGCCTTTTTCCGAAAGAGCTCTTTTGAAAAAAGGCTTGTGTGGACGGAGAAGAGGGAGTTCTTCCAAAAGAAGAGGAAAGAGGAAAAAGCACAGGTGGCCTGGTTGTCACTCTGTCCATGGTAATCACAGCTGAAATGCAAGATAGCATCCATTCAGTCTGGATGCTATCTTTCGAAAAGCAGATCATTTTTTCGATGCGCTTTTGCAGTGTCAATGCTCTCTTTCGGAATAAGATTTTCTGAGATCTCTTCCAGAGAAGCTTCTTCCGAAAGAAGCCTGAAGTCCAGACGTAGCCTTACAGATTCCAGCTGATGTGTGATCCTAAGCAAATCAGAAAAAAACAATGACTCAAAAGTGGTCTTACGTGTGAGATGTCTCTGGTTCTGGATACCCAGCATAAGACAACAAAGGCTTGATTTTCAGAGGAACTGAGTTCTGATTTCATTTGGACTTCTAGGCACTCAATACCTCTGTAAATCAGCTACAAAGTGTCTGAAATTGGACATAAAAAACCGAGGCCCACAAAGTTAAAATCTATTTTTAAAACTCTGGCCGCAGCCTCAGCATCTTAGTAGTTTAGGGCTTGATGCTCCTTTCTCACAGTGCATCTACAGTGCACTGTTATTTCAAAATGACTAGCGTTATTTCGAAATAACAATGTGAGCGTCTACATAGCCATTCCGTTATTTTGAAATAATTTCAAAATAATGGACAGCTTATTCCAAAATCTGTAAACCTCATTCTACAAGAAATAATGACTATTCTGAAATAGCTATTTTGAAATAAGGTATGTGTAGATGATCCTCTGCTGTTATTTCAAAATAGCCCTCACCAGGGCCATTGTAAGTTATTCTTCCCCAATGCCTCCTGGGGCTCTAAATTGAGATAGCATGTCTATATTAGGGAAGCCTGCCTTGGACTAATTTTGAGGCTTCCCTGCAGTGTAGACATGCTATTTCAAAATAAGCTATTTTGGAATAACTATTCCAGAATAGTTTATTACAAAATAAGTGTGGCGTGTAGATGTACCCTCATACACCAGTGAAAATTAGGCATAACTCCATTAAATATAAACTTTGGACTTATATCAGTGTAGCATCAATGAAATTAAAATTATATTAGTGTAAATGAGAGCAGAAACTGGCCTAACATGTTTGCAATTCGGAAAAATGGTTCCTTAATTTTATTCAAACAGAAGGTCTTTGTATAAGAAAATGTAATTAATTGCCTGAAAGGTTATTAACTTCAAATTCCCTCTCAGCCCCATCCTGTAACCACAGGATTAGGAGACTCATCTTAATCAAAGTCACAGTTGAAAAATATGAACACTCCTAGAACTTAGGAGAAGTTTCGGTCTGGGCCCATATCTGAATTTTAACTTTATCCATCTCTGCTTTAGACATAGTTGGACAATAGTGGCTGGCAACTACAAGAGGATCATTCTTGAAGGCCTTCTCCATTTCTTGTCAGCAAGATCTTTTCCTTTCCTCGTTGTACTGAATTTGCCACAGACTAAACAATCAATAACATGAACATTTTTTATGATAATATAAAGTAAAATTTGTTCACGAGGCCTTTATAATTGTCTTGTTTGGCCTCCTGTATAATGTAATAGGATGGTCTGTGTCATGTAAGTCATGTGAGATGATCACAATGGTTCCTTTCAATGTTAAGCTGTCTTTGACCCTAAAAAGCAATATGTCATATCTTTATGCAGCCACACAAATGATAAACGGTATCCATTTTACCAAAATGAAAGGATACTGATGAGTCTTTGCTTCTTATTTTTACTGCTATAGCTGCTTGAAAAACTTAAAAAGGTAACATTCACTGACAATGAAAAAGAAGTTCATTTTGATGCCAAAGGAGACCTTAACACTGGCTATGATGTGCTTCTCTGGAAGGAAATCAGTGGCCACATGGTGATCACTGAAGTGGCAGAATATGACCTGCAGAAAGATGATTTCATCTTCAAGGATGAAGAGAAGGAAATGGAGTTTCTGAATTTAAAGGTATCGGGAGGACACACTGTGTTACTTTGTTTAGTAAAATGTGAAAGTGTTAATGAACAAAACATGGGTTACTATGAAGTTGGTTCCATGCCCTTGCTATTCTCCTGCAGGATCTAGCACTTGAATTTAATATTTACTTGTAACATACTTAGTATTATTAGTGAAGACATTTCCCAGATGTCAAGGTTCAAATGCTCAGTTACTTCAGGGCCAGATTCTACTACCCTCATTTACCCTATTAATACGTTCACCTGCCAGTGGTCTCAATGATTTCAACAGAAACATTGCTGAGATCTCGCTCCTCTCACTGATGCTTTCATGTTGGACAGTTTGCAAGTTACAGCTCTCTTAAAAATTCTGTGTAAGAACTTAATAGCGTGGGTCTAATGTAAAAAGTAATATGTAGAAATGTCAGCTTCTTGTGCAACACATTGATTACTTTTGTTTAGAAAGAGTCCTGTCTGATCACTTTAGTGACAAAATAAGTCTTTATTGTTCTTTGCTTCTACTAGCCCTGCAAACTCAACACAGTTAAAAGAGAGTGAGCTAAAATTGTGTTCCATCTTGTGCTTTATTAACAAAACTGTTGTCCAACCCTGGTTTTGTTTCTGGAATTGTTCAGGAAACAGAGTAAATCAGTTACATCTAGACAACATTGTTACCTTCAAATTTGGGGTCAAATTTTCAAAGCATCAAAATGACTTAGAAGCACGAGTCCCGTTTTTAAAAATGACTTATGAGATTTATATGGTGATAACAATAAAAGGCACAAGTAAAAAAATTACAAGTAAAAAGATGGGGTAGTTTCTAACTTTTTTTATTTGTAAAATGAGTACATATAGAAAGTACTGAAACACAATAAACATGGAGCTCTACAATGCAGTTTTACAGAGTCATTTGTAAGTTGCATTAACATGCTGTCTAATAGCAAAGAGTTTGATCAAAACATATAATGACCCAAGCAATATTTGTTTTAAATGGGAGATGTTCTAGTTGTTTGTACTTTCTGTTTTGTTTGTCTGTTTTCTCTATAACATTACAGAAAGTTAGATCAACATGTTCCAGGAAATGTAGACCTGGGGAAATGAAGAAAGTTTCAGCTAGTCCACATACATGCTGCTATGAATGTGTGAATTGCCCAGAAGACCATTACACTAATCAAACAGGTAATGAATTGTGATCCAGATAAAGCATTTGTTTTATTCATGTACAGTATATGCTTGGTCAACTTGAAAAAATTTAATGAAATAAATATATTTGCCTACATTCACTGCACTAAATACATAGAGCTGGAGGAGTATTCAGCACACAACTGTTTAGTCTATAAAGTGCTACCAGATCAGTTTTTGTTTTTTAAATCCGTTCTTCCAAAGCTAAGATGATTATATGCCTCAGTTTTCTGAGCTTGTTCTGCATTTGTGAGACAGTCCTGCTGTTATAGGTGGTTCTTTTTAAGGTAGAAATGCTTTGAATCCAAAATCTGGACCCAAACACTCATTAACTATAAGGAAATTAGGATTTAGATTCCAACTGATCCTTTATCTAACTATGACCTCTCTGAATCAAACCTCCAGTCCAAATTTAGGACTTGATTTTGCAACTGGATGCCTGTTAACTTTATTGAGGTTCCATTTGAGCACAGAGGCCATATCATGTGGATCCAATGTGAGGATCAGAGCCTAAGTTTGCCTTTTGGGATCACTTCTTAAAACAAGAACAGGGTCCCCTAGTCATTCTACAGTACTTCTATTTCAATAGAACTACTGAAGGAATTACTTTTAGTAACCAAACTCGTTTTGTCTATAAAGGGAGTACTACAGTCAGGGTACGCAATGACATCTCCTAGATGTAGGTAGGTTGAGGGCTTTAGTACCAATACTTAGTTGTAATAAAACTTTTAAAAATGGGAAGTGAAGAGTGGAAGATGAAAAAAGAAAAAAGTGGTCTTAAGAAATTGTACAGTACCTTATGTTTTGAATATTCTGATAACCATCAGTAAACTTCTTTCCACCTTCTTTTTATGCTGTGCTTAGAAGCTAAAGTATTTGGAAAAATTCTCTACAAATAATTTTACAGACATGTTCAACAGAGCTGTGCCAAAAAGTAGAACAGTTAGTATGAAGTAAATGAAGTTAAACTTTTAAGGGGCAAACTACAGTCTTGTCTGTCCTCACTGGTTAGGACATTTCCAGAGGTTAGGACATTTCTTCTGGTCCAGAGCTTAGAACAAACCACGTAGCTCGGATAACTGGACTACTTCAGTCTTGCTCAGTTATCTCTACTTCTCTCCTTTTAGATATGGATTACTGCTTTCTGTGCAACAACAAAACTCACTGGTCACCTGTGAACAGTACTACATGCTACAAAAAGGCAGTTGAATACCTCAGCTGGAATGACTGGTTTGCTGTTTTGCTACTAATTCTCTCTGGCCTAGGAGTTGTGTTGATTTTTGCAATTAGCACAATATTTACTAGAAACCAGGATACCCCTGTTGTAAAGGCATCAGGTGGTTTAACTGTTTGTTATATTATTCTCCTCTGCCACTTCTTCATTTTTGCTAGCACTGTCTTTTTCATTGGTGAGCCAAGGGAATTCAGATGCAAAACCCGTCAAGCGTTCTTTGGCATCAGCTTTGCCCTCTGCATCTCGTGTATTTTTATGAAGTCACTGAAAATTTTACTAGCCTTCAGCTTTGATCCCAACTTACAGAATTTTCTGAAGTGTCTCTACAAACCTATTCCTATTGTGGTCACCTGCACTGGAATTCAAGTTGTCATTTGCACATTTTGGATAACATTTAGAAGCCCTTATGTTGAGGAAAATTTCTTTATTCGAAGAGTTATTATCCTGGAATGCAATGAAGGTTCAATTGTGGCTTTTGGGGTCATGTTAGGCTACATAGCTGCTCTGGCCTTGATTTGCTTCATATTTGCCTTTAAAGGCAGGAAATTACCTGAGAATTACAACGAAGCTAAATTCATAACCTTTGGCATGCTCATTTACTTCATCGCTTGGATTACATTCATCCCTGTCTATACAACTACGTTTGGTAAATACCGGCCAGCAGTTGAGATCACTGTTATTTTAATATCAAATTATGGAATTCTATGCTGCACTTTCCTGCCTAAGTGCTATATCATACTTTATAAGCAGGAAACAAACACAAAATCGGCCTTTCTCAAAATCATTTACAACTATTCTTCCAAAAGTGCAGGCAGCCTTACTGTTAGCCAATTTTCTTTGGAGTCTAACTGTACAACCTCCCAGCATCCCATCACAAGCACACATAAATCTGAAAAATCCTCTCTGAATGGCAATTGCCATTTTGAAGTCTCCAGATATAATCTGATAAAAAAGAACGTTCCTCCGGAAAAAAACGCTGGGATAATATCAAGGAAGAGATTGTCTAGCATATGACTGTGTAGCATTTGAGTACCTACACAGGGAAGGAGTAATTTCAGTAAGCCAGCTCTTCTCCAGATCTCCTGCCTCTTTGCTCTCCTCAAGGCCCTGTCCAGCCCACATGGGATGTGGTCTTCTCAGATGAATAAACAGCTGCACAATGTTATGACAGTTCAGGAGGTCAAAAATTCCTAAAACAAAACACACACACCCTCACATCTCGTCCTCAGACAGAAAGAAGAGAGTGAGCACTGGTCTACACTAGGGAGTTATTTTGAAATAATTCCCCTTATTTTGAAATAACAAGTGGAGCATCTACACTACCAAGCCTGTTCTTTCGAAATAATGGGCTGGTTATTTTAAAATAATAGCTCCTGCTTTCTATGAGGAATAACACTTATTTAAAAAACACCACCAAATAGTCTGGTAGCACTTTATAGACTAGCAAAACATGTAAGTGGTATCATGAGCTTTCGTGGGCACAGCCCACTTCAGATGATCTGAAGAAGTGGGCTGTGCCCACGAAAGCTCATGATACCACTTACATGTTTTATTAGTTTATAAAGTGCTACCAGACCATTTGTTGTTTTTTCTGTAACAGACTAACTCAGCTACCCCCTGAAGCTTATTTCAAACTTGTTATTTCGGGAGTTACCATAAAATCTCGAGTATAATGCACATCTGCCTTTTAAAGGTCAAAATTCTTGAATAAACTAAACTCTTATCTATAATGCGCACCCCCATTATATTCAAGATTTTATGCATAGGAAGGAAGGAGCTCACGCCTGCCGCGGGGTCCCCCTGCCCAGCTGAGCTCGTGTGCGCTGAGCTTGCACCTGCCGGGGGAGGGAGGGTGTATCCTCCATCCAGTTGCCGGCACTCCGAGCTCGCGCCTGTCAGGGGAGCATCTCCCGCTTAGTTGCCAGCCCTCCTGCCCCAAACCAGCCCAGTCCAGCCCAGCCCGTGCCTGGCACCCTCCTCCCCCCCCCCCCCCCCCCCCGCCCAGCTCGTGCCTGCTGAAGGTCCTCTTTTGTCAGTTTTTTTTAAAGAGAGTTATGAGGTTTGCTCTTCTCCATTCCCCTAGAACCACACCCATCCTCCATGAGATCTCAAAGATAACTGGCACTGGTTTCAAGACTGCTTTACTTACTTATGGAGTCTAGGGTGAATCTGATCAGGCCTTGCTGGTTTGAACACATCCTAATTTATCTAAATATTATTTAATCGGCTCTCTCTCAGTTTGTGTTTCTTCTTCAGATGGAGGCTGTTGAGAGAGTTTGGGAGCAATAGGCACGTGTGAGAAGATAGTCATGGTGGTAATATATGGGGGACATGGAGTTGTAGAATTAGCCTAGTGTGGGCAAGCATCCATTTTGGGGGACATGGAGCTGGACAGGAATGTGGCAATTTTTTATGGAGCATGAGGGAGATGTGGGGAATGGGTGGCCAAATAGGAGAGGAGGTGTACCCTGATGAACCTCCAGGCCTCAAGCCCGTCCACTATCTCCTCCATCCAAGACTCTTCTCCCTCAACACACATCTCTGTTCTTTCCAGGCCCTAAATTCCCTCTCATGGCTTTCTGCTTCCCAGGCCTGTGGCTGCCTCCCTGCCTCCCCAGAGTTCTGGGCAAGGCACAACTGCTAAGTCCAATAATGCAGCTGATAGGACTTGACAAATCTGAAGGCTATTCTTAGCAGAACTAGTAGGGGATATAGCACTTATGCCAGGGTGCCCCCTCTGCCACTCTGTGTTCTATCTCCACAGAACAGAGGGGGCACAACAGGACTTGGGATGGAGTTTGCTGGCTGCTTTAGGGAATGGGCCAGGACTAAGGCAAGGGTGATCCTGCCTTAGACCCACTGCATCACCGATCAGGAGCCACTGAGGTAAGCAGTGTCCAGCTGGATCCCACATCCCAAACTCCTACCCCAGTCACGAACCCCCTTCTGCACCCCAAGTCCCTGCCCTAGCCCCGAGCCCCCCTGCATCCAAACAGCCACCCAGAGCCTGCACTTAGAACCCTCTCCTACATCCCAACTGCCAGCCCCAAGCTCAGCTCAGAGCCCCTTAATCCAAGACCAGATCCCTTAATCCAAGACCAGAGTCTGCACCCCAGCCCTCTGCCCTAGCTTGATGAAAGTGAGTGAGACTGGGCAAGAGAAGGAGGATGGAGAAGGGGTGGGAAGGAGGCGGGGCAAGGTTATCTATATTTGAAGTAGATCTTGGGTTGCACTTCAATTCAAAAAGTGATCTCGTGCTCAAAAAGATTGGAGACCCCTGAGTTACACACACATACACCTGCTCCACCCCTTAAACATCAGCATGACCACCAAAAGCTCCAACATGGAATTTTCTTTGCTTGAATTTAGTGAGATATTGTTCTGTTAGGGAATGAAATAACAGCTGATTAATGCTAATAATTAAATGACACAAATCCTCTTCCCTCATTTTAATAAGCACAGAACACTAAATAATTGCCACGTGGAACCAGCACAATACACAAGATTTCTGGGGGGAAAAACAAAAAAAAACAAACAAATAATCCCCCCTTTAAATTCACATAATGTATATTGAACAAGTATATGCTACCTAGCTAAGCTCTGATTTGGGAAATAAAATAAACTCACAAATTAAGGCATTTAATGCCTCTTTTCCTTAATTATAGATTGATGCCAAAATAGTTTTCCATGTTGACATGTAGCCTAAGAGAGGGCAAATACTTAAGAACTAGGACATGATCATTCAAAACACTGCACTGTTATGTCAACAGGACAATACAAGAAAAATTGTACCTTGGGAGCTATCCATTTTGCTGCAAATCCTAATGGCTATTCCAGTCAGCATTTCAGATTCAAGGTTCAATGAATATTACTAACCTGGAAACTCAGAGAAAATCTCCATTCGGAGTACATTTTTATTGTTCCCATGGCCCCCATTACTGCAGGATCTGAGGGCTTCATAATCTTTGATGTTTTTATCCTGACAATACCCTATGAGATAGGAAAGTACTGTTATCCCTATTTGACGGATAGGATGCTGAGAGACAAAGGCCTAGAGCCTTAAAAGTATTCAGGCTCTGTATATCTTTAAAGATCCTATCTTGTCATAAATCACCCAGGAGGTCTGTGATGAAATGAGAACATAATTGGGTTTCCTTTATCCTAGACTAGCGCCCTAAGTTAACCGCTGCAATATCCTTCCAACAGGTGCATGTCTCAACCTGAGGAATTCTGTTTTGTTCAGCCTGTGCCTACTTAACCATCTAGAGCACTCTTAGTCAATCTCCCTCATCTTAGTCTGAAACAGCCCAAGCTTGGTGACCTTTAGGGCATCAGGCAAAGTACACTTTTTGAAGGTAGCTTTTGCAGAAAGGGAGATACCGATGGAGGTAGGGTGACACACAGCAATCTGCATCAGAGAGTTTATTTAATTATGGTAATATCTTATGGGGTTGCTGTTAGTTTTTTACTGTAGTGCACATTTTCCAGCAATTGTCAGGGCCAAAGTGTGTGGCTCTTGAACACTGATTTCAGAAACAGTTAAGATTATGCCTATATTGATAAGACTCACAGAGAGTTGTCTACCTCACCCTTCACCAGTGGAGAAAATTAGAGCAGACCGTTTGGTAGCACTTCAACATTTGTTTTAAAGGCCATATTAGAATTACAGAGTATTTCACATTGATCCTACCTGCTGACCCAGGGTGAGTCTACACAGCACAATTATTTTGCAATAACAATGCGAGCGTCTACACAGCAATTCTGTTATTTCAAAATAACATATGGCTTATTCCAATTTCTGTAAGCCTCATTCCTCGAGGAACAACACCTATTCTGAAATAGCTATTTCAAAGCAGCTGTAGTGTAGATACTACACTGCTGCTATTTCAAAATAGCTTCTCCCCTGGGCCATTCAAAGTAATTACACCCTGGTCTGTCCTGCGGCTCTAAATCGAGGTAGCACATCTACGTTAAGGAAGCCTGCTTTGGACTAATTTTGAGTCTTCCCTGTAGTGTAGACGTGCTATTTTGAAATAAACTATTTTGGAGTATTTCTTCTGGAATAGCTTATTTTGAATTAAGTGTGCAGTGTAGACGTACCCCTGAAGAAGAGGGTTTTGCTCACAAAAGCTCAAGATACCATCTACATGTTTTGTTAGTCTTTAAGGTGCTGCTAGACTATTTGTTATTTTTTAAGTTTTTCCTGTTACAGACCAACTCTGCTACCCCTCTGACTCTTCAGTGTTTTCTATATTTTTTGTGTTGCTGCCATCTAGTGGGGCATTGAGAGAGAGAGAGTGAGAGAGAGAGAGAGAGACTAGTGCTGTCTAATAACTAAAAATGAGCTCTTTGGAATGCTGATGCGTTAAAAATCTTTTACATTAAAAATTAAGTTGTATAATTATTGATGCTGTGCTGCTGTTTGCAGTGATTTCTTTTCTATTTCCCCTCAAACCCACACATAACTTGCTTCAGTTGGTGTAGTGCTATGAATTAGTGTGAGGAAGCTTTTTTGGGTTCAGGGGCCACTGACTCTCAGAAAAATCAGTCAGGGGCTGCAGATTAGTCAGATGGCGGCAGGCTTGAGCATCAGTATGAGTCTCCGGGTGCGGATCCAAGCAAGCTGGGGGGCCACATTAGTACTACATTAGTAGTACAAGGTGGGGGGGCCTGAATTAGTACAACAAATATAAATTTTTAGTCTGACGAAGAGGGACATTTGCCCATGAAAGCTTATGCTCCATGACATCTGTTAGTCTATAAGGTGCCACAGGACTCCTTGTCACTTTTGCAGATCCAGACTAACATGGCTACTCCTCTGATACTTGAAATATAAATTGTAACTTTTAAAAGTACAACAGATCTTCCACAGTTTCACAATGTTTAAGGCCTGAAGGGCCCATTAGATGGTTGTATCTGATTTCCTGTGTATCACAGGCCACTACATTTCACACAGATACCCTTCAAATGAGCCTAATATCAAGTTAGATCAAGCTGGTGGATGCCACAGGCAGAGAATATAAGCAAGTAAGGTGCTACCATTGCCTAAGGTTCTTTGAAATTATACTATACTTCTTTTCCAAGGTGGAAAAAGTCAAATTCTAATCTACAAGGCAAGGCCCTAGATGTAGCATACAGGCTTGCCAGTATCAGGGAGGCAGATGGGCTCAGGAGGGTGGTTTCAATCAGGTGGGGCTTTCCAAGTGTGCACTGACAGCCCCTTTTCTCCCTCCCTCCACCATTTGCTAATTTACAAGGGGCACACAAAGTGCTGGAGTGTTTTCTGACCACACCCCTTTACCAGCAGGTAGCAAATGGTGTGGGGGGTGTTTCTGTCTCCCCCACAGTTTGCCAGCCTGGACCAGTCTCTCACCCCAGGGCCCAGCCAGAAGCAAAACTTCTTAGCAGACCAGGCTCAGTGGAGCAGGAAGAAGGGAATTACTGAGAGCTCTGGGTTGAGGGGGAGGCAGGTAAGCAGTCGGGCTCCCTAGCCCAGAGGGCAGGCAAATGGAGATGGCCCACAGCCGTCATCCTGCGGGAAGAGCAGCCGCTCCCGCCCTCCTGCACAGGGGAGGGGCGGGCCGGCAGCAGCGCTTAGGGTGGGAGGGGAGCGGCAGCAGCTGGGACTAGCTGTTTCCCTCAGGGTGGGAGCAGGCCAAGTGCGCGGGTTGGTGAAGGTGGCTGGGCGGAGGGAGGAGGCAGATCCCGAGGGGGCTACAGCCCTGAGCCCGGGCTGGAGGCGGAGGCGGGCGCAGGGAGGCTGGGGGAGGAAGGGCCCCCTCTCCGCTTTGCCTGTCCAGCCGCAGCCGGCTCGGAGGCGGCAGCCGGGCAGCGCGCTCCTGGCCATGCTGGCGGCAGCGGGGAGCCGCGTGTGCCGGTGCCGCCTCCTGCTGCGCGCCCCTCTGCTCCAGGCCTCGGCAGCTTCCTCCAGCAGCGCCCACAACCGCAGCCCGGTGCCCATCGGCGAGGGTGAGTAAGCGGGGGGCCGGGCTCTCCTTGCTGCGCGCCCCACAGACCCTCCCTCGCCTCACCGGCGCGCTCCCAGCCGGGCTCCCCGGGGCCGTGCGCTAGCGGCTGCGCCCGGCCACGGCGGGCGGCCTTGTTGGGACCCAGCGGCACCATCAACACGGAGACCCCCAGCTGCTCCTCGCCCCCAAATTCGCCTTGGGTCCTGCCCCAGGAGATGGCTTAAAAACTACGGACTGGGGTGGAAAGGGAGCGGCATTTGAGCTCGACGTTGGGGGTAACAGACATGGAGACGCGGCCAAAGTTTGGCAAGGCGCAGCCGCCCCGTTGGGTTTTTAAGGCAGGGATTACGCGGCCACAGGAGCGAGCCACAGGTCCCTACAGCGTGTGTGACTTGATTGTTTCCTTTCCCTCTAGCGGACACACTCGCTTTTATCCCACAGCTGAATAAGTGACCAAAGAATTTGCCCGGTGCCTAATAACAGAGTAAAAGCATCCTGCTTGGTTAATAATTCTCCTGGTGCTTTAATATCACATGCGTCCAAAAAAAATCACAGGAAGCACATTCAAGAGCCAGCTGTAGCGCCCACACTTCTGAGTCTCTGTTCTTTAAGCTGCTGCTACAGTGGGATGCCAATGGCCCTGGATTTCTAAGATGCTGCAGAAGCAGATGAGCATGTTTTTGTGTTAGGCCCCTGGGGCCAAATTCTTGCAAATCCAGCTACCAGATCTGGTACATCAGGTTCTATTAACGTCTGAAGGATGTTGTTGGAGTGGGAGCAACTAAACTTCTTCTTAGGTGAATCTTTAGAATTGGAGCTGGGGTTAAAAATTGGCTGAACCTAGGCATGGAAAAGAAATTTTTACCATACTCATGTGCCATGTCGCAGCAGGGTTTAGATTTTCAGGGTGCAGTAGCAGCAAGTAGATGTGTTTTTTCTAAAAATTAGTCAATTCAAGGTAGATCCAGCTTCTGTGCAGTGCCACAAGCAAGACCATGTGTGGGAGAGAAGCTATTGACCAACACTGAGCTTCTTTTTCAGCAACAGAAGTTGGTTCAATAACAGACTTTTTCTTCGCCCATTCTCTAATATCTCTCCAATATCTCGAGACCCTCATGACTACATCACTGAAATATAGTTGGAGATAGAGGAAAGAAGGTTAGTGTCTTTAACAGACCAAAATAAAGCTCTGAGCTAAAGAGAGATGGACCATCACTAGAGAAATCCACCCTTCCCCCAACCTATTATATCTCCAGTGCACAGAGTGATGAAGTTCTTTTCTCTGGTTGGTCTTTCAGCTGAGAAGAGGTACAAAGTACCTGGCAGTTACAAACCTTCCAAATTCGACAAAAAAATCCTCATGTGGACAGGACGCTTCAAGACTGAAGAAGAGATTCCCTCAAGGATCCCGTAAGTGCAAGATTGGTTTAATTTTGGGATCAGTTTGAAAACGAGGGCCCCTCCAATCCTTTTCTTTTCAGTCCACTTAGCCTCAGTAAGAAACAATCAATGTTTTCCAATATTTTAAACATCAATGAAAAATTAAGACACAAACATAAGCTCCGATATCACATCCTCTCTCTCAATCAGTGGCTTCTAGTTTCAATATTAGGTTGCAGCTCAATCTGTACTGGTTACATTATACTCTCAGAAATGGGAGGGAGCTGAGCTGAACTGAGTTGGCTCCTTCACTGAATGGCCCCTTATTTGTGGCCAGATGCTTATTAGCAACTCATGACAGAAATTCCAAAAGAAGAGAAACCTATGGGCCAATCACATACCATCAAAACTATAAATGCATCCAAACACAAGGATGGGTGCAGTCAGTCACAGCATGAGGAAAGGGTATTTAACCTTCCACAATGTGTCATCTGTGGAGTTTCGAAAATTCAAAACACTTAAGATATAAACCAAGGGCTCTGAGTTTTCCAGGTCTTCCCTTGGTCCCAATGTTCCTTTGAGAATTAGAGACATTTTAGATTACTTTGGATTTTACAGTTTAAGAGAGAAGACCCAGTGCTCATCATCATTGTAGAGGAATATAGAACTATACCTCCAAGCAAGGTAGACAGTTTGGCCCTAATTGTGGTAATGGGTTGAGCTTTGGTTTTATTTATAGACTGGCTTTTTTATTTGCTTAGTTTATCAAATGTGTGATCAGACTAAGATTGTAGCAGTAAACTGTATTTTCTGTTTATGGACTACATAAAGTATTTTCTAACTTGTTTGATGTCATCAGTAATCATCCATTCCATCCAACTTATTACAAGGCAAGAAAGTATTTGAGAGAGGGTAGGGGAAGAGAGAGAAAAGCAGGTAAAGCCTGTTAAAAATACTGAAAAAAAGAGATGTCTGGGATAGCACTGAGTATCCTGAAAGTTTTGGTGTCACAAGACTTGCTCCCCCATTAGCCACCACCCGCTGAGTTGCTGTCACTGACAAGCCTTCTCCCTCTCCCCAGTAGTTATATAAATGTGAAGGTCATGTAATATCAACGAGGCTATGTCTACACTGGCATGAATTTCCGGAAATGCTTAAAACAGAATACTATTCCGTTTTCAGTTTTTCCGGAAAAGGAGCATCTACATTGGCAAGCTGCTTTTCTGGAAAAGCCCTTTTTCCGGAAAAGCGTCTGTGGCCAATGTAGACGCGCTTTTCCGGAAAAGACCCCCAATCGCCATTTTCGCGATCGGGGCTTTTTTCTGGAAAAGACTACTGGGCTGTCTACACTGGCCCTTTTCCGGAACAGTGTTCCGGAATAAGGACTTATGCCCGAGCGGGAGCAGAATAGTTTTTCCGGAGTAGCGGCTGATTTTGTACGGTAGAGCATCGTTGCTTTTCCGGAAATTCAAGGGCCAGTGTAGACAGCTCGCAGCTTATTCCGGAAAAGCGGCTGATTTTCCAGAATAAGTGGCCCAGTGTAGACACAGCCCTAATGTTTATTTCTAAGCCTCATTGATACATGATGTTGCTCATTCACAGAACAGCTGTACTTTTTTATCAGCAGCTTCCATCCCTGCCTGACTGTACATAACATACTGAACTTTATTGAGGGGCAGTTAGTTACAAGGAAGACTCCAGGATGTTTCCTTTGTTCCCAGAAGTTTCATTCCTACTGCAGCTGAGAAAATAAGCAAGAGCATCGCTGCAAGTAACAATAGCCCCAATTTTTGTATATTAATCCAAAGGCTCTTCCCTAGTCATCTCACTCTTTGTCAGAATTATTTCCTCCCTTATGAGAAACCCTGACCTCTTGCAGTCAATGATAAACTTCCCTGACTTTGTCAGGGTCAATAATTCACACACGGTGTTCAGTGCAGGAGACCTATCCTTTAGAGAAAAATATGAAAGCAATTGCATAAGTGTTTTTGGAAGAGTCATTTTTAATTGCTTTACGTTTGAAAATGTGGGTTAGAGTGCCATTAAAAATGATGTGGTGTTACCCCCTCAGAAATCAAGCAGCCAGAAAGCTGCATGGGGGACAATCTCTAAACTAGTGTGAAGGTACAGGTCCCCATACAGACAGTTCTGGGTATCTAGTAGATTTTTGATAGAGATGTAGCCGTGCTAGTCTGGGGTAGCTGAAGCAAAATGCAGGACAATGTAGCACTTTAAAGACTAACAAGATGGTTTATTAGATGATGAGCTTTCGTGGGCCAGACCCACTTCCTCTGGCCCACGAAAGCTCATCATCTAACAAACCATCTTGTTAGTCTTTAAAGTGCTACATTGTCCTGCATTTTGCTTTAGTAGATTTTTATGAGATGTGTGTGCTGAGCACCAAAATCCCTATCTGCTTCAGTGGATAGAACTTGCACTAATGGCCTTTTCCTCTTCTGAAGATTTCAGAGGAAATTCTGTTTCTTCCTTCCAAACTTTTTCCTATGGGAGATAACAGGACCCTAATTTCCTTCTGTAATTTCAGTGGGAGCTTTGAGAGAGAATGGCAGGATACAGGCCTTTAAACAATAAAACAAACAAACAAACCCAACCCTGACTAGTGAATATTAATCTCTCTTCCACATGCCCAAACCTTTTTTAGAACTGGAAGTTCATAAACTAAAAAACAAAGCAAACAGAAGAAATGACTCAAAGATTTGAATAAAATAATTATTAGAGAGTACAAGGGTCCTCATTGAACAGGATCCTGTTCTTAATGAATAGTTATCCAAATGGCCCTTTGGAATGGCAAGGCAATGTTACACGAGTTAAGGACAAGTCCAACAGTCCTTATTCAAGATTTGCTTAAAGAAATGTCCATGGAGGTCAATAAGACTTTGTCTTGAGTAAGGATTTAGGGATACAGTCCTTAATGAAGAACTACAGAAAATCATAATTAGGCCTGTTTCCGTGAAACAGTGCAGAAAGCAGGTAGGAATTGGGATTCTGCTTCAGAACAGCTTCAATTAGTGCATTGTGAAATATGATTACAGCATTAAGGCTGAAAAATAATGCATTTATATTCTGACTTCTGCTCCAAATGGATCCGAGATTAATAGTTTCATGTTCCAGTCTGGTTTTGATCTCTCATACCTAATGTGTTTAGTATTATGAAATAGAGCTACAGTATCTTCACACTATGATCAGACCTGCAAGCCCTGACAGCCTGCTTGCAGTGCACCACATCCTCAACTCATTACTGAGAACTAGGTTAGCTGAAATACTTGTAAGATTTGCCAATTGGTGTGAGGGTTTCATGGGCTGAAGGGAAGCACAGTAGGTCCCACAATTTCATGTTTCCCTTTTGAAAATTATCTGTTCAGATAGATTTAGGTAGTGCTAGCTACCAGCTGCTTTGTTTGCTAGTAGTACTGCCAGGTTCCTATCTGTATTTACCTCACATGGTTAAATAATTTTATGGCGGGAAGACATAACATTGTGTCCTAAGCTTATGGAAAATAATCACTTTTTAAATATAGTATGTGATGTCTTTTAGAATGTGTCTTTAAAAAGATGAAGAGCTAATCAAAATTAAAATGAATTTTAAGAAATTCCTTAAAGCAAAAAGTGATCAGATGAGACTGATTGGGCTAGCAATGACAAATGCTTCATCATGGCAAGGGGATAGACTAAACCAGCCGTGGCCAACCCATGGCTTACAAGCCACGTGCAGCTCTTCACACGCACACACCCCCATGGCGCGTACAGCTGCTCCCACGCCCTGAAAACGGCCCTCTCCTCCCGGCTCCCTGGGACAGGGAGCTGTCTGGCACAGCCATTAAAAGATGGCGTTGGCCAGCAAGAGCCTGATGTGGCCAAAAAGCCTCTAAACTTGTTTTCTTAAGAGGACAGTCTTCCCCCCCCCCCTTTTCCCTCACTGGACAACTTTGCCCCAGCTCTTTGCACTGGATCCAGATATCTTAGCTCTGCCCTAGACCATAGGTTCTCTCATAGGCATTCCCAGTCTTATTTCTCCAACTCCCCACCCTCCTAAGTCTGAGAAACATAGGTAAGTAGCAGAAGCTGTGTGGGCATGCCACTCAAATTTGAAGGCAGTGCTGTGGCTAACAGCAGCAGCAGCGTAGCTTAGTATGGTATTGCCACCTTTACTCTGCATTGCTAGTGGTGGTGTTGCTTTGGTACCTCCATAGCAACCACCGCTCACTGCTTTGCCTTCAAAGCTGGGTAGCACTTGTGTGGAAGGAGCATAAACTCATATAGACCACGGCTACGTCTACACTGGCCCCTTTTCCGGAAGGGGCATGTAAATTTCACCAGTCGTCGTAGGGAAATCCGCGGGGGATTTAAATATCCCCCGCGGCATTTAAATAAAAATGTCCGCCGCTTTTTTCCGGCTTTTAAAAAAGCCGGAAAAGAGCGTCTACACTGGCCCCGATCCTCCGGAAAAAGTGCCCTTTTCCGGAGGGTCTTATTCCTACTTCAAAGTATTCCTTATTCAAAGTAGGAATAAGATCCTCCGGAAAAGGGCACTTTTTCCGGAGGATCGGGGCCAGTGTAGACGCTATTTTCCGGCTTTTTTAAAAGCCGGAAAAAAGCGGCGGACATTTTTATTTAAATGCCGCGGGGGATATTTAAATCCCTCGCGGATTTCCCTACGACGACTGGTGAAATTTACATGCCCCTTCCGGAAAAGGGGCCAGTGTAGACGTAGCCATAGAGAAGGGGACACAATAAAATAAGTTTGAGAAACACTGGCCTAGCTGATACTTGCAATCCCTTTTAGTCCTATGGTGCTCTGAGTTCCAAGTCTGTAGATGCAAAAGGTATCTTTAGAACACTGTTTCCAGGTCTCATATCCCGCAAGCAAAAGGTGTGAAATCAAGTTTGGGAGGTACTGTATGGCTTGGACAGATCATCTATTTCCTAGTGTCTGTTTAATGTACAACCCACTAATGTTTCCCAGTTATTTCAGGAACTGGAAAACAGAGAAAGCTAAAAATCAGGAATGCAGGCATGAAGAACAAGGAAAAAACCCGCAAGTGACATGAGATCTGAAGCAGGGGATGGGATTGTTGAAATCCAGGATAAGGAGGAAAGAATTTTTTGGTGGGTAAAGAGCTGTATTTGTAAGTGAAGCAAATAGTTTTCAATGAAAGACTGGTCTGTGCTTTACGGATTCAATAAAACATATGCCACCTCTGTCATTAACATGAGTTTCTGCTCTTTAGGCATGAAAACTATGAAAGTGAGCAAATATTGACTGTGCCAATACCAAAATTACCCTTTAAAATGAACAATGATGCATATGTCTAAAACTCATGTTAGTGTGAAACTGATCAGTTTTATTGACAACCAAATAAGGGAAATCTCAGATCTACAGTGGACTGGAAAGTCCAAATTTTAAGCAGGTTTTGAAATGCTGCTTAGTTATTACAACTAATACATTTGCTTTGAATAGTCAAGAGAACTCCCCACACCAGGCAATGCAAGTTCCCTTCTAATAAAATCCTATTATTTATGTAAAAGTATTTTAAATTCACCACATCACTACTGACCAATAAAACTTTAAATGTGGTTTGTGCCCTGGTTATTTTAAGACCTGCCAATAGTTATAGGAAAAAGATCAAGAATCTCAATTCCATCTTGCATAGTAATCAATTAGAGATGGATTAGATCCTATAGTGCATAACAGTCAATAGCTATCTGGACAATGCTAAACATATTTGCCACATATTAGCAGCTGACCGTTTTTTCCAATGAATTCCTAAAGGATACATTATTTGTTTAAAAAAAAATTGTGTCTGTGGTGTGCTATACTAGCTTCTTGATATTTCATACTAATTTTGTTCAATGCAACTTTACCTGTAGGCCAGAAATGCTGGACATTGCAAGAAATAAAGCTCGAGTAAAAACCTGTTACATAATGATAGGACTCACAATTATTGCCTGCTTTGCTGTTATTGCATCAGCTAGAAGGGTGAGTATATTACCACTTGTTCTTAAAAACCTAAGAAATAAGTTTCAATATTTACAAGATTTTTATACATATAAATACGTATGTATTATGTAAGTTGTTGCTGCTGATGCATTTGATTTAAATGTGTATGTATTTAAGTAATGCATCTCACTCCATAAACCTTTATTCATGAAGCATGAGAAACATTAGCTACTACCGTGATGCAATGTTTTTCTGAAGTGTAATTTAGTGATTCACAGGACATTACTCTTGTTTTATTTTTGCAGGCTGAACACCACCAGTCTTTAACAAGCTGGAACCTAGCAAAGAAAGCAAAGTGGCGTGAAGAAGCAGCAATATCAGCAGAGTCTAAGACTAAATAATTTTTCTGCTGAAGCCTGTGAATCTGCTAGTAGAAGGAAAAACCACAAAAAAGCCAGTTACTTGGCATAATTAGCCAGTGTCTTATCTCGTTAGACTTATAAAAAAACATTAACATTGGAGTCCAATGATGTAATACAGTACTCACAAAAAATTTTGGGAGGGAAGGGAATAGGGTTTCTTTTTCTACATTTAAACAGATATTTTTGGTACTTGCTGCATATGACCAAGGTCAGTTCAAACCTTTAGAAAGTTCTAATAATTCTATTTTCAAGTCATCTATTTTGACCTCAATTTGATAAAAGCATGTAACTGTCCACAAGACAGAACAATCAACCAACCAACCCTGTCTTGAAATAGCTTCCTGCTAGATTTGATTTTGTACATTGTATTAAAGACACAAGATTACTGACAACAATTTTCATTTAAAAAATGATACATATTAAAGCAGGGTCGGTAAAAATTGTGCAAAGCCACAACGTATTTAAATATCAAGGAAGCCAGTGAGCATTTAACTTTTGTTCTTTCGAATTTTTATTGATCCTACTTACAAAACTCACTTCTGCAATTCTATGTAGAGGGAAAAATTAATAGCATCACTACAGTATTTGCTGAATCTCATTTACTGCTAGATCATGCAGAACTGGCACAGCTTACTTATGCAGTGTTGTAGCAATGTCAGTGGCAGATAAAGAGGATGGGAGTGAGAATCTTTTATTGGATCAAATCTCATTACAGAAGTTGATCCAATACAATATATTATCTAAGCTACTTTGTCTCACTAAAGTTTATAACATTCCCACCTTGTCTTGCTAAAGTTTACTTAGTTATTTTGCAAACTAAAACACAATAGACAGTATTTTAGTCTCTATAGGCTTTTCCTCTAAAAATTCTTGGGAACTCCCATGAAATTAATTTTGCAAGAGAAGAAAGGATGGACAACGGTGATGGCCAGAGGTATGTGATGTTTATGGAGGAAATATTTTGATACTCGTTTTAAAAGTAATTTCATGCAATGTCGTGTTTAACCTCTTTCCATCCTCTTCTCAAAGCTCATTTTTCTGGCCCAACATACCACTCTAGTATGGAAGTCAGCTGTAGATTTTACTGAATTCAACTCTTAAAAAATAACCAATATAAATACACTCTCTATATTATACTAAGAATCGAGACTAATTTTATAATATTAATAAATGCAATAAACTCACCTCTTTGTAAAATAGCTTTTATTAGTTTTTGTATAGTATTCTGAATTGAAACATTCCATAATATTGCATACTGTTCTCGTGTTGGTTTGTAAAGGTACACAATAATGGGCCTTCAGTCTGGATTAAAAGATGCACTATCACTCTACTTAAAGTCCATATAGACATTTTAGATCGCATAAAGCCATAATGCCACGAGAATGAAAAATTTCTCATTTAAGATTTTAATTAAACTTTTATAGTAATTTCCTGTTAAGAAGCAGGCATTTTATCCTGCATATCAATTTGCACTTCAAAAAAAATTTATATTTTTGGTAAAACAAAAATCCAGTTGAGAACTGACTGTGGAGGAAAAAGGATAGTGCATCTTTTACACAGACCCAACAGAGATCATTTTCCAAACTTGTTCTACAGTAAAGTTATGTCTGCACCAACATTATTATTGTTTTCCTCTTCTGATTGCTGCTGGCAATAGTGTTAAAGCAAATACTATAAAATTAAACAGCAGTATGAACAAAGTTCTTGAAGACAAAAAGTGTGATGATAAAATTCAGTAGAAAATTAAGATTTAGTGTCAAACATCTTATAAAATTAAAAGACTTAGCATTGTTGCATAGATTACCTTGTCAGAATTCAAATTCAAACAGAACAAATAGTTCTCTATTTTGAACAACACTTTTCTATTGAACAAGCTGAATAACTAAGAGGGACACATTAGTGCTTTGTCTTTTATTTAACTCCCCCACCACCCTCAAAACAACAACTTGTAATAGTCTTTTAGATAAAACCATTATGGAAAAAAAATCTATTTAGCAAACACAGCCCTTTCTCAGTCCCCCAGCCCTAAATGCTTTCTACAGAGCAGATTTTTTTCTGTCAGCTTCATTATTTTCCTAAGCATCACTGATGCCTTCAGTATCACTTCTTACAACAGGTGTTAACTTGTGAAAACACTCTTATTCCATTATCATTCATTAACCATAAGTTATTTTTTTAAAGTGTTCCCAGTCAGACTGGTCTATGTTACATATACATGCACAAAGCAACATAATAGGATAATGCCAGATTAACAATTTTAGGGTAAACCAATTGCTGAGATTAAACAACTAGTGTCCCTTTCTGCAACCAGAGTCCATCAATTTTAGATCCCATTTAAACTAAAATCCCTACTTGGAACATACCAGAGGCATGAATTTGTAAATACATAGTGCAGTCACTGTAACTACTCAGAAATATACAATAATATATCCACAAAGATAAAGAAATCCTCTCAAACAAGTATAATACTGGTTGGAACTCCCTGATATGGCACCCTCAGGACCTGAATTAGAGTTTGCCAGACCAGGTGAGGTCAGTGTTCCCCTGCTGGTTACTGGCCCACACTTCAGCACCTCTCTGGGCTGATGGCTCCCCAGGGGAGGGGGGGGGGGGTGTCCTGGACAGGGCAAGGCTCTCCCCAGCTGCCATCACAGCTCACTAGGCTAGGGCTGTCCAGCTCCTGCAGGACTCCCAGCTGGGCTCCTGCTCCCAGCCTCTGGTGCACTTCGGACCAGCAACATCCATGGTCTTGCCAAACCACATATGTTGCCAGATCAGAGATCCTGGATTTGGGAGGTTAAATATGTACTTTAAATGCCCCTCCCCCCATTTCCAAGTCTTAATTAGGTTTAGGTTTGTTTTTTAGTTAAGCCAAATCTAAACTGCAGAGGCTTATAAATGCAGCATCTGCAGGGTCCTCAAAATAAAAACAGGCACAGCTGGCTAAGTAATATCAAAACAATGTTTGTTAGAGACAGTGGAATACCCTGTTACCTGAATATTTATACGATTATTCTTGTATGAAAAAAAAACTTGGAAATTCATCATCATTTAACTGCTAATCCTGTAATTTCCAACATTACCCTGAACTTTGAAGAGATGATGGGGGGGGAGGGGGGGGAGCCAGTATACTAAAAGACTCAATCACAAAAAGGGGACAAATACAATTCTCAAACATTGTTAAGAAAAAATTGGCTGAGCATTGTGTACACTATACAAACTTGCTGTATTCTGTACAATCTAGGTTCAAAGTGTTTGATAAATCTTTTGTTATACAGAATTTGCAAAACAACAGTACTCCTATATTCACTCTTTTCCTCATAGCATACCTTTTATTTTCAGGAGAAAAAATTCAAATAAGGATGCAATTTTTAAATTGTATCTTGCTACTGACACAGTCAGTTGTTAGTATCTTCAAAGCTGTTTCAATTCTCCCCTTGAAACTACTATGCAACATACAGTGCTTTAATATTCCCAAAGTAAAACACATTATACATGGTAAATGAAAATAGTATTTGCACATTTTATAAACAAGTTAAAATCCAGAACATAGTATATAAATGATACCATGCTGTGATCTGGATCTCTCAGTGTATCAACATGTTTCGTGACAGGCACACTAAAATGGGAAGAGTTATTTTAACTCTCAAAATTTCAACTATTGTACATGGTTTAAATAATTTAATAGGTCAAAGAAGTTTTCACTATTATTTCAACACAACATATGACTAACGTTTAACAATAATACTTTCCTTAATTCAAATTCAGACTGGTTACTGGTACGTGAGACAAGCAGTGACTTTCTAAATGTACAAAAAATACCTAGTGTAGTTTTTCAAAGCATATAGAAGAATTGTTTTAAATTCTTAATTATTTCTTTTAGTGGGCAATAGCAAAAAAGACTAGGTGTTTTGGAACAAATATTTAACAGATATTTTCAGATTAATTTTCATGTTCATTAGTCAATATTTACAACACAGCAAACCTTTTTCATTCAATCAAATGGAGAAAATAGTTTCTCCCCCAACTGCAGCAACAATATGGATTGTAACAGGGCACATTTCTATAGCCTTGCCTAAAATAAAGAAAATGAAAACATTGGACTTAAAAAAAAAAAAAAAAAATCAAAAAGTAGTAGCATATTTGGTTAACAATACAATACATAGATACAATCTAAATTTTGTTTAAATAAGTAAATGTTTTAAGAAAGGCAAATATAGCAAGATTTTTCAAATTTTTATATTGGTACCAGATATTAATATGGAGATTGGGTAGATGGTTTTATGCGACTCATTTACAATTTGACAAATCACCTCCTTTCCCAATTATAATCACAATATCCCTGTGGCAACTTCAGCAATTGCTTACATAGCATTATTTGTGGCTTACCTTTAATGCTGTTTTAGCAGCTTGGTATAAGAAGCCAGCATCACGTAACCAGCCAGCTCACTGCTGATTACAATTTGAAAACCACATAATGCAGAACAGCTTTTTTGTCACGTTCAAAGCTACATCTGATATTTAAGCATAATATACTTAAATAAAAATCTGCATTATGCTTTTAAATATGTTTCATAAATATGGTTTACTGGTTTGTTGCAAAGCATAATGCATAAAGCTACATTTCACAATTTAAATAAATATTTTTCACATTCTAAATTTAGCTTTTGACAAGCTCATCTTTATTTCATGCTTTAGTTCTGAAGCAACTTTTTTGCTGCAATATAGAGGTAGATTTGATACAAGATTGGACTTGTCAAGTTTACTGCGAAAATGCAACTGCCAACAGCTACAGTGCAGGTGCAGAAACTGCATGAAAAATTCAGAACCACTACCTAAAATCCTACTGAAGTTATTATTCAAGCTTACCCATTCTTGATAAATCACATAAGCCTTAATATTAGACTTGATTACTCACAGAGTTAGTTTCTGAACATATGAAATACAAAAAACCCCAAACAAACAATGAATGAAAAGTTATATCTAACAGAACAGTATAAAAGTGCATGGGCTGCTTCTTTACCTGTCTCTTCTGCATAACACATTCAAATCTCTCATCTAAGTTTGGCCAAAAGAGAGGAAACCCCTGAAAAGTTATAAATATTTATATTTTTGCCTTGTCTTCATTTGACAAATTATAGCTGGAATCCTTCCATTGGAGCTTCCTGCTGCTGAAACACAAATTGCTGCTGACTTTCATCCACCTGAGGTACAATACTGCTATCCTCTTCTTCCACACCAAAGTAATGTTCTATAAGTTCAAAAGCCTTTTGGTAGATCTCTTGGTTTTCATGTCTTTGCAGAAATTCAATTTTATCCAGTCCTTAATTTAAAAGGAAAAAAAAAAAAGATATGCCCTTAATTCAATGGCTCTAAAAACCTTAAAAGTACAAAGCTAGGATGAAAATAGTTAGACACATAAATGTGTTTTGAATACTACCACTAAGTTGTGTGACGAATTAACTGGAGAATTAGGTTTTAATATGAAATATACTGTAACTTCCTAGTTTAGGAGAAACAACCCAGAATAAATATTTCTGTGAAATCAATGATACACGTTAGCCATGAGTATTCCAAGAAGAGTCAGTCACCCAACTAGCTGCTTACATCCCTTCTTAAAAGCCCAATTCCCTACCCACCACCCAGTTCACTGAAGTCAGAGACTTTGCTCTTCAAGAAAAAGGCATAATGGATTATCTAATCAGGTACTCCCCAGTCACTGAAGACAGGAGATTCCCCTAAGAATCATTAACCACCTCTGAAGCACAGAGAAGCCTGCATAGACTTTGTATTAGAGCACTGCAAAGATAAATTTTGGCTAGCTAGGTTCCTATAGAATAGATCCCATGATTTCAAATAGGCCTATAGAATAGATTAGTTTCCATAATAACTTTAAATCTATCTTTACCACTGACTTTGTGAAACCAAAAAGAATCTGCCTCAATTTCATAAGTATGGTCTGATTTGAGTTTCTGACTTACTATTTGGTACTTTTAAGAACTCTTCTTTGTTTTGTTTAAAGTTATTCTGCCTTAAATTAGATACTTACTGAATTTTAGGGTCCAACATTGATTTATTTTTGTCTGAAATATGGCTAGAAATTGATATGAAAACAACAGGTTGTGGTAACTTCTAACTATGTTAAATTGTGTTCCATTATTTTCCTTTTTCAATTATGAAAAAGGCACCTTCAAGCCCACAGCTTCTCAATAATTGCTTACCATATGCTTCCTCTATAAGGGCACAGTAGGGATTAACGCCGATTCCATTTTGCTTGGATTCTTGCTCTCCAAGACGCAGAATATTTTCAAGTCCATTCAAAGCAACCTGCACTATTTTGGAATCCATCACAGTCAGGAGGTCACAAAGAGGTTTAGTACAACCTAATGCTACCAAATACCTTGTAATGATGGAGAAAAGAGGGGGGGAAGTAGTGATAGTCCAGTATATTAATTTTGACACGCTGTTCATAGTGTTGAATACTAATAAAAACAGTACGCAACCTGCTGAAACAATATCATTTCTATATCTATGAAGACAATCTTACTCTGAAATACAGTCAAACCTTGATTTATACGGAGATAGGAATACAACAATTAATTCAAACATCAGTTATTAGACATGTAAACATTTGCAATCTTTTTTATACATGATTGAACCTTGTTTGAGAAACCTGCATTTCAAATAGGGATATTAAAATGAGTAATTATGTAATTATGTAACTGCTGAAGAACTGCAGGATGGAGCTGTCTCCTCCCTCTCCCCTGGGATGGGGAGGGCTTAAAAGCCTGCTCTGTGCATGTACTGGATCAGCAATCTGCAAACAATGTCTGTAGCTCATTAAGATACTTAATTGAGTCAGTAAGCTAAAAAGAGAGAATGTCTGTAATTTGCTGAGATAATGGGGAACATCCAGGAAACCTTTTATAATGTACAAGGTAAACCTGGAATGTAAGATGAGATAAAGAATAAGTCATACATGGACAGAACATGATGCAGAGATTGGTTCTTACAAAATAACCAAATCAATCCCAAAATGCATGATGCAATATATAGTAAATGCAATTTAATGTGTAACTGAATATAAAGGAAGAAATTTTCTATGTATGGTATGCACCATACTCCCACTCCTTTGTTTAAGTCTGATTAATTCATCCTAGCTGAGCACTTCTTGTATGCCAAATAAAGATACCCAAGTCATAAAAATCTGGAATCAAACCAAGTTCTTGGCTAACTTAGAACATAAGAACGGCCTTCCTGGATCAGACCAAAGGCCCATCGAGGCCCAGTAGTATCCTGTTTTCTGACAACGGACAATGCCAAATGTCTCAGAGGAAGTAAACAGAAACAGGTAATTTAGTGAACAGAAGTCTCAGAGGGAATCTTATAGTAATGTAAAGGAAAATTAAAGTATTCTGCACACATTGGAAAGGATTAAGCTACATTTGTAGCTGTAGGCAGCTGTTTATTTAAGAATAATAGTCTTAAATTTTATGTAGCATAACTGCCTGAACTTGGAATCAAGATTTTTTTTAAAATTTCTCCCAATTAAAAGGCATGACCCAGCTTCAAGTGGCTGTAATCCACCCTGGGGCACACTTGCTATGTATATGTTGCTCAAATTTTGCTTTGATAATATGACATTAGCAGAACTCTTTGTGGGGGAAATTGACCCAAGCCTTCAGAGCTTTCACAAGAGTGAATTTCATTCAATGAAATTTACTCTTATTTCAGTTTTACTGATTCAGTTGCATACTGTGACAATCAGGGTCCAGGCATATTAAGAAAACTGGGGGGGGGGGGGGGGTTTGAATCCCCCAAAATAAGTAGTTGGAACAACTGATTATATACAATGTTACTGTGCTATAAAAATATATTGAGTGAGGTCTTTTATAAAAGCTTGTGATGTTCTGAACTTTACAGTCATTATTGGATATGTATGCCAACTAATTATAAATTTCTGTATTTGTGAATATACAAAATTATGTTAATTATTTATTGTGCAACATTAAGCTTCACTTTACTGTGGGTGGTCAGGCAGAGAGGACCTTCCTCCCCAGCTAGAGCACCTAGCATTAGAGAATCTAAGAAACAATAAATGAGCCATTAGATTTCATGGAAGACCATGAGATATCCCAGCTAGAAAAAAAAATACAAAACACAAAACATGCTCCTTCCCCCCCCCACTTTCTAAAAAGAACAGGTTTAAATTTAAGAGTATCCAGAAATTGAGGGACAGTCACAGTACTGTCTGTGAAACACTGCATTATGACTAGATGGTATGCTGTGAAATTGTTCAGAGGCAACAGATGATTTGTATTAAAAAGGGGAATCAATCTAATCTGAAAGTCTAAAACCTAAGGCTGTATATTTATGTTTCTTTTCTGTATAATGTGTATATAACTGCCATTCCTTACTATTTTACCCTTGACACCGTGATTTTTCCCCCTCTATTCAATAAATCTTTGCTTTACTTTTTTCCCCAAACAGGTCTCCAGTGTAAACTGTGTTAAGTGTGTAACTGAAGTAAGCTGTGTCCAGGGGACTGGTGTCACTGATGAAACAGGAAAAGTCCAAATGGCTAATACTAAAGAACTCTGAGGACAGATTTGGGGAGACATGAGACTAGAAGGGATGTTAGTGGAACCCTGCAGCAATAAGTAGGTGATGGAAGCCAGGGTACTATTGTGTGCTTCTGCACAGGCTACTGGTGTCAGGGGTATGAACCAAACTGCTCAGCATAAAGGCAAACGAAGTTACAGAGCAAGAGGGGAAAGAACTGTGCACTAGTCTGGGTGATCATCAATATATCATGTACACTTTATCTAATCTATTTTTAAACTACAATTTAAAAAAAGTCACTGTATTAAGACAACTAATTCTAAGATGACAAATTTGTTTAGGAATTTATTGCAAATTTTGATAGAATCCAATTATGGGACTACATTTAAGAAAACATTTGAAGTCCAAGAGAAAGGTAAGTGTCAAAATACTTAACTCTGTGTCAAGTCAGTGAGTTATTTTCAAATAAGCACTAAGTGAATTTCACACATTAATTACTCCTCAATCAACTTCTAATTCATTACCTTATTTGTTCAGGAGTACCTCCTGATGTTGCATTAGTGATAGCCCATGCTGCTTCTTTTCTGGTGCGAAATTCAGCTTTCTGAAGAATGTCAATCAATATTGGGAAAATATTTGCATCTATAACAGCCTAAAACAAGAAACAGTGACATTATATAATAGGCTATAATAGTTAATAAAAACAACCAAGTTAATATAAATGCAAGAAAGAGTATTAAAGATTTTTCCTGAACGGAGAATACCACCATTCAATAGAATTTGTCAACTAAGTCTGTTTATTCTGAAATTATTACCTGAGTGGATTTGATTTAAATCACTAGACAGGAAGACTTGATCTAATCATGATTTTCTACATAAAATTACATTCTTGTTGATTGTTATAACCTTTATATTTTATATTCTTCACAACTCAGAGACAGATTAGGTTTCATTTTAGAAGGCACATACTATACATTTTAAAACAATTATTGAAACTATTCAGATTCATTTTATGGCTATATCAGAAAACAAATGATTTTTTGGTTATTTCATTTACCAAATGTAATTGAAGCAGGTATTTATGAAGTCATTGGGAGGTGAACTATCATTAATATTTGGAGTACTTTCTTGTTATGCTATATTAGGAGGAAATCACCACCAGAACAATGTTTACATTTTTCTATTCAACTAACACAACATTATGTATTCTGGATTCTTTTCTTCAACTGCAAACATATAATATTTTAACAAAACAAGCATATGAATTTTTTAATTTAGTTAAACATTCAAGTTTTTTAAAATCAGTTTTGTTTTTGTTAAAATTGTTTTTATCTAAAATAGTTAAATTAATTTTTTTTTAATATTAAATTGATGTCAGCCAGATCAACATGAGAAACTTAAAATATTGGCTTCTGCAAACATCTTCGCCTTCATTTTCCTACTTGTTCATAATCTGAAAAAGAAAAACTAGCTTTCCTGCTTTTTCAGGTCTCAAACAATTTCTCAATTTGGAATGAATTAGTCCAAAGGAAGAAAATATTCCTTCTACATCGGCAGAAAAAACTACTGCTGCTAAAAATAAGATTAGTACTTCAACAGTCTCTGAATCAAAGTGCTTAAGTGACTTTCACCAGTTTCCTGGTATAACTGTCTTTAAAACGTTATCAAACATATATTTCTTGAATGGTTCACCCTTAGCTCTGAAGTGCATTATAGTTGGCATTATAGAGGGACAATTGTTGGATGCCCATCTCAACTCCTCTTCAACAGTTCAGATTTGACCCTAGTATCAAATATTGAGAATATCTGCAAGAAAATGAGTGGAGATCATGCTTGTCATTCATTTTTTTTAATGCTTGTAATTTAACTCTGTCACTGCATATTTCTCTTTTTAAGACCTCATTCAGTTCCTTCCAAATTCAACAGCATCAGCAATAAAATAGCTATTTCCCTGTGTTTTTTCAAGTCTACAGAAATAGACTTCAGGGTACTCAGCATGTGTTCAAACATTTCTCTTAAGCCTAATGTTGAGAACTCTGGCTGTGACAGTGCCATCTATTTTTTCATGATTTTGTTCACAAATTGTCATCAGATTAGGCTAGTTCTTGATATGGTGCTCAATCTGCTACTAAGTTTCATCACACTTCTTGTGGGAAAGTTAACCTTTATTTCTGAAACACTGAAGTCTTTGGCTAGGAGGTGCATCAAATGAGCACTGCAACTATATTATATTAGCTTACAACTCTCTTCATTCTTGTCTCATCTTGGATACATTTGCAGCATAGTCTGTGACCAAGCTGATTACTAGACATTTGAATATTTTCCCACAGTTTGTTATAGCTTTTACTGCTATTTCTTGTAAGTATTCTGCTGTGTGTGCATTTCCTGATGTATTGATTGTATCTGTAAGGAAGACATTCCCTCCTTCTGTTGTCACACAAGCGCATACAAGATCATTGTGGACACTGCTCCACCCATGAAGACTCAGGTTAAAAATTTTACCCTGTAGACTTTTTGCACACTGCTCTGTCACATTAAGCTATTTTATCATGTATTCAAGTGACAGAAATAATCTCCTTTAAAAGAATACTTTAACGCAGTAACTTAGGAAAAACAGCACCTGTCAAATTAATACTGTTGAAAAAAAATATGTTAAGCATCCTTGGTATATTTCATATTTGTCAAATTTAATCATATCCTTTTAAAACAGAAATAGCATTTCAACTCCATTTGCTTTTCAATAACTGGAAACAACAGACCAAATACATAATTCCGAATGTTGCATATAAAGATCCTATCCATCACCTTAAGATTTCTCTTCTCCTAAATCCAGAGGTGGGCAATAAAAAGAAACAGCAGCCCCGCAGGATTAGTCCCTTGTATATTTTTTGAAAAGTTCGTAAACATTTTAAGTATGGGTCATTGAAAATATAAAATCATAGAATACTAGGACTGGAAGGGACCTCGAGAGGTCATCAAGTCCAGTCCCCTACCCTCATGGCAGGACCAAATACTGTTTAGACCACCCTGATAGACATTTATCTAATCTACTCTTAAATATCTCCACATCATAAACAAGCAGCTGGACATAAATATTCTTTGCAAACAATAATACTTGGCACTTATCTTTTAATCTTCAGTTTATTTTATAATCATTATCTGATTATCAGTCCCTTATAGAATTCAAAATAAGAATCATTCTCTTTATCAGCAAAACAATGCAGATATTCACGTGTTTTTATTTTTATGTAATTAGTTGTAAAAATGGATTAGAATTTCTAGTAAGCACCATAAAGACTGGAAAAAACAAATCTAAAACTCCAAACAGAACTAAAATCAAAATGGAAGGGTAAAAATATGTTAACTACACTTCTTCGGGTAGTCCCCGTGGGTGCTCCACGTCTGGTGTCGGGCTGGTCCCGGCGCCGCGAATCGGAGCTTGCCATAGCTGTCATCGACCGGGTCGCGCATGCGCGAGCAGTCTTCACGCCTTTGAACAGCCGCGCGCAACCCGGTCCCCGCCAGTTCCTCTCATCCGCCCCTGGTCGCGGACGGAGCTCTACTCATCTCCTCATTACCTCAAAAAGTCTAAGAAAGATTTGCAAAATAACTTCTTTTTAATGCTTTGCCACTTAAAGAAAGGGGAAAACAAACAACCCGGATATATTTAATCTTTAAAACCGGTGGTTCAAACCGCGGCTCCCGACAGCTTTCGCCGCAGCAGCCTTTTGCCTCGCTGGCTCACTTAAAAAAAAAAAAAATATATATATATATATATATATATATAAAATAATAATAAAAATAATATATAAATACAAAATAAATAAGAATAAAAGTAATAAAGAAACGGGAGCAAAAGAACAAGCTACCACAGAGAGAGACGCGAGACAAACCCTCTCAGTCTGTTAAAATGCCGGGTTCCCCCGGTTTCAAGAAATGCTCCGTGTGCAGAGAGTCTATGCCGCTCTCGGACGGTCACTCTGCCTGTGTCCGCTGCCTTGGGGAGGCATATATTCCCCAAAAGTGCGTACATTGTGCCAAACTTACAACTAGAGCTCGCAAGGAGCGAGAACGACGGCTAAAGGAAATCCTATTTGACAAGGCATTGATGCCTTCTACTTCAGCAGGAACCTCTGCCTCAGACCCCACTTTGGAAAAGCGGAGGGCTCCTTCCCCGAATGTACCTTCCCCAAAGAGGAAGAGAGCCTCTCCTGCTAAGTCCTTGCCAATAGCCCCTCAGCCGCGAGGCAGCGCAGGAGGGAAGCCGGGAGCCTCTGGTCCCAGGGCAGCCCGCGCACCGGCAACAAAAAAGCCGCCCGGCACGTCCAAGCCGCTACCGCCGTCGGCACCGCAGGAGCCTCTTAAAGGGCCAGCTCCATCGGCACCCACGCTCCCGGTGCCGACTCTACCAGCCTCCTCTGTCAGTTCTCCTCGCAGGGAGCTGTCCTCAGCACCGTGCGCACCGGGAGTGCAGGCTACAGACCAAATGTCTGCCTCATCACACTCCACTGAACCTACAACCCTGCAGCCCTCTTGTCAGGAACAGCTGCCATTTCAGACTTCTAAGGCACCATCCAAATCAGATGCCCGGGTGTTTTCTCTCTCACCCTCTCCAGAGGCATCCCCTCACCTCCCTACTCATGCTGACCACCCTGCGACTCATAGGAAACATTACAATCGCAGTGCGTCATCTCATCATCACTACCATAGGGAGCGTAGCTGTTCGCATCACAGGTGTTCCAGGTCTCGATCTCCTTCCAGACACTCCCTAACACACTCACCACGGCGCTCGTACTATGACAGGCATGGCAGTGCTAGATCCTCTAGAGACTCGTCACCTGCACACTCTGCTCGGCATGCCTCGCACTATCATAGTCGTTACTATGACGAATTTTCTCGATGTAGTCGGTCGCGATCTCGCTGTAGGTCACCATGCTCCTGTCGCTCAATCAGTCCATGTTCCACACATTCTAGACCGCAGGAGCAGCCCTCGCTGAGGCCTGTATTGCCTCCACGATCCCCGACCCCTCGATCGCAGCAATCAGACCTGGAGGAGGGACAACTTTCTGAGTCAGAACCAGACAGGTCACCTAATGTTAACTCTTCAGTACCTTCGCCTGATAAAGCTATAACTCCGAATGAGTCATCACCCCCTGATGACCTAAAGGAGTTCCAAGATCTTTTTAGACGTGTAGCACAATCCCAAGAGGTGCAATTTACTGAGACCCAAGGAAAGCAACATAAACTGTTCAAAAATTTACACCCGAAACAGCAGCGGAAGATTGCCCTACCAATAGATGAAGCCATTATGGAGGTGGCCGAAGATATTTGGCAAACGCCAACATCAGTGCCACCTACTAACAAAAGAGTGGACAAGAAATATTTCGTACCATCGAGAGGTCTGGACTTTCTTTTTAATCACCCCCAGCCTAATTCCTTGATCGTCGACGCAGTCCGCCATAAGGCAAAGACTCCTCACTTCAGGAACTCCCTTCCGGATAGGGATTCTAAAAAACTAGATTCGTTCGGACGTAAGGTCTATTCTTCCTCAACCTTACTCCTCCGCATTGCTAACTATGCTGCGTTTCTATCAAATCATAATTTTGATAACTATTCCAAGCTTCCTGAACTCATGCAACACCTTCCGGACAGTAAGAAACCCTTTCTGAAAGCTGTAGTTCAAGAAGGATTCGCGGCATGCAGAACATCCCTTCAAATCGCCGCTGATGTAGTGGACACCGCAGCGCGAGCCATGGCTACAGGCATCGCTATGCGCAGAGCCTCATGGCTGTTGTCGGCAGGAGCTCCCAAGGAGTTACAGACCAAAGTCGAGGACTTGCCCTTCGATAGGCAAAAGCTGTTTGCCTCCACAACCGACGAAATTCTACACTCAGGGAAGGACTCGCGTACTACCCTCAGAACTTTGGGTATGTACACGCCACCCTTCAGACAAAGGAGATACTATCCATTCCAAAGGAGGTATGATTATTCGTCATATAAGCAACAGCAGCGTGGACCTGAACAGCCCAAATTCCAACAGCGTCCGCAACGCAAACGCCAACAACAAAATCGCCCACCAACCCGACCAGCTCCTAGGCAGCAGGTTTGACTCCTATGCCAAGGACTCGAACATGCCTCCAGTGGTCATCACACAGAAGCCTGTTTCCAGCACATTCAACCACCGGCTGAAGCCCTACATACATCAATGGGCCAGCATCACGTCGGACCGATGGGTCCTAGAACTGATAACATCAGGCCTCTCGATCCCATTCATTTCAGTTCCCCCCACTACCCCTCCTACCTTAGCCTTATCGTGAACCCATCTCACGAGACCATTCTTCGAGAAGAAATCCTCCACCTTCTAAGCATAGGTGCCATAGAACGGGTCCCGAAGGAGTTTCGGGGAAAAGGGTTCTACTCCAGGTACTTCCTGGTTCCCAAAAAGTCAGGGGGTTGGAGGCCAATCCTCGACCTAAGAGGTCTAAATCGCTTCATTCGCAAACAGCGCTTCAAAATGACCACGCTGGTCAAGATCATGCCGGCACTAAACAAAGGAGACTGGTTCGCAGTCCTAGATCTACAGGACGCTTATTTCCACATCTCAATCCATGTAGCACACAGATGATTTCTACGCTTTGTGGTAGGGGACAGCCATTTCCAATTCAAAGTACTTCCGTTCGGCCTCGTATCGGCACCAAGGGTATTCTCCAAAACGCTAGCGGTAGTAGCGGCCCATCTACGCAGAATAGGAGTCGCAATTTTCCCCTACCTAGACGATTGCCTGATCAAAGGTCGCACTCACGCAGAGACCTCTCATATGGTGATGGTCACTCTAGCTCTATTCAAATCTCTCAGCCTTGTTGTAAACACAGAAAAATCCCGACTGCAACCGACGCAAATCCTTACCTTCATAGGAGCTCGGCTGAACTCCCTCGAGGAGCGAGTGCATTTGCCGGTAGAGCGTTTCCAGGCCATAAAAGACTTGGTGACAACGATTTTGCAGTCCCCTATACTACCAGTCCGCGTATACCTGCAGCTCTTGGGTCATATGGCGGCTACTACGATCATCGTGCGGCACGCAAGATTACATTTACGGTGCCTACAGCATTGGCTGACCACCGTGTACAATCCTGTCAGACACAGTATTCGCAAAACCGTGGTGATTCCTGTGCAAGTCAAGCAGTCCCTGCACTGGTGGACCGACCCCAGCAACATGTTATCAGGGGTTCCGTTTCACGCTCCACAACCAGCAAGAGAGATAACCACAGACGCGTCTCTCATGGGCTGGGGTGCTCACATGGGTGCCGAAAAGGCTCAAGGCCGCTGGTCCCCAGCAGAGATGTTGTTGCACATCAACCTCCTCGAGCTGCGGGCAGTATTTCATGCATGCAGGCGGTTCAAGCGGCACATAAAAGGCACAACGACAAGGATTCTAACAGACAACATCGTAGCGATGTATTATGTGAACAGACAAGGCGGTGCTCGCTCCAGATCCCTTTGTGCAGAGGCAGTTCGACTGTGGAAGTGGTGCATTCGAAACGACATTTTTCTCGTGGCTGCATACTTACCCGGTGCAGACAACACTATCGCGGATGCACTAAGCAGACATTTTTATCAGGACCACGAGTGGGTAATTCGCACGGATGTCCTCCTACCCCCTTTTCACCGCTGGGGTCAACCGGAGATAGATCTCTTTGCCACAAGGACCAATGCGAAATGCAGAGCTTACTGCTCCAGAGCGGGAGTGGGCGCGCACTCCCTGGGAGATGCGTTTCTTCTTCACTGGGGAACATCACGGTTATATGCATTCCCTCCTGTTGTGCTCATTCCCAGGGTACTAGAGAAGATTGTCATGGACAAGGCACGAGTACTGCTCATAGCCCCAGCTTGGCCCAGGCAACCATGGTATTCGACCCTCCTGCAGCTCTCGACACGGATACCGTACCGATTTCCTCATCTACCGGACCTACTGTCGCAACAGAACGGCTCCCTTCTTCATCCGAGGCTGGACACCCTACACCTAACAGCCTGGATGGTAGATGGTTCAGCACGTCCGAGATGCTTTGCTCAGACCAGGTAAAGCGCATCTTGCTCTATAGCAGGAAAGAATCTACTGGAAAGACCTCTCTCTCTAAATGGTCGAGATTCACTCGCTGGTGCGCTCCTAAGGACCTCGACCCCTTTATTTCACCACTGAATGTCATATTGGATTATATTCTCCAGCTGCAGACGTCTGGTCTCTCCATATCATCGCTTAGAGTCCATGCAGCAGCAATTGCGGCCTTCCACCTTCCCATCGAAGGGAAGTCAGTTTTTTCCCATCCTGTGGTGACAAGATTCTTTAAAGGTCTCGTTAACCTCAATCCACCAGTTAGGCCCCCGCCACCTGCGTGGAGTCTCGACTTGGTCTTAGATGTTCTAACAAGACCCCCGTTTGAACCTCTAGCAACCATACCGTTGCCGGTCCTTACAATGAAAGTACTTTTTCTCCTTGCTATAACGTCGGCACACAGGGTGAGTGAGCTCGCAGCACTGATGTCATCACCCCCGTATACAGTTTTTACTAAGGACGCTGTAACATTGAGATCTCACCCAGCCTTTCTACCGAAGGTCTGTACTGAGTTTCACATTAATGAACCGATCGTTCTGCCATGTTTTTACCCAAAACCTCACACGTCAAGACAGGACGCTCTCTTGCACACTCTAGACGTCCGTAGGGAGCTAGCTTTCTATATAGATAGAACCCGTGATTTTAGGAAAACGGACCGTCTTATTGTTTCCACCTCGGGACACTCTAAAGGTCAAGCCCTATCTGCCCAACGCATCTCAAAGATCATCGTCTCTTGTATTACTACTTGCTACAACATTTCTAAGAAACCGCTTCTAACACAGCCTAGAGCCCACTCTACGCGGGCAATGGCTACGTCAACGGCCTTTGTCAGAGGAGTCCCATTACGTGACATATGTCGTGCGGCTACATGGTCTACCAACACAACATTCTCAAGGCATTACGCGATAGTGCAGCGCTTGGCTTCTGATTCGGCCCTAGCCTCAGCAGTGCTGCCAAACCACAGCATTAGTGATTCCGTAGCCCACGTTTAGTGGATTACTGCTCCGGAGTCACCAGACGTGGAGCACCCACGGGGACTACCTGAAGAAGAAGAAGAGGTTACTCACCTTCGGTGCAGTAACGATGGTTCTTCGAGGTGTGTCCCCGTGGGTGCTCCACGACCCGCCCTCCTCCCCGCTACGGAATCTTGTTGTATTATCTTTTTCAGATGGCGGCGAGGGGAACTGGCGGGGACCGGGTTGCGCGCGGCTGTTCAAAGGCGCGAAGACTGCTCGCGCATGCGCGACCCGGTCGATGACAGCTATGGCAAGCTCCGATTTGCGGCGCCGGGACCAGCCCGACACCAGACGTGGAGCACCCACAGGGACACACCTCGAAGAACCATCGTTACTGCACCGAAGGTGAGTAACCTCTTCTTTTCCTTCAAAGAGAAAAAGCACAAATTGCTAGTTCAAAAGAAGATGGTTATATTACTAACATTTTATTACCTGAATCTGAGCTCTGTTTCCTGCAGTAATATTAGAAACAGTCCAGCATGCTTCTTTTCGAATGGATTCTTTAGGACTACTCAGCAAATGAAGGAGACAGGGTAACGCAGAGCAATTTAGAATTACCTAAAATAATTTAAGTTGAAAAAGACAGTTCACAGTTGAATTCAGGAAAGTCAAGCTTTATAAGAATAGTTTAATACTTTTTGGAACTTAGAGACTGTATTCCAAAATGAAGAAGTTTAATAGCAACATAATGACACAGAAATAGACAATTTGGTGATTAGGGGAGAGCTGCAATTAATTAGGCCAAAACAGGAATGCTGTAATGGAGGGGCAGGGTGAAGGGAGAGGAGCAGATGAAAGACTAATATACAAATTGTTAAATAACTTAGGTGAGTGAGAATATGTCTAGTTTACACACAAGTCATTGAAACTTAAATCCAAAAGCCAACTAAATGAACATGACAGTAACAAACAAATGGCAAAAATAAGCTGTCTTAAAGAGTCCTGTATCATTTTCCCCATAATAACCCTCAATACACACATATTTAACTATTAAGGGCCAAATTGTGCACTCGGATATACAAATCAAATTCCTACAGAACCATTCTCCTCAACTTTTGTGGCCTTATCCTGACCTGATTCTTTTTCTGCCACCAACTGCTGCTTCAGTCTCTTAACAACATCTTATCACTCCATCTTTATTTGTGCTTTTCCCCCCCATTTGGTCTTCTCTTTTACTTATTCTTTGGTGAAATAACATACTCCGCAGATTCAATAACTATATGATGGTGACTCAACAACAAAATCACTCTTCACATATGACATATGCAGCACCATCATCTATTCAATTTAAACATGAAGCTTGCTTTTCCTCCTAAGCCCTCTTTCTTTTTCCTTCCACTGAGTTTGATAATATCTCCATCTCTCAGTCCTTTATTTTCAGTCCTTTGACTCCCTCCCTTTTCTTTTGACACACCCAGGTTGTCACAAAATCTTGGCACTTGCTAGAAGTTGCCCAGGTAAGTGTCTCCAGGCCAGTGCCTGCCTCTAGCACATCAGCCCATCCCTCTGCCCTCCCCTCCCCAACCCCAGCTCCTACATCCGTATCTCACATAACCCAAACCCTCTGCCTCCTCTGCACCAGTACCCTGTTCCACACCCTGCACCCAAATCCTCTGCCCCAGGTCACAACTAGGGATGTTAGATTACTAAAATAAATGCTATCATATAGACGCAGCAATTTTTAGCACTTACATGGTTACTAAAATACTCCCTGGGGGCAGGGCTGGCAGCCAGTGCGCTCCCAGCTAGGCCCCTGCCATGCTGCGCTGCTGCTTCAGGTGGCAGGCAGAGCCATTCCTCGTGGAATGAGGAATAACAGTAGTTCGAATTAGGATCTTTAATTCGAACTACCTACTCCGCTGCCACGTGTAGCCGCGGGCACGGAATTCGGACTAGGGGGGATTTAAAAATGGCGGAGCCCGGGAACATGCAAATGAAGCCCGGGATATTTAAATCAGGGGCTTCATTTGCAACTCCGCTTGCCCTCATTACCCTACCTAGCTCGAACTAACGAGCTAGTGTAGACGTACCCTTAGATAGTAAGCACTACTTAAAGCAGGGACTGTATCTGCAGAGCCTCAAATTAAGTGTCATCACTTGACTAATCTTTAGAAAGCTTCATACAAGTAGGACCCCAGGTTCATGGACAAATGGCATACCACCTATATAAAGCAAATACAAGAAGAATATGGAGTCCACTTCCTATATAGGAAACTAAAGCTGTTTTATAAGCTTTTGTTAATATAAAAGGTTTGTCTCTTGCTTGTGATTTATAAGGTCTATACTGAGATGGACTGTAACTATGGTCTATGTTGACCAGTCTATATGGCTGAAATTTTTATGGAAAAAGAGAGAAAGTTCTGAATCAGTTTGCACATGTCTCTAAGACAACAACTAGAATGGCTACTAATGACACTTTGTCCAAATGGGTTATATACAGGGCTTGACAATTAGGGCAATCTACTCGCCCATGGCGAGTAGATTTTAGCCCGGTGCAGCCGTGCAGCGCAGTGTGCCAAACAATGCAGCTGGCGAGCAGGGCTCGCCGCCGCTTGTGAAGCCCTGATTACATATAGATGACTCCCATTAATAATTACTGAAAATGTATTGATCTGGGGGAAAACAAAAGAGTAAAATTCAGAAATGGAACAGCATTTTATCCATAGAACTGGAATGACTAAATTAAGCTGATCCTCATAGCAATTACAAGTAAAACTCATTGGCCAAAATTATTAATATCTTTTCAGACTGGTAACACAGAAGGTGTCAATTGTTATATGGCCCCTTTCACTACAGTATCTGAACACGTGTTGCTAGATAAACATATGAATGCAACAGCCTCTTTTTATTTTCTGTGTAGCACAATTCATTCCTACTCCAAAAACATTCTATATTCTTTTCCAAATTAGCAATATTTCTCAAGTTAAAAACTGATCTTACCTGTGTTTGAATATCATCACCAGTCACAATATTTCCAACTCCTCTTAATGCAGGAGACACCACCTTGTAATCATTGTGCCTAGAAAGAGTACAAACGTTAAACTGCTTGAGGTTGCCAAACTTCATACACTAACTACAGCTGGATGGCTTTAGGCTTCTGATAGGACTTAAACATGGCCATGGCTACACAAAAGCCTCTCTAGCAATCTTGCACTGTATGCCCAGATTCTCTTCCACAGCTGTTAAATACAAGTGCTGACTTTAAAGGAATAATTTCCCTGTACAAGTTGCAACAATCATGGTTGGTCACAGAGAAAGTTATGCCTACAAATCAAGGATGTGACTGACTTCATCCTGCCTGAATTTCTGAGTAACTGGGCCTTTGGCAATGACAATTAACTGAGCAAAATCCCCCCCTAAAAAGAAAGGCAGTGAAGTTGATTGTTTCTCCCTTTCTCCAACTCGTTTTCTAGGAGGCAGACTCCATTCCTTTCTTACAAATCAGTAAGATGAACACCCCTCCACTCCATTCCCTGGTTTCCAATTTGAACCTGAGTCTACTAAACTGTTCATCACCAATCATTACAGGGGAAAAAAATAGCCACGTCTAACCCTCTCTCCCTATAGATACCGTAGACATCTATTCATAGGGAGTAGTCCTGACTGAGCAGCTCAGGGATCCATACTTTTGCTATTCAACAGTCTGAAAGTGCACAGTGGCCTTTTGTTTTCTTCCCCTCCTGGGCAGTCTATGAAGCGTCCCCTAGTAAACTGGAACAATGTGAAAAATAGCACAAGTCTATTTCTGGGATTTATGCTCCCAGTATCAGTTGATGTTTCTGCTAGTGGATCCCTTAGATTGCATTATTACCAGCAAGAAATAAAAATACAATGAAATTCAAAAACTGAAGTTTTCAGGCTAATTCATGTCTAAAGCACAATCCCTTACTTTCCAAGTTAAAAATGCGGTGAAAGAAGCATCTTTCATAAGCAACCTAGGAAAAATTCAAGGAGGTGATCAAGCCTGAACCAGCACTGAAAAGCTTCAAACTAAAGCTATGTCCAGTGTTCCTGAGCTAAAGAACAGGCACTTTACATAGGCCATATGAGGGGACAGGAAAAAAAATAAGAGTAACCCTAGAACAGTGACTTTCAATCTTTCCAGGCTAATGTGATTTGTCTTCCATACTCCAAGTTTCAACTCTGTTAAACGTTACTTCCATTCAAAACCAGACATTACAGCATGTTATTAATTAAAGGTTGATTCCTTTCTCATTTTTACCATATAATTATAAAATGAATAAAATGATTATAAATATTGCACTTACATTTCAATGTATGCTATAGAGAGCAGTATACAAAAGTCACTGCCTGTATTAAATTTTAGTTTGTGCTGACTTCACTGGTGCTTTTTATGTAACCTGTTGTAAAACTAGGCAAATGTCTAGATCAGTTGATGTAGCCACTGGATACTCCTGGTTGAGAACTATTGCCCTGGCCTAAAGGACAGCCCATCAATATCGTACGCCCACCGTTGTAGTCTATGTTCATGTTGGCAATATTCTAAAATAGAGAGCTGACTAAAGACACTTACATAAGAAGTTCCACCAATCTTCGACAGACTCCAGAATCAATAACTGCTTGTATTTTATCATTGGGTCCATCTGAAAGGTAAGATAGGGCCCAACAAGCATCTGCTAATACATCTGGGTCACTGCTAAATAACAGTCTTGATAAAACATTTAAGCAAGGAGCAACCTAGGTTAAAAAAAAGTATACATGATTAGATGTTTCCTCTGTTTTTTGTTTTAAAATGTCTGTTTTTCTTGTGCTAACAGAAAAAAAAGTTACGTTACATTATCAACATGCATTGTATAGTCAGCAGCAGAGGCATATAGTCTCAGAATGGGTTGCTCTATGTTCAGAGGTTAAAGATGACTGATACCACAATTCAGAATCCTGCAAGAATTACCTTTACTTTATCACAAAGTCTGCTACAAAGACACTGCAACCCTGCAGTAATGCTACTCTTTGCATGAAAAGGATGTGATTTATTTCATATTTCAAAACTATCAGGTAAGGCTTGCTTTTCAGCCTATCCACCTGAAGAAACTGTATTATAATAATCACCTTACAAAAAGGGTTCATGCATTTCTCAGCTGCCCATACACTATTGAGTTTTCAGAGCCAAGCCAGGCAAACGTCTTATCTCAGTTCCCATTCATTTGCAGTCTCTGGGCAGAGCTTGGAACCTAACATCCTCCTACCATCTCCGCATGGATATGAGTCTATCTGATGAAGCACCCAGTTTTAGTCACACCTCACCCCTCAGTTTTCCCCTCAATTGTCAACGTTGGGAATACTGGTTTCTTTGCAGGGATTAAGATTCCTTTTCTCTTCATCTGACAGCTGTTACTTAGTTTTGCTTCCTGTACCTCCTTTTAGCGCTGCTATCATGAAAGACAAAGGAACTTCTGAGTAGCAGTTGCTAAAAGAAAGGAATAAGTAAGTAGCAAAAAGCACCTTTGTTCCGCACTAGCACAAAGGGCTATTATTGAAGGCAGTATCTTATAAAGTAGGAGTAGCAATATGTGGAAATTCCTCATCCTTTTTGTTAACATCCACCCACAAAAGGAAAATTAAAGTAGCACATTAATAATCACTCTCACTATGAAAATAGGTTTGCAAAAAGGGAAATTGAGAGTGCAAGCAATTCACTTATCCAAGGTCAAAGCCAATGGCAGAATTGAGACTATAACCCAAAAGTCCTGCCTGCACTCCCCTCTTAAGAACACCTACTGATTTTACTTCAGTGAAATAAACTATTTAAAAGCTTTAGCATAAAGATACAAAAATGTTCCCTGCTTACAAACAAATATTTATATTATGAATATGGATTGATTTTTCAAAGTTAAAAAAACAACCACAATCTGCTGAAGAACTGTAGCAAAATACTAGAACCTTGTTCACTAGCAAGATATTGCAGACTAAGTTAAAGAAAAGTTAAAAGTGACACTTTTCAACTACTTTTAATAGTTTATTCTTTGGTTTATAGGAAGCATGATAAAAAGATTAACAGAGCTTATTTATACACACTGGATTTGGTATAGATAGTAAATGAATCAGTATTCTTCACATTAGCGTTAAGGTCAGCAGAAATGCACAAAACTCTGGATAGACTATAGCAACATTTACCTTTTTTTATTGTGTAAGGATGTTAAATTGCATTTAATTAGCTAATTGAATAGTCGATGGAATTTCCATCAACTACTCGATTAGTCGATAAGGAGGGAAACTGCAGCGGGGTTAGCTCCCAGCCAAGGAACCCAACCCCACTGTGGCTCTGCCTTTTAAATGCAGTAAGAGCTGGACGGCTCTTACTACATTTAAAAGGCAGAGGTGCAGCATCAGGGACCAGGCATCCGGGACAACTGAGTCCTGGCTTGCGCCCAGTCCCCTGTTGTACCTCTCCTCCCTTGACCCCTGGAGATGCTGATAGGGGGAACCAGCTTTTAAGTCAAGTAGTGACTTCATGGGCATCCAGTATGTATGGCAGGGGAAGGCTACGCCTTCCCAAACCACCAGGCAAAGCCCTGTCTGCATTCTGCCCCCAGAATGCCTGTAGTAGGTGTTTTGAGGTGTAGTGTTGCTGCCCCCAGTGCCTGCCCTGTCAATGCCCCAGGGCGTACGCCCACCTGCTCACCCCCTCTCCCCATGGTTGGGAGGGGTAGTGTGTGCATGGCATGCTGCCCTGCCTCCCTGTGGGTGGGGCTTCAGAAGAAGGGGCAGGGCTGGGGGCTTGCCTCCCACAGCCATGACTTCAGCAACTGCTCATGAATGACTTGACTATCATAGGCTTATCGGGTAGTTGACTACTCAACTAGTCACTTACATCCCTAGTGTCACACAGAACCATGGCTACTTATTGGCAAACCCTTAATTTAAATCATGTTTAGAATGAAAAGAATAGATCATCTGCATCTACTGCAAACATATCTTCTCGTAGCAAAAAAATCTTTTATCCTGGAGACCGACTGGGTTAGCTACAAGATTTTCTCTTCATGAGAACATCCCACTGCAAGTACAATTCCCCTTCTAAGTTTTTTTAAAAGTGAAATATTTTGATACCTTTCATACCTTACTAAAGTCTGGAGGTGGATTCTTGCCTCTACAGAGATTTGACAGAGCCCAGACTGCATTTCTAGTTGTAGTAAGTCTATTTGAATTTGTTAATAATCTGCCAAGCAAGAAAACAAATATCAATTAAATTAATTACCAAGAAGTGGTATTCCCTTGTTTTCCTAGAACTGTTAGTACTGTCAGAAGTCTAGAAATAATTCCTATCTAAGTGCACTAATTTAATTGTTTTTCTCTTGCAAGCACTGTTTTTTGTCTGATTTGAAATAATCTCATGGCACAGACCATCTTAATAGATTGCGTATTGCGAACCACATATTTTCCCATATACTACCGAGTGGCTACTCCTCTCTCATTCACAATTACATAACACTGCTGTGGCAAGTAAAGCAGTTGCTTACATGAAAAATATTAGCAAGTAAGTTTCTTGTAATGCAAAATAGCCGTTGGTAAAAGGAAGAGCAAGGAACAGCAAGGGGGACCCTTCCTTAATAACTTAGGTACTTTCATTTAAAGGAACGCATTCAGACCAACCTTTTTTTAAAAAAGATTTCCCTAGAGCAAGTTACTAAAATTTTTTTTAAATCTAAATTAACTTTTTAAGCACTCCTATGATGGAGTAAAAAAGCTCATGACTATAATTATCTGAATATAGTTCACAATGCTACAATGTTTGGACTGCAAAAACTGGAAAGGTAATCGATATTTACTTTGTCCTATGTTTGTCATTTTCAAGTTGTTTGCAAATCACTGAGGTTACAAATTTTTTTACAAATTCTTAGAGCTCCTCTACATCTGAAAAAGTATAATAATTAACATAGGATACAAATTTAAATGAATGGTGATGCCTATCTCCTAGAACTGGAAGGGACCTTGAATTGAAAGGTCATTAAGTCCAGTCCCCTGCTTTCATAACAGGACCAAGTACCATCCCTGACAGATTTTGCCCCAGATCCCTAAATGGCCTCCTCAAGGATTGAACTCATAATCCTGGGTTTAGCAGGCCAATGCTCAAACCACTGAGCTATCCCTCCCTCACAACAGCTCTTTCTGAATAACTCTGTAACCCAGGGGCCTCTGGGTGTCAAATTTCAGGGGTCATAATGATGTACAGTTTATAGGGATCATCTATGTCACATTTATGCATAGTAAAAACTTAAAAGAGTTGCATGTGAGGTCTCTTGAGACACAGCAGCTCACTGGTCATCATAAGCATCGTGAAATTTATGTATAGGTAATATTGATGGAGTTATATGTAGGGCCCTACCAAATTCATGGCCATGAAAAACAAATCAGGAACCATGAAATCTGACCTTTTGTGTGCTTTTATCCTATACTATTCAGATTTCACAGAGGAGACCAGCGTTTCTCAAACTGACGGTTCTGACCTAAAAGAGAGTTGCCAGAGATGGGGAGGAAAGAGGGTCATCACAAGGTTATTTTAAGGGGTTTGTGGTATTGCCACCCTTACTTCTGCGGTATCTTCAGAAATAATCTGAAGGCAGTCCCCCACCAGCAGCAGAGCAGAAGGGTGGTAATACCATACCATGCCATCTGTAAATCAATTAAAAACCCAAACAAATTAAGCCTAGATATTCAAGTGTTGGAACAGATACAGGTTTTTTATTTTGTCTAAGAGCTAATAAAGCAAAAATGACAATCTACATTCAGCTATTTCCTACAGACAGTAAAAAAGCCTATGTAATGTTTATTTAAAATGCATATATATACATACACATACAATAACTTTTAGTGTACAGTTCCCATTCTCTAGAACTGTATGTTTTACTTACAATAGTGGTTTAAATACTTACTCTAATAGTGGTGGCAGTATTCCACAGTTTAATACAAAGTCTCTGCATTCTGCATTGTCACCAGCAATATTACCAAGAGCCCACACTGCCTTTAGAAAGCAAAATGCTAACATAAGTTAACATATACACAATACAAGTTTATTTAAAATACTTTATAGTGTAGACTATGCATTATGTTTTCAGCCCATGGCAAATATGATAGAGTAAAAAAAAAATCTCATTATTATAGTTATCTAAACACAATTATTATATAACTCTTATTGTGCAGCTTTCACAAATCAAACTTGTATACTTCTTAAATCATAACCAAAAAGGGCTTGCCAGCTTTTGTCAGACTTTATAATGGCCATATATCAAACAATATCAATTTGAATAATTATATAATCTTTCATTACAGATTTTATAGTGTGAATAAATATAAAAATATATCTGCATTTTCTCTGCAATGAAGTCTGTTCTCCATATATAGAGCACTGTGGCAATAAAAATGTTGTAACCATATCCAGTCCGTGATCCACAAAATGGTCTGCAGATATTCATATCCATAAATATAAAATGAGTATCAGCAGATTTGTAAGCCTCTATAGGGATGTTAAATATTGGTTAATTGAATAGCTGATTAACCTCATGAATTCTTATTGGTTACTCAAGTATTCTATAGTACCTGGAGGTGGGGCTGGGAGCCAGTGCGCTTTGGCCCCACTCCCAAGGAGCCCCTTGCCAGTTCATGCTGCTATCTTTGTACCCGAGTCAGCAGTGTGGAGTGCCAGGTAGGAGCTGGTCCGTAAGGGGAGCCAATTTAAAAACCTGTTCCCCCTCGAGCGGCTTCCTGCCACCCCACACTATTGCTTCTGATACAGAGGTGGTAGCAGCCCCTGTCCAAGGGGAGGAGGGGAAGGGGCGTGGATGTCTGAGCTCCCAGACCTGTCACGAGCCGGAACTGAGCCAGGCTACCTTATGCACTTTGAATGCAGAGACATAGCAGGGGTAGGTCCCAGATCTGGTGCAAGCCAGGACTAAGCCATGCAGCTGGTCAGCCTGCTAAAAAATTTACTGGCATGGGGAGGAGATGAGCGTAGTCTATTAGCTTTTGCTTACTGGTTAATCAACTATACTATTACATCCCTAGCCTCTATTGATATACAATTAAGGAAAAAGTCTCCTTTGGCTATGCAACAAAACTGCAAACATCTATCTAAAAAGGAGTCAAATTATTGTTACATCAGGAACTCCAAAATTAGCAAGGCATCTTACAAACAAGTAAATGACAGTCCCTGCTCTCAAATGCCACATTGACACCTGCCACCAAGACACACTAGAGATGGAAGAGAAGTTAAGAAGAAAGATAAAGGAAACAATAAGATCATTTGGTAACTCAAGAAAGCATATGGCTCTCTCGGAGGTTAAATTATTCTATTTTTTCTGTTGCAATGCCTTAGATTCCCCTCACTTATTGTAAGCATCACAGGATAAAATATGTTTTTAGGAGGAAATAGAATGCAATAAAAGAGGTAAATGGATGAAGAGGAAGCATAAGGGCATCACAGAAAAGAAGCAGACATTCGTGAGATGGAAAAAAGGAACATGTAGTGTGGAACCTTATTTTTACAGAGTCATAATAAACTAGAATACGCATTCTACCATTCAAAACTTTTTAAACCATACATATAAGAACCAGAAAAAGGACAGTTATTTAGAAATTACAAAACCACAAATATTTACCTGCTCCTGTACATCTTCATGTTCTGAATTAAGCAACTTAATAAAAACTGGAACAGCTCCAGTCTCAATTACTACTTTGGTGTGTAGAAAAGTTCCAGATGCTATATTTGTCAAAGCCCAAGCTGCTTCAAACTGTTGAAGAAAAAGACATACAGTACTCATTAATGGAAAAGCAAAAACATTTTAAACTGTAGATTTTATGTACTTGGAATTTTTATCAGTTTATTATCCAATTAGATTTTTCTTCTTTGATACTAAAAATAAATATCTTCATTACTATGTTTTTACAAAGACAACAGTCACTAACATTAACCAAATAATCTAGTACCTTTTATGCATCTTAGGCCAGGTCTACACTGGCAAAGAAAAACTGATATAAGATATGCAATCTCGGCTACAACAATGATGTAGCTGGAGTTGACATATCTTACATTGATTTTCTGGGGTGTCTCCACAGTAAAGGATTAGGTTTGATTGCTGGTTTGATTACATGATTAGGGTGTATCTACACATGGAGTTATTCCTAAAACACTGTTCCTTATTTAATTTCATGCTTGCTTAGTCTTATTCAGGGAGTACATGCTAAATCAGTAACTCCTCCACAAGTAGACAAGCTCTTATGTTTTGATTGCACATGAAAGTTGCATTGATTTAACTAAATGTGTTGTTTTAAGCCAATTTAGTTCGACTCGTTCAAACCCTGTGTGACGGGGTATGGTCTTCCTAAGACAAACCACTTCTTAATCTTAAAGGACAAAGGAGGCTGTTTACAGGTGATCACCCAGACATTGATATTTGCACATTTACAACCATAAGCCATTCCCTAACCCATATCTTTAACTTTACATACAAGAGTGATATACAGTAAGCTTCCGATAATCCGGTACCTTTGGGACCCAGGGGGTGCCGGATTATCAGATATACCATCCCAGACACCTCATAGCCCCCCCTTCCAATAGTCCGGCTCTGCCCCAGGCGTCCCTGATTCAGCCGCTGCTGAAACTGACCAGCAGCGGCTGAATCTGAGACGCCTGGGGCAGAGCAGCTGGAGTGCTGCCAGGTTGGTCCGGTAGCGCCGACCCTTGGCGCTGCGAGACCAACCCGGCAGCACCCCAGCTGCTCTGCCCCAGGTGTCCCCAAGTCAGACGCTGCTGATACTGATCAGCGGCTGACTCCAGGAAGCCCGAGGCAGAGCTGCTCTGCCCCGGGCTTCCTGGAGTCAGCTGCTCGTCAATTTCAACAGCGGCTGAATCTGGACGCCTGGGACAGAGCAGCTGGGGCGCTGCCAGGTAGGTCCCCGCAGCGCTGCACCTCGGCGCTGCGGGGACCAACTTGGCAGCACCGCAGCTGCTCCAGGTGTCCCCAAGTCAGCTGCTGCTGATTTTCCATTAGGCAAGAAGTGTTGGGTGGAGCTTGGTGAATTCTATTGTTTGTTCGAAACTTCATAAAGATTTTCTGGAGGGTCAAATAGAAATGTTTTGATTTGCCATTTTTTCCTTATTTCCTTTTACAAGATGTGTGTAATGTTCACAACCACATTTTCAAATCAGATAGTGTGGACAGATGCTGTGTCAGTTTGCTTACACATCTGTATCAATACTTTGCTATTCCAATTTGAGGGCTCTCTTGAACAGAATTCACACTATTCAGCCATTCACACTGAAGCAATATATGACAAAATGAATAGCATGGAAGTCCCTTCAAGGCCAAGTCAGGATTTCTGGTAACTGGCAATAAGCTGGCATCTAATGCAACTGGACTACAAATCTCTGATGCCTATATATTACTAAATCCAATTCTAAAACCATATTCTCCCCAGTTTTGTCTTCTGAGATTTTATTCCCCATCCTCAAACCAAAGTCAATATCAATTCATTTATAGAGGACAATTCACTCACTTGTAGAGTGCAATTCTCATTCCTCTCCAGAAATTTCACAAACCTCTGCACAACTCCTTGTTTCTGTATTACTTCATCTATAGGTGGATTAGGCTCTAGGAGAAAAAAGAAGGTTATTTACACTAATGAAAATGAAAGCTAACAGCTTGAATCATATCAAATATAAAATAGATTACTGAGCACAGTTCTCAGGACATTCCTGCCATAAGTGTACCCTCAAATAAACTTAATTCCCGCATTAATTATTTTAGGACTTGTTTGCACAGAGGAACAAGCCTAAAATAGCTAGTTTGAAATATATAAACCTAAACAGCACGAAGACACTCAGCACAGAACTAAGGATGTTAAGGACTAGTCGACTATCCGATAAGTAAATGCTTATTGGATAGTCCAGTCAACTAGTCAATTCCCACCCCCCGCTGCCTCTATTTGATCCTAGGCTGTGTGTGGTGCTGCCCTTTTGAAATGCTGCCTCAGTGCAGCAGCAGTCAAAAAAGCAAAAGGATGTTAGGAATCATTAAAAAGGGGATAGAGAATAAGACGGAGAATATCTTATTGCTTTTATATAAATCCATAGTACGCCAATATAGCTGTAGCTAAATTAGCCCCCATCATATTATATGTCTAGTTGGGCTTATTTTTTCCAATGTGCATTACTTTACATTTATCCACATTAAATTTCATTTGCCATTTTGTTGTCCAATCACTTAGGGTACGTCTACACTTGCTCCCTAGTTCAAAATAGGGATGCAAATGTAGCCGACCAAAATTCCTAATGAAGTGGGGATTTAAATATCCCGTGCTTCATTAGCATAATCTTGCCCGCACTCTATTCCGCTCGCCAGCTGATTCGAACCAGGAAATGTGCTCCGGGAAACGTTAGTTTGAATCAACTAACTCATTTTTTGATGAATAACGTTAGTTCAAACCAAAGGGTTTGATTTGAACTAATGCATCCCTGAGCGCACTTACTGGTTTGAATCAGTTGGCGAGCAGAATAGCATGCAGATGAGATTATGCTAATGAAGCATGGGATATTTAAATCCCCGCTTCATTAATAATTTCAGTCGGCTACATCTGCATCCCTAGTTCGAACTAGGGAGCGAGTGTAGACGTACCCTTAGTTTTGAGAGATCTTTTTGAAGTTCTTCACAGTCTGCATTGATATTAACTACCTTGAGCAGTTTAGTATCGTCTGCAAACTTCACCATCTTACTGTTTACCCCTTTCTCCAGATCATTTATGAATAAGTTGAATAGGACTGGTCCTAGGACTGACCCTTGGCGAACACCACTAGTCACCCTTCTCTATTCTGAAAATTTACCATTTATTCCTACCCTTTGTTTCCTGTCTTTTAACCAGTTCTCAGTCCATGAAAGGATCTTTCCTCTTATCCCATGAGAGCTTAATTTACGTAAGAGCTTTTTGTGAGTGACCTTGTCAAAGATTTTCTGGAAATCTAAGTACACTATATCTACCGGATCCCCCTTGTCCGCATGTTCGTTGACCCCTTCAAAGAACTCTAATAGATTAGTAAGACATGATTTCCCTTTAGAGAAACCATGATGATTTTTGCTCAACAAATTATGTTCTTCTGTGTGTCTGACAATTTTATTCTTTACTATCGTTTCAACTAATTTGCCCGGTACTGACGTTAGATTTACCAGTCTGTAATTGCTGGGATCGCCTCTAGAGCCCTTTTTAAATATTGGCATTACATTAGCTATCTTCCAGTCATGGGGTACAGAAGCTGATTTAAAAGATGGGTTACAAACCACAGTTAATAGTTCCGCAATTTCACATTTGAGTTCTTTCAGAACTCTTGGGTGAATGCCATGTGGTCCCAGTGACTTGTTACTGTTAAGTTTATCAATTAATTCCAAAACCTCCTCTAATGACACTTCAATCTGTGACAAGTCCTCAGATTTGTCACCTACAAAGGATGGGTCAGGTTTGGGAATCTCCCTAACATCCTCAGCCGTGAAGACTGAAGCAAAGAATTCATTTAGTTTCTCTGCAATGACTTTCTCGCCTTTAAGTGCTCCTTTTGTATCTCGACTGTCCAAGGACCCCACCGATTGTTTAGCAGGCTTCCTACTTCTGATGTACTTAAACATTTTGTTCTTACCTTTTGAGTTTTTGGCTAGCTGTTCTTCAAACTCCTTTTTGGCTTTTCTTACTACATTTTTACAGTTAATTTGGCAGTTTATGCTCCTTTCTATTTACCTCACTAGGATTTGACTTCCACTTTTTAAAAAGATGTCTTTTTTATCTCTCGCTGCTTCTTTTACATGGTTAAGCCAAGCCACGGTGGCTCTTTTTTTTTTTTTTTTTTTTTTTTTTAAAACCACACTTTTATATATTTAAAAATGACAAAAGCTCCCTATATAAATTGGCAAATAAACCACATAAAACTGCTTGAAACTTGTTTTATTTTAAATTGACTAGACTTCAAATTGTGTCTTTCACTTTGTTTGCTAGCTTGAGGAAGTTTTATGGTTTAATTAGGAGACAGCAATTATCATGCAAGATCAGATCTCTGATCCGTTAGCCCATTAACTTGTTTTTAAACAGCAGCTGCTACTAGATGCTTTACAAGAAGGTGCAAGAAACCTAAAAGTGGACCAGCCTAGATAGGATCCAAATTTATTTGGGGTGAGGGGCCAGCCCCCATGATGGGAAGAGCAGTGGGGGAGACACACCAGCCCCTCTCCACCCTCCGCTCCATCCTGGCTCTGACCCCAGCCTCAGTGTTAGTCTAGCTCCCGGCCCTGGGAAAGGGGGAGGGTAGCAAATGCAGAGAGGGGCAAGGTGGACATGACCCTTAAAAGTTTGTGAACCACTACCTTAATACATGATGATTCAGATCCATCCCAAATTTAGTTTTATACTTATCTAATGATGTTCTGAATGTTCTCATAAATCAGTGTAAAGGTATAGTGTTTCTCTCTATATTACTACGCTCTCTACCTCAATTATACATTGTGGCAATCAACTCCACAAGCTAACTGAATTTTTGTAAATATATTTCCTTTATCAATTTTAAAATATATTGTCTGCTATACCAATAAAATAAGATATCCAGAAATCCAATTTGAACTTGTAGCTATACAAGTACTGGTTTGTACTACAAAAAAATAAGGTACTTTACAAAAATGTTAAAAAGAATTAACATTACTGTAACAAATCTTTTCACGTTTAACAATGATGTCCAAATGAACATGACCACTCAACTGATTCAAACATAGCTTGAAGCTCCAGCAAGATTTGATTTTTTGAAGTTGCAAATTCAAGATACATTGAATTTTGACTAATGTGTCTAAGATGATCATAGAGCAAGCAGCATAAAAAAGTAAAACACTCGTTTACCTTTAGAAAGCAGTTTTCTAAATTTTTGTGTTGCTGTGAGCTGCTGATCAGGATCATCTGAGAAAATCATCTGCACCATATCTGCTGTAATAACTTCTTCCTAAAAATGTAAAAATAGTATCATTTGCAATTTTAAGCACATTTGTAAAATAATTTAAATATACTTATGTATTACTTACTTCTGGAATAGGCACAGTAGAGCTGATATCAGGATCCTGGATGGGGCTTTCTACCATAGACTCTTCATTTCCCAAGAGAGAAACATTTCTGCGCTTAAATAACTAAACAAAAAAAAGTAAAATTTTACATTGTTTTGTGCTTTTTTAAATTTATGAGACTAATGTGGAAAGCATATAATGGGGTAATTTTTTAAAATAAGTTCAAAGAAAATAAGTTTCCAAAGCACTAATGAGAATCTCTCTAAAATTCTCAGAAACACCACAAATCTAAGGCCTTGTCTATACTTCAGGGAAGATCGACAGTCCAGTGATCCATTTCTGGGATTCAATTTAGCAAGTCTATTAAGGACCTACTAAATTAAACAGTTGGGTGCTCTTGTCAATGCTGGTAGTCCTCAGAGTTGTGAGGAGTAAGGGAAGTCAATAGGAGAGTTTCTTCTGTCGACATCACAGTGGAGTGGCCCCAGAAATTCGATATGTTGACTCATTCCTCAATTCTCCTAGCTGGAATTATATATCTTAAGTCTAATTTCTGGCATAGAGTAGACCTAACCTCATACAGTCAAGTTAGATCATATGAAACAGTATGGCATGTAGGTTAAGATGGGCAATAGAAATCTCTTCATTTTTTAAATTTTATTTTTTTTAAAAATATGTGAAACTGAGTTTGAACAATAACAATATACAATCTCTCCTCCACAATCACTCTTGTAACTAGGGATCCTAAAAGAAAGGAAAAACCCAAACACCGAGGTGTTGTAAGCCCAGAAAGAGCTATTGTAGTACCTTCACTTTTCAAATCTATTGAATTAGAAGAAATATATAATAAAAGGTAAGAGGGTTAAAAAAAACAAAGAAAAATTCCCTTTCTTTATAGTTTTCCAATTTTATTCCTTATAATTCAAAATAGATTTTGCAATGGACGGCTTATGATATGAACCAATTTCTCAATGGTTTTGAGTATTGAATTAGGATGTTAAGTAGGAGTAATTCACTAATTGAATAGTCAATGCATTTTTGAAGTGACTATGCAGTTAGTCAATAGGGTGATCCCAGGCTCCATGCAGCACTGCCGCTTTCAAACACTGCAGTGGCATTTCAAAGGGGCAGTGCTGGTCAGCTGATGCCAGGCTCTGTGTGGTGCTGCCACTTTGAAGTACTAATAGAAGCAGCAAGGGGGAGGGACTAATCAACTATCCTGTCGACTATTTCTTTGCTTATAGGATAGTCGACTAGTCCTTAACATCCCTAGTACTGATCATTTTCTTAAAGATACCAAACTGGGCTAATGGTGCTTGTTGCACTAATTTATTGTATGCTTTTCTTGACCATCTGACCCCAAAAAGTTTCACAAGGAATTTTGTGCTCTTTTTACATATGACGATTACATATTAGATAAAGTACTTTTTATTACTAAATAACTGACAAAAATTCATATATGATTTTAATGCAGTTCACTGAGAAACTGTAAAGAAAAAAAAGTAGTTTCCAAATGGACATCACAACAGGTCACTGCATATTGTACCTCCCTTAACCGAGGCTCGCTGGTCTGACAACAACCGTGGTTCAGCATGGACCACAGATGTTCCTGGACCACATAGCCCAGGAAAAGGGAGGTCTGGCGGTGAGGTAAGAGCACATTAGGGGGCACCGGCAACCCAGTATGTGTGTCTTGGGGGGAGGGCGGGAGCGGAGCGGGGATGGGTGGCACTGCAGGGCATTCTGGTCTCAGCAGTGGCCAGGGAGCTTTGTCCCCGGCCCTCCGCTCCAGCCTTGGATGCAAAGCTCCAGCCCTGGCCGCAGAGCCAGGTGGATGATGAGATCCAGCCCCAGCTGCACAGCTCCGGCCATGAAACCCAGCAGCTGAGGAGCTCCAGCAGTGGTGCTATGCTCCAGCAGCAGCGAGGCTGACAGCATCTAGAGAGCCCCAGGGGGTTGGGGCAGCAGCGGGGGCAGGCTGGAACCCTAACCTAGGAGCAGTCTGCTAAAGACCAGGAGGGAGAGGAGTCCAGGAGCAGGCAGTGGCTAGCAGGGGAGCATTGACTTTCCCCATGTCTGGCAAACTCCCTGGTTCCAGAGCACTTAAGTTCTGAGGGTGCCAGATCAGAGAGGTCCAACCTGTGCTAGCTTCCTATATCTGTTTATATACTGGAGATACATCAATCTGACTGGTAATATTTACGCTTCAACAGACTGCTCCCAATTCTTGTTACACAAAGTATCTGTTAGCATCTTGATTTCCTCCTTGAAACTAAACTCTAGTAAACAAATAGACATGCATCTGACGAAGTGGGTCTTTGCCCACGAAAGCTTATGCTCCTACACTTCAGTTAGTCTATAAGGTGCCACAGGACTGCTCACCGCTTTTGCAGATTCAGACTAACACGGCTACCCCTCTGATAGTAAACAAATAGTTACTGAAAAATCAATCTGTTGATACGAATGCTATATTGAAAGAAAGTTTTATGATGAAAAGCTCCCAGTAGGGGTATTAAAATGGTTAACCATTTTAACTCAGGGCCTGCTACCCAGCCTGAAGGGGCAGCCATGAAGTCCTGTCACCAGCTCCTCCCCAGTTGAGGCTGACCACCAACAGGGTTCACCAGCAAGAGCTAATTAACCAGTAAATGTACTTCATCTTCCCAGCATACTTATCAGTTAACCATTTAATATCCTTAGCTTTTGGTTAACAACCATGTTTATTACATTTAATGGTTAGAAACTTACTTGTTCTTCTCTTTTTTGTTTCCGAAGCTGGATTCCATCCTCTTCTCTCCGTCTGCGCATTTCTTGAGGATTAAGTGCATTGTTCTTATAACTCTTCATTCTATAACTATCTTTTCCTGGGCTTGCCATGGCGTCTATAACATAAATAATGGGATTTTTACATCCCTCCCAGAATCTGTATTTTGAGACCTAAGTCCCTTTTTCTTGAATTATGAACCTTTGGGGCATGGGCTGTGTCTTCCTGTGTTTTTTGGCAAGGCTTAGACCATTTTTAACATTGCCAAAATTCCAAAAACAAAGAATATAGTGACTAAAGATCTGTATTTTGTAAATTCTGTCTTAAGACTATTTCAATGCATTCTACCCAAGATTAACCATGAAAGACACTTAAAAGCCTCAGCTACTGGAAAATGAAGCTACTAGCCATCTGAGGAAGGTGGGCTGGAAAAAACGTGTAACACTATGCTGTGAACGAGCTGCAAGTCACTATCAAAATAAAATCTGAAGTGCTGATTATGTACCATTTTCTAAACACATGGGCGATAAATTGTGCATCAAAAGCGAGGGCATTTTTCATGTGAAAAAGTGACTGAAAATGACAGATTTATGTTCACTGTTAGTTTCTAAATATACTAAATTGTACTCTATTTACAAGTTTGTCTGTCTTACATGTCCACCTCACAAACAATCTGGGATCCAAGTATCAACAAGAGTCCTTTCCTTCTTATGTAGCATCATTAACAATTATGGTTCTGCAGAAACCAAATTAAAAAGTCAATGATATATATTCTAACCCATTGCCTTCAACAGTTTTAAAATAGTGTAAATGATTGAAACTTAGTTAAAATTTCTATTGATGTGCAAAAAAATTTAAAATCCTACCTCTATTTTTAGCTGCAACCACAATGGCAAATTAAAAGATTGGTATTTGTTATCAAAATAATCAAACAACACTGAACACACATAAGGATGTCTGAGTAAGGTGGTACTTTTTTCACACAACTAAAAATTCAGCGTGAAAACTAAAAAGTGACTAATCACCCAAAGGGGAAGCTCTAGGTACCATGATAAGTGCTTATATGTTGAATTCTCTCCCACCAACAATAAAGATCAAGTTTCCCAAGAGTGTAAAAGCCTTTTTGTCCAGGTTGTTGCTAATTAACGTATTTAGTTCACGATCAACTTTTCATTTTTCTGCTAAAGTCTATTCACTTTGTAACCTCAGGGTTGTTTCCCGTGTCTGTTGCATCCTGACACCTAGAAAATAAACTGCGATTGACACACAAGGCTGGTGAGGCAACATCTTTTATTACCCAAATTTCTGTTTGTGAAGGGGACAAGCTTTCAGAAAGCTCTTAAGTTTTCAAGCTCCACTGAGCTGCTCTCTTTTACCAAGAGAAGTTAGTCCAATAAGAGATATTATCTCACCGACCTTGACTCTCCAATATCCTGGAGCCAACCTAAAGCTATAGCAACACTACATAGATCTTTAAAACAGGTCATCTTCGTTACTTGGCCATACAGCTCCTGGCAAAATGACACCTTACGGGTCCCCAGGAATACTCTCATGCAATGATCTTCCTTCCCATCACAGCGCTGTAAACCTGTGGTGTTCCAGAGGTTTGACTCAAGATGTTTCTGAAATGGTTTCTAATCCAACCCCCTATGAAGTCCATCCAAACCCCTCAGTGAGGGCAAGTGCCCCTAGAAAGCAAACAGCAGCGAGGCCATGGAACTGAAATACAAAGGGGCACAGGGGTTATAGACCTGAGACTCGCAAAGCCCCCGGACTGAGGAACTGACTGTTCTGCAAACAGGCCTCGAAAGGGTTTATAAGTCGGGAACTGAAGCCCCGCTGGTGCTGGCCTGCGATGAGGCCCAACCAACCCCGGAGGCGGGGAGGCAGAGACCCCGCTCGGGAGCAGGCCAGGCACCGCGGTGCCAGCCCACGCACGGCCGCAGGAAACCAGCAGTCACGACCACGGCGGGCAGATCCCGCTGCCCAACGACATCGAGTCTCCCGGGTCGCCCCCGTCACCTGATCAGTCACCCGGCTGCGGTGACCTCTCGCCCGGGGCACGGCGGCTCCTGCTCCGCTGAGCACCCCCGAGAGCCACGAGCGGGCGTGATGCGGCCGGTGAAGGTGACAGGGGCCGCCTGCCCCGCCGCTACTTGGCCCTGGCAGGCCCCAGCTGGGACGCGCGCCCCGCCCCCCATCGCCCTCTCACCCATTAAGGAGGCGGCGGCTCCTGTTGCCGCAGCAGCCCCCGCTCCGCTTCCCCGGAGTGGTTCGCAATTCAAAATGGCGACCTCCGCCCCGGCCGCCTTGTCCCCCCCTGCCCAGCAGACCTCGCGCGCCCAAAGTAGGCAGAGCAGAGCCCGCAATGACAGGCCGGCAGCGCCCCAAAACACTACAACTCCCATCATGCATCTCACGGCAGGCCACGCCCCGGAGGGGGGAGGGACTCAGGAGCAGGCGGAAGGGAAACAAACAAAAAACCCACAAACGGACCCTTCTAAACCGGAAGTTCCGGGCGGCGGTTGCTGCGATGTGATCCCAGTGTCTCCTACTGCGCACGCGCTAAGTTGAACTTGAAGCAGAAACGAAACCTGCGGGAGAGACGGGAACGCGGAGACCAGCAAGCGGCGACTGGTCTGGTCCGGCCCGCCGCGGGGGGTAGGCTGCTGAGCGGGTCCCTGGCCTGCCCGCGCCATGCTGCTGTGCGAGCTGTGCGGCCAGGCGCTGCGCACGGAGCCGGAGATGAGGCGCCACCTGCTGCGCGCGCACCTGGAGCGCGAGCCCCGCTGCCCGCTCTGCCCGTTCTCCGCGCCGGGCTACGACGAGCTGCGCGGGCACGTGGACAGCGCGCACCCCGAGCCGGGCCCCGCCCCCGTCCTCGCGAGCGCGCTGGCCCCGGGTGAGTAAACGCGCGCTCCCGCCCTGCTGTGTCTCCGCGCCCCTTCCCCTATCCCTGCGCTCTCTGCTGCGGCTTGTGGCAGGCGCGCGAGGGTCGGTGCGCATGCCCCGCGGGTGCTGTCAACGCTCACTGAGGGGGGTATGGTGCTGTCCAGCCCGTGAACACGTGGTATGCAGAATACTGACAACAAAGGAATAAAGATTTTTTTTTTTGTAGCAGATTCAATTACTTCTTGTATTTGACTCATAAGATTCAACTTTAAAAGATTGAGAAGTTGACCAGAAGCTTTTGGTGTGTGTGTGTTCGTGCACACTGAATGCTGGAGAGAAAAAAGCATTCATTCAGATTGAGGAAGAGAGCTGGGAGAGCCTGGGAGAAAGGTGGAATAAAGATGAACATCCAGGAACCTTACTCTTAATTATGTACTGGAAGCTCCCAGTTGAGAAGGAATTCTGTTCAATTGCTTGTAGCTCGAAATAGCTTTAGTCCTGATATCTCAGCAACCTGATTCTTTCTAGAGTGTTTGGTGTGGTTACTGTACATATTGTCTTATTACAAACCAAGGAGACTTACTCTGTACCCGTGGTCCCCAACACGGTGCCCGTGTGGGGCATTTCAATACGCCCGCCAGGTGCTCGGGGCTGGCCTGGCCCCGGACACATGGCGCACAGGCGCTTGCGTGGGGAGCGCGCTTGGCGGGGGGAGCGCCAGGCGCGCGGCACTGGGCGGGGGGGAGCGCCGGCCCTGGGCGTGTGGTGGGGGGGGAGCACCGGGCACGTGGCGCTTGGCGGGGGGGGAGCGCCGGTGTAGCGAGCAAAACACTAACTTCTCCGAATTTGCTACTTTGGGTGCACTGAGCATGCGCACCCGAACTGAGCAAACTCAGTGTCCCTCGCTGTAGCCGCTGCCCTCTCTCTGCCCTCACTGCCTCCTCAGATTTGCTTCCTCCTCTTCGGAGGTGTTTAAAATGATGAAGGGGGGCAAATTGCAGGGGGGGTAGTGTCTGGTTCTGAGCATGGGGCAGAAATTTACCGGCTGGAGGCATCAATCTTCTTTTTTTAGCTGCAGAAGAGGGGCAAAATTTGAAAAATCGGGGGGGTGGGGGGTGATAGCCTTGGTTAACCCCGGGCTGGGGGGACACTGCCAGACCCTGTGCACGGAGAAAACCCCCGTTTAGGGAGGGGGAGAGGTGGGAACAGTCACCCAGCAGGACAAGCCACCTGATGTCCTTGTAAATATCAGTTTTCCAGGGGCAAAGTCTTTTTTTTCTTTATTTTCCCTGGACGCTGCCTGTCAGCCCCCGAGCAGGGGGTGGGCTCCTGGGCTTGAGTTCTTAAAGGCACAGGCCTCCCAATTCCTAGACGGTCAATGCTTAGACACCACCGTTCCTCTGTATGTGTACAAGTGTGAAATATTCTACATACAGTTCCTGTCTCAAACTCTGCCTCTCACTTTTTTAGTATTTAATAGTTTTCTCTTTGTTTCTCTATCAGAAGTCACTGCATCTCCTTTCTCTTGTGTACTATGCTGATATGCTAAAGTCCCTCCCATCCACACCCTCACCTGTACTGCAATCCCCTGACCCATGGCAGATCCCACACCTGTCCCCCAAACTCCCCCTAGCAAGCACCCCTCATGCACCCAAACTCCGTCCCAGATCCTCATCACCAAACATGGGCAAGTATCGGAGGGGTAGCTGTGTTAGTCTGAATATGAAGAATCGTTGAGGAGTCCTGTGGCACTATCTTCAGTTCGTCTATAAGGTGCCACAGGACTCCTCGCCAACATGGCCAAGTGAAATTTTAGTGATTCCTCCTGTAGTCAATGGGGACATGGGTCAGAGAACTCAGAGCAGGGGGCTCCAACATTTTGAAAGTGCAATCCAATATGTACCTTATATATAAATACCCTTTTCCCGCTTCCTTCTTACCCCTTCTCCAAGTCCCAGATCCTGCTCCCTCTATCCTCCCTCTCTTGCCCATCCTCAGTCTCTTTCATCAGCCTGGGACAGACGGTTGGGTGCACATGCTCTGGTCTTTGCTTAAGGGATCTGGAGTGTGAGAAGGGCTCTGATCAGCTCTTGGAGCATGCATTTACTGTGGTGTTCTAGGTGCAGGCTTTGGCAGGGTATTTGGATGCATGGGTGCTCAGAGCAATGATAAGGGCTTGGATACAGGACTGGGTTCATGCCAGGGGTAGGAGTTAGTGATGTATGCTCCATTTTGTCACTGCTGGTGACTCCTAGATGGTGGTGGAGTGTGCCTAAGGCAGGCTCACCCATGGCCTTGCCCTGTAACACTACCTAAAGCAGCAAGAAAACTCCATCCCTGGTCCTGTGTTGAAAGGATACAGAATGGTATATGTTGAACCCTGACATCAGCACCCCTCTTTTTCCTCCCCTGCCGTGCACACAAAGCAGCAGACTCCCAGGCGTGGTATCAGCTGCAAGGCAAAGTGCAGGACATCCACAGCAGTGGGGGGAGGGGCATTTAAGTGCTGGCACTTGATATCCTCTTGCCCACACCAGTCATGATCACCTGACAGAGGATACAAGATCTACCAGTATATCCCTATCTACTGGTTGGTGACCACTGCCTCATAGCGACTGTCTGTCCAGGGTCAATGTGTCATATCATAAGAACATAAGAACGGACGTACTGGGTCAGACCAAAGGTCCATCTAGCCCAGTATCCTGTCTACCGACTGGCCAGCACCAGGTGCCCCAGAGAGGGTGGACCGAAGACAATGATCAAGCGATTTGTCTCCTGCCATCCCTCTCCAGCCTCTGACAACCAGAGGCCAAGGACACCATTTTATCCCCTGGCTAATAGCCTTTTATGCACCTAACCTCCATGAATTTATCCAGCTTCTCTTTAAACTCTATTATAGTCCTAGCCTTCACAGCCTCCTCTGGCAAGGAGTTCCACAGGTTGACAACACGCTGTGTGAAGAAGAACTTCCTTTTATTAGTTTTAAACCTGCTACCCATTAATTTCATTTGGTGTCCTCTAGTTCTTCTATTATGGGAACTAATAAATAACTTTTCTTTATCGGCCCTCTCCACACCACTCATGATTTTATAGACCTCTATCATATCCCCCCTCAGTCTCCTCTTTTTCTAAACTGAAAAGTCCCAGTCTCTTTAGCCTCCCCTCATATGGGACTCGTTCCAAACCCCTAATCATTTTAGTTGCCCTTTTCTGAACCCTTTCCAAGGCCAAACTATCTTTTTTTAGGTGAGGCGACCACATCTGTACACAGTATTCAAGATGTGGGCGTACCATAGTTTTATACAGGGGCAGTAAGATATTCTGGGTCTTATTTTCTATCCCTTTCCTAATAATTCCTAGCATCCTATTTGCCTTTTTGACCACCGCTGCACACTGCGTGGAAGTTGTCAGAGAACTGTCCACGATAACTCCAAGATCTCTTTCCTGATTTGTCGTAGCCAAATTAGCCCCCGTCATACTGTACGTATAGTTGGGGTTATTTTTCCCGATGTGCATTACTTTACACTTATCCACATTAAATTTCATTTGCCATTTTGTTGCCCAGTCACTCAGTTTGGTGAGATCTTCTTGGAGTCCCTCACAGTCTGCTTCTGACTTGACTATCCTAAACAGTTTGGTATCATCTGCAAACTTTACTACCTCACTGCTTACCCCTTTCTCCAGATCATTTATGAATAAATTGAAAAGGATTGGTCCCAGGACTGACCCTTGGGATACACCATTAGTTACCCCTCTCCAATCTGAAAATTTACCATTTATTCCTACCTGTCTTTGTTTCCTGTCTTTTAACCAGTTCTCAATCCAAGAAAGGACCTTCCCTCTTATCCCATGGCCATGTAATTTACCCAAGTATACTATAATCCAAGTATACTATATCTACTGGATCCCCTTGTCCGCATGTTTGTTAACCCCTTCAAAGAACTCTGATAGATTAGTAAGACAGGATTTCCCTTTACAGAAACCATGTTGACTTTTGTCCAACAAATTATGTTCTTCTGCATGCTTCACAATTTTATTCTTTACTATTGTTTCGACTAGTTTGCCTGGTACTGAAGTTAGACTTACCGGTCTGTAATTGCCAGGATTGCCTCTAGAGCCCTTTTTAAATATTGGTGTCACGTTGGCTACCTTCCAGTCATTAGGTACGGTAGCCGATTTAAAGGATAGGTTACAAACCACAGATCATAGCTCAGCAATTTCCCATTTAAGTTCTTTTAGAACCCTTGGATGAATGCCATCCGGTCCCGGAGATTTGTTAACATTAAGTTTTTCTATTTGTTCCAAAACCTCCTCTAATAACACTTCAATCCGGGACAGTTCCTTAGATTCATCACCCACAAAGGACGGTGCAGATTCAGGAATCTCCCCAATGTCCTCAGCCGTGAAGACTGAAGCAAAGAAATCATTTAGTTTCTCCGCAATGGCTTTATCATCCTTGATTGCTCCTTTTATAGCTTGATCATCTAGGGGACCCACAGGCTTTTTAGCAGGCTTCCTGCTTCTAATGTACTTAAAAAACATTTTGTTATTTCTTTTTGAGTTTTTGGCTAGCTGTTCCTCAAAATCTTTTTTTGCTTTTCTTATTACATGTTTACACTTGATTTGACAGTGTTTCTGTTCCTTTCTATTTATCTCACTGGGATTGGACTGCCACTTTTTAAAAGATACCTTTTTGTCCCTCACTGCTTCTTTTACATGGTGGTTAAGCCACGGTGACTCTTTTTTAGGTCTCTTACTATGTTTTTTAATTTGGGGTATACATTTAAGTTGAGCCTCTATTATGGTGTCTTTAAAAAGTTTCCATGCAGCTTTCAGGGATTTGGCTCTAGTCACTGTGCCTTTTAATTTCTGTTTAACTAACCTCCTCATTTTTGCATAATTCCCCTTTTTGAAATTAAATGCCAGGGTGCTGGACTGCTGAGGTGTTCTTCCCACCACAGGAATGTTGAATGTTATTATATTATGGTCACTATTCCCAAGCGGTCCTGTAACGGTTATATCCTGGACCTGATCCTGCACTCCACGCAGGACTAAATCGAGAATTGCCTCTCCCCTTGTGGGTTCCTGCACCACCTGCTCCAAGAAGCAGTCATTTAAGCCATTGAGAAATTTGATCTCCACTTCTCTTCCTGAGGTGACATGTATCCAGTCAATATGGGGGTAATTAGAATCACCCATTATTATAGAGTTCTTTATTTTGGTAGCCTCTCTAATCTCCCTCAGCATTTCTATGTCAGTATCGCTGTCCTGGTCAGGTGGTCGGTAATATACCCCTACTGCTAATTTTTATTATTATATCACCGCAGGTCCAGCCCTGTTCCACCCAGCCTCGTACAAGGGCACTGCTTACAAACTGACATACAGTAGCCCTCCTGGCACTGAGCTGATGCCATGCTTCTTCTTATTGTGGGCAGGCCCATGCCGCACTGTGCTACCCTGCCTAGCACCCCTCTAGCCCCCTAGACCCAATGCCACAGCACCCAGAGACCCCCACAAATTACTATGCCTATTGCCCTCCCACAGACCGCTATGCCCTGTGCCCTCCCATAATCCCCCGCCCATATTCATTAACTGTTCAGTTCCCCCCATATTCCCACCAGCACAACTGCAGTGCTCCTCAGACCCCACACACTTCACAGTGCACTGACACCCATAGATCTATCTCCCCCACTGCACATCCCCCCTTCACTTCCCACCACCTCACCAATCCACTGTCCACAATACCAAGCCTTGATAACAGGCGAGGGTCCAGACCCATCTGTGTTACTGTGCCTGCTGCCACAGTGCCATTGTATTTCCCTTAATAAAACTCCGTTGTGGTGTTTGGCTTGGCTATTTCACAACAGCAACAGAAAGTAGAGGGTTGAATCTGAAATCATTGCCTTGATACTGACAGTCCCCTTGAAAAACGGTTAGAGTCCAATCGTCTAGGCTATCCACATTAACAGGGTGGTCAGGCTAATCAGGGAGCAAGGATGCTCTTAGTTTCCTGTGCTCTGTGTGTGCTTAATTACCCTTGTTCAGACACATTTGGCCCCAGCTTAGCATAGAGCTAGTCTTGCCAGATGTTTTCACCAATACTGTGCACACTTCCCATTATGTCACACTGCACATTCCATTGTCCTGATCACATGCTGAAGACAGTGCTATTGAATCAATAATACTTTATAAATTTTTTTCGAAAATAGAAAGTTAAAATAATGGACTGACTGCCTGTGTGTTCAAAACTGTACACCTGGGAACCCTACATAGAGCATTTCTCAGAGCTGAGCTGTGGATCTGAGCAGGGCCAGAGACACAGGTGCCACAAAATCAGCACAGGAAGCATGTCAGTGTTCGTAGCAGAGTCACAGAAGCAGGCCACAGAGCAGACTTGTGCTGTATTCAAAGCTGCAACAACCAGAGCCAGGGTGGCCAGACAATCATCCATGTGAACTAGACGCAGATTAGAATCATTTCTAAGGAACAGTGAAACTGGAGATGAGTCATGGGGTGGAGCTGGAACCATCTGGAGCCAGTTTCATTCAGGGGGACACTGGGCAGTAGTCCTAGTGTATTGAGATTCCCCCAGTCAAGAGTACAGCTGCAACATGAGAGGATTTTTCCAGTGACAGAGCACGTGTCTGAGCCACATCATGTCCGCACTACAGCCAGGTCCTGAGATGGGGCCTGTGACTTGTGCTGAACAGAAATAACTTCCCTTGCATTCCTCATACACTGTGATATCCCACCGTGTGCCTTCTAGTGCATTTTTATTTTCCTTTGAGCTTTTCACGGTTCTAATAAAAATATAAAAAAATGTTGCAGTGTCTAGATTGGCAATATTTTGCTCCAAATCATCCCCCCTTTCAGAAAATCTTGCCCCTTTTCTTATCCGGCCTTGAGTATTTGCACAAGAACACTGACCTTCTCTCTGGGAAAATTAAGTGTGAAGAAGGACTTAGAAATAACTTTGTAGTGTAGACGTACCCTAACTAAGAGACGTTAATTTGAATTAACTCAGAGAGGCGCTACACACGCGATCCGCTAGGTCGAACTTAATTAGAACTAGCGGAGCGCTTATTCGAACTAGATAAACCTCATTCTACAAGGGCTAACGCCTAGTTCGAATTAATTAGTTCGAATTAATGGCTGTGTAGAATTGATAGAATTGCTAAGCTCACCCCAGTACTATATCTGTAACAGGGACCAATTTTGTGCAGAACCTCACATCCATTACAGTGATATACAATTTTCTCTATAATCTAGTTACAATATATTATTTTTGACAATTAACATTTTTGTTAACTGATTCTTTAAATGCAGTATTGAGTATCAAGTCATAGTCATATGTATGGGTATGACTAGACTACAGGGTTTTGTCAACAGAATTTTTGTCGACAGATACTGTCGACAAAGCTTCTGTCGACAAAGAGCGTCTAGACTACATCCAGTTCTGTCAACAAAGCAAGACGCTTTGTCGACATAACAGTGTGGACGCAAAGGACAGTGTAGATGTAATAATGCCTTCTATCGACAGAACTCTGTCGATAAAAGACATTATTCCTCATAGAATGGTGTTTACATATGTCGACATAACTCAAAGGCAGTGTGGACGCAGGTATAGTTTTGTTGACAAAAGTCCACTTTTGTCGACAAAACCCTGTAGTCTAGACACACCCCAAGTGTTCTACTTATTTCTTTTAATTCACATCCATAATACTTTTTCTACAGTATCTGTTCCACATATATTTTCAACACGCAAAAACTTTCCTGTACTACACACATCATTATGGAAGGTATGTTTACTTGTCCAATATTCATACAGAACTGTTTTATTGTTCATTCATCTGCTTTATGAACTATGAGTTTTAGGGGTTAGGAGGCAGCATTTTATAGGGTAGCTTCTGGAGCAAATGGGAGGAGACATGGAAAAATAGGGCAGAAAGTTGAAGATTATAATGCATGCATTGATAACAGGGAGCATATTTTATTACTAATGTATTTGCAAATACTGTTCTTATTATTACTCGGAATTTATTAGCTTTAAGTACATTTTTTTCTTGTGGTGGCCAGTCCCTTTTCTGTCTGTCAAGTCATGTTTTCTCTTATTTGTCAAGCAATGACTATAACCAAGGTTCTAGGTAATAGCACTCTCAAAAAACATTAGATCATCATTGATGGGATACATCCTTTTTTGGTCACACATCAATTCTGGAGAATTGTGCATGGTCCTTAACTTAATGTATGTCTGTATTGTCAGTGGCTTGACAATCAGGCCATGTTAATATTGTTTGACCTTGCTTATACGTATGCAATATTCATCTCATATTTTCTAATTGAACTGACTGTTATATGGATTGATTTTCCTATTTTCAAATTCACTAACTATTTCCTGTTTTGAACAATTCTCAGGGAAATGTTTTGAGGGAAATGTTTTGAGGACCAAAAACCCCAGTTCCTCTGAATTTGTGACCCATGGACCAGGAGCAAAAGGCCCCCGTCCAAGGCAAAACACCAGCATCCCCTGAGTCCGTTAGCAAGGAGGTAGCAAATTGAGAGATTTTTCTACCAAAAAACACAGTTCCTCTGAATTTGTGACCCCTGAGTCCGTTAGACAGGAGGTAGCAAATTGAGAGATTTTTCTGCCAAAAAACACAGTTCCTCTGAATTTGTGACCCCTGCGTCCGTTAGACAGGAGGTAGCAAATTGAGAGATTTTTCTGCCAAAAAACACAGTTCCTCTGAATTTGTGACCCATGGACCAGGAGCAAAAGGCCCCCGCCCAAGGCAAAACACCAGCATCCCCTGAGTCCGTTAGCAAGGAGGTAGCAAATTGAGAGATTTTTCTACCAAAAAACACAGTCCCTCTGAATTTGTGACCCCTGAGTCTGTTAGACAGGAGGTAGCAAATTGAGAGATTTTTCGACCAAAAAACACAGTCCCTCTGAATTTGCAACCATTCCTCTGAATTTGTGACCCCTGAGTCCCTTAGACAGGAGGTAGCAAATTGAGAGATTTTTCGACCAAAAAACACAGTCCCTCTGAATTTGTGACCCCTGAGTCCCTTAGACAGGAGGTAGCAAATTGAGAGATTTTTCGACCAAAAAACACAGTCCCTCTGAATTTGTGACCCCTGAGTCCGTTAGACAGGAGGTAGCAAATTGAGAGATTTTTCTACCAAAAAACACAGTTCCTCTGAATTTGTGACCCCTGAGTCCGTTAGACAGGAGGTAGCAAATTGAGAGATTTTTCTACCAAAAAACACAGTCCCTCTGAATTTGCAACCATTCCTCTGAATTTGTGACCCCTGAGTCCCTTAGACAGGAGGTAGCAAATTGAGAGATTTTTCGACCAAAAAACACAGTCCCTCTGAATTTGCAACCAGCCAGCAAAGGTAGCAATTCCTGAGCAGTTATACCGAATGTCATGTTTGTTTGACAGAAACTGTGACCGGTAGCAATTCCTGAGCAGTTATACCGAATGTCATGTTTGTTTGACAGAAACTGTGACCGGTAGCAATTCCTGAGCAGTTATACCGAATGTCATGTTTGTTTGACAGAAACTGTGACCGTCACAAAAACGGAGCGGTTTCACTTTTTGCCTATACACCGGCCTCAGGCGTTCGGCGGGGGGGGGGGGGGAGCGCCGGCCTCGGGCGCTCGGCGGGGGGGGAGAGCGCCGGCTTCGGGCGCTCGGCGGGGGGGGGAGCGCCGGCCCCGGGCGCGCGGCCCTTGGAGGGGGCCCTGCCCCCGGGCGCGCAGCCCTTGGGGGGGGCCCGCCCCCGGGCGCACAAGTGTCCCCGCCCCCTGGCAAACGGCCGCGCCCCCTGGCACCCGACAACCTCAAAAGGTTGGGGACCACTGCTCTGTATCAAGGATACTTCTAGATTCAAATAACCGGTCAATGGCTTCAGTTGTGTATACTCCACTTAATATTTGAATGTATGGTAAGCAGTAGGAGCTGTAAGCATTTCAAGGTCTCATATAGTCAGTTATTTTATTACTCTGATATATGTGAATTTTAGTTCAGCTTTCATGTTTTGCTTATTTCTCCCTAAGTTATTTCTAGTCCCTATAACAGCAAAAATTGGCTTGAGAAATGAACTGGGTGTAAATCAGGGGTGGGCACATTATGGCCTGAGAGTCAAATCTGGCTTGTCACGTCGTTTGATGTGGCCCACTTTGGCAAGGGGCACAGGGAGCATGCAAAATCTCTAGCCTCCACCCCCAGGCACCTTAGGGGTGGGGTAGCATAAGGAGCCTGCTCTCTCCCTTCCCCCAGTGCCAGGGGCATGTGGCACATAGATGGAGCCGCAGGCTGTTCAAAACGACTAGCGGTTCCTTCTACCTGCTGCCTGCTCCCAGGCCAATCATTGCAGCTGGGGACAAAGGAGCATGTGAAGTCTCCTGTTCCCCACCAAGGGCGCGCAGCCCATAGATGGAGCTATGAGCTGTTCAAAACAGCTGGTGGTTCTCTGTGCAACCCTGGTGGGGGCGAGAGAGTTTGTGCACTCCCCTGCCCCCAGCTGCAATGATTGGCCTGGGGACAGGGAAGCATGCAAAATCTCCTTCTTACACCCTTCCCCCTAGGGATGATAAATGTAGTTTAATACAACTAATTGACTAGTCAGGGCTGGGACAGGGGTTCAGGTATAGTTTATTGGCTTATTCACTAGGGATGCATCTACACAGCAGGGCTTGACTTGAAATAAGGCACGCAAATTGAGCTATGTCAATTGCATAGCTTATTTTGAAATTGGGAGCATCTACATGGCACTTATTTCGAAACAGAGCACTCTTCCTCCAACGTCCCTTACTCCTCGTACAATGAGGGTTACAGGAGCTGGAGTAAGAATTCCTCCAGCTTGACAGTATTTCGACATTATTTCAAAATAACTGCCTGCTGTGTAGACGTGGACTAAGTCATTTCAGAATGCTAGTTATTTCGAAATAATGTTGCTGTGTAGACATATCTTAGGAAATTATTTTCCCAATATAAAATTAATCACTGTCATAGGCTTGAACACCCCTCAGAATATATATTGTAAACTGCTTTTTTATATAAAATACCAAATAGTATAATTTTAAATCTATTCTTTTTTAAATACAGGAACTGGCCAACAGCTATATGAATGTCCAATATGTGGTCTTGTCTGTGCAAACTATCAGATTCTCCAGGAACATGTTGACTTGCACTTAGAAGAGCACCACTTTTCACAAGGTACATGGACAGATTAAAACTTGGGATTGGTAAACAGTATTTTAAATTAGTTGTACTGTACCACTTTTATATTTATGGGTACCAAATAAAAAAAAAAGAACTTAAGTATTTGTCTAGGTTTGTAATAGAAAAATTGTTACTTAACTTTATTAGGGAGATGTCACTATCAACTCTGTAGTTAAATAGTGAGAAGTAAAACCCTGCAATTTCCTTGTGACACTTCACTTTCTCAAACTACACTTACAGCAAGCCATCACGGTTGAATTTTTTATGCAAATACTAAACCAGGGGTGGTCAATTTTTTGATGGGGGGGCACTCCAAGATTATGGTAGATGGTCAAGGACCACACCTATCTATGGAGGGGATGCAGGGTCTGGGATGGGAGTTAGGTGCATAAGGGAGCTCAGAGTAGGGGACTGGAGTGCAGGAGAGGATGTGGGATCTGAGAGGGAGTTTATGTGAAAGAGGGGTTGTGACCTTGGGCAGGGTATCGAGGTGCAGGGTCCGGCAGGGGTCCGGGATGGGTATGGATGCAGGAGTGTATTCTGGCATGGAGGACAGATTTAGGAGTGGGTTCAGTGTCTGGGAGTTGTGCCCTGGAGTCACAACTCCAGAGGATTTGAGTGATTGTCAGGGGCAAGGATTTGGAGTGTAGGACTCAGGAGGGGGTATGCGTGCAGGAGAGGATTCTGGCCTGGGGGAAGGGATGTGAGGAGGAAATGTAGGGTATGGGAGGGAGCTGGGAAGGATGCCAGAGGCATGCTCTGGCTGGGAGGCACTTATATAAACAGCTCCTGGCCAGAGCTCCTCCGTGCCTGCCTACAGCTCCCATCTGGCTGCTCCATGTGGCTCTCTGCTAGGAAGAGGGCAGGGAACTGCTTCCGCCCCTACCAAATTTCAGATACAAAAGATGTGAATATTTACAAGTACTGCTTGTCAGGTAACAGTGCCCATAATCCTCCACAGCATCAGAATCCACTTACGCCACTTGTATTTAAAGTTTTAGTTAATTTACTAGAATAGAATTCCTGCCCCAAAAGAGTTAATCTGCGGTTTAGTTCACTCAAATGTATTTTTTGTCAAGGCAATCACTTAAAAACAAGAAAACGCTGGTTAACTTCCAGACTAATTCAGTTAATAATTTGGCTTTATCATAATACAATCCATAAATGCCTTACAAGAGTCCTTTAAATTTCAATATACAGCTGCCCAGCTCATATCCATCCAGGTCCTCAAAACTGAGTTCTGCACACAAACTTATGTCTGCCTTAATTCTTTTGTTGTAAATATAAAGAATGCAAATGTTTTAATCTTACAATTCATCTTTTCATCTTCTGACCAGCTATGCATATGCAAACATATTGCTATATATCAATATTTTTATGTCAGTCTATTGAAAACTGTGTGTATCTTTTCTATTGATATGATTCCAATAGGTATAAATGTAAGTGGATTAAGTGATCTGGAACTGGCTCAGCAGCTCCAAAATGAAGAAGACAAACAGCAAGAACTAGAAGAAGCTAGACGAGAAAGAGAGGAATTCCAAAAACTGCAGGTACTGTAAATGTTTTCCATGCCATCCAAATAGTAACACTGAAAAATTTGGCAACCACAAATTGTGTATCTTGGAGTTTGTTTTTGTATTCTCAGTTTAGTTCTTCACCTCATTCTGTTTGTATCTTGCTGTTCACTATGCTTCACTTTGTTTGCCTGCTAACTTCCTATGATTTACAATTTGCAACAATTTAGTAATAACAGACTGAAAAACAACTAATATTTTAATAACTTCGTATTATAATTCAGATTATTTGGTTAAAGTGAGACTTGGAACCCTTATCCGTGGGTGATAAAAATGTTTTGTTTGGCATAGATACATATCTCTGTGATAAATATTATGCAGGCACAGTTGAACTGGGTATGATTAAACTTGGTAATATCCCAGATGTGTGCAGCACATTTTATACCATGTGAAGACACAATTCATACTTTTCTTTTGATCTAAGAGACTATTATAATAGGTGACTAGTAATAAGGTACTGTGTATCTAACTCAAGAAACTGCAGTCAAGCAGTTATATCCTCAGGAAATCATAATTCATTGCTTCAGTCACTGCTGTATCACCATTAATAATTTTTTGACAAATGACATTTCAGTATATAAAAAGAAAAAGTTAAATTGTGTTTTGATTGGATGAATGACCTTTGCCAGAATCTCTTCACACAATAATAAGCTGGGAAAAGTTTCTGTTAGGAAGCCTCTAATTTTAGTGCCATGATGCAACTCGGAGCTCTCTTTGTGGAAAGGCAGTGTGGTCTGCAGAAATGGGCTTGGGGTTGAGAATCAGGAGGTACTGGGTTCTAAATTTAGCTTTGCCAGTGACTTGATGTGTGGCATTTGGGAAGGTTATTTTCCCTAACGGCAAAATATGAATCTTCTCCCCAAGGATGTTACAAGAATTATTTAGCTTCGGGGGTAGCCAAGTTAGTCTATATACAGGATAAACTTAAACAACAAATGGTCTGGTAGCACTTTATAGACTAACAAAACATGTAGATGGTATCATGAGCTTTCCTGGGCACAGCCCACTTCTTCAGATGACCTGAGTTGTATTTCAGTTAATATCTGTACCGTGCTTTGATTAATCAAAGCACTAGATATATGTTAAGTATTTTATTTGCATTAAATAGCTATGTCATCTCTGGCTATAGTCACTGTTACATAATGAAGTATGAATATAAAATTAATATTTTGATAATAGAAGTTTAAAAGATTCAAATTCAGTAAGAACTTCATAAAAAGGGCTTTATTAATTTAAATTAATGTAAAAATTCCAGTAGCCATCAGCATTCCCTCTGTTTCCCATGCAAATGCAGAATGAACTTTGTTACGTGTTTCACACATCACCTCCACACGGGCGTACATAACAAAATTTGTGTGCCAGGGATGTGGTCAAAGGGTTTGGAGTGTGGGAGAGGGCTCAGAGCTGCAACAGAAAGTGGAGGGGGGGGGGGGCGAGTGCTTCAGTTTGGAGGGCAGGATCTACAGACTCTGGGTTGGGGACAGAAATGAGGGGCTCAGGGCTAGTGAAGGAGTGTTTTCAGCTGGGAGTATGGGCTCTGGATTGGGTCCAGGGAGGGGGTTTGTGATGTAGGCTGTCCTGGGGCTATGGCAGGGGGAGAGGTGCTCTCTCCCTGCTGCAGCATATGGCATAGTGCTCTCTCCCTGCTGCAGCAGCTGTGGAGCTGTGGCCTGGGATAGGCATCTCTCCCTGCTACATCCCTAAGTACCTGTGCACAATTTAATAGGCTGCTGTGAAGCTGTGTACCATGGCAAGAACTTAGGTGGCAATGTTCATAAGTTACAACTTGTTTTTGTATGGTAGAGTAGCCACCAAACACTTTCCTCATAAAAGTACTTTGTCAGACTGCTGTTGTTAGTTCTAGCTTGATATAGCTGTAGTAAAGTATAAAATTCCAAGTGACATAATCAGTTCCATGTTTAGACCCATCTGAAATGACTGTTAATATATTTGCTCAGAAGAATACTTATTAGCATTCTTTTTATTTCACAATGATAATCAACAGGAATAAACCAATTAAAATTATTTATATTTCAACAGAGACAATATGGCTTGGATAGTTCTGGCGGTTACAAGCAGCAGTCACTCAAGAGCATGGAAAGGGAAGTAGCTAGGGGAAGGATGCAGCCTTCTGAATATCATAAGAGAAAAGCTGACATGATGGAATCTTTGGCTTTTGGTGTAGATGATGGAAAAACAAAGACCTCAGGTCAGTATTTATCCTATGTTCTTGGAGGTGCATGGGTCCTTTAATCTTTTCAGCGGAGATTGATAGAAACCAAAAATAATGGCATCGCTATTAAGGACATTAGCATATTGTCATGTAAATGATTAACCGATAAACCTGGGCTTATCCATTATTCCTAATGACTACACATGCTGCCCCTCCCCCCCTTGCTACCTCTGATGCAGAGGAAGCAAGAGGGTGGGACGGGATGGCAGCACAATCTCTGTCCACAGGAAGCTCAGGCCCCCATTGACAGAGGCTGCTCCATGGGACACGGATACAGCCTTTGTCTGCGAAGAGCTTAGGCCCCTCACGGACAGAGGCTGCTGCTGCCCCGTGCTGCTGTCTCTGTTGTGCTGGGTACCAAGGGACTCCCAGGGAGTGGGGCCGGGCGTGCACCTACTGCCAGCTCTGCCCCCAGGGACTGTTGAATAATCGTGTAATTAATAAAATTTGATACAGTTTACATGATTATTCAATTAAATGATGTCTAACATCCCTAATTGCTATGACTGCTGCTGTGCCTAATATGTTCTTGTTATTACTCATTTAGTTGGTCTTCTCATTTTGTCTGCTTATCAAGCTCACCTCAGTTTTTGTGCCATGTACATAAGAACATAAGAACGACCGTGCTGGGTCTGACCAAAGGTCCATCTAGCTCAGCATCCTGTCTGCGACAGTGGCCAGCACCAGGTGCCCCAGAGAGGGTGGACCGAAGACAATGATCAAGCGATTTGTCTCCTGCCATCCCTCTCCAGCCTCTGACAAACAGAGGCCAAGGACACCATTTTATCCCCTGGCTAATAGATAATTTCATGGAGGTTAGGTCCATAAAAGGCTAACTTCTCTTTAAACGCTATTATAGTCCTAGCCTTCACAGCCTCCTCTGGCAAGGAGTTCCACAGGTTGACTATACGCTGTGTGAAGAAGAACTTTCTTTTATTAGTTTTAAACCTGCTACCCATTAATTTCATTTGGTGTCCTCTAGTTCTTCTATTATGGGAACTAATAAATAACTTTTCTTTATCCGCCCTCTCTACACCACTCATGATTTTATATACCTCTATCATATCCCCCCTCAGTCTCCTCTTTTCTAAACTGAAAAGTCCCAGACTCTTTAACCTCTCCTCATATGGGACCCATTCCAAACCCCTAATCATTTTAGTTGCCCTTTTCTGAACCCTTTCCAAGGCCAAAATATCTTTTTTGAGGTGAGGAGACCACATCTGTACACAGTATTCAAGATGTGGGCGTACCATAGTTTTATTCAGGGGCAGTAAGATATTCTGGGTCTTATTTTCTATCCCTTTCTTAATAATTCCTAGCATCCTATTTGCCTTTTTGACCGCCACTGCACACTATGTGGAAGTTTTCAGAGAACTGTCCACGATAACTCCAAGATCTCTTTCCTGATTTGTCGTAGCCAAATTAGCCCCCCTCATACTGTACGTATAGTTGGGGTTATTTTTCCCAATGTGCATTACTTTACACTTATCCACATTACATTTCATTTGCCATTTTATTGCCTAGTCACTCAATTTGGTGAGATCTTCTTGGAGTCCCTCACAGTCTGCTTTTCTCTTGACTATCCTAAGCAGTTTGTATCACCTGCAAACTTTACCACTTCACTGCTTACCCCTTTCTCCATTTTCCAGATCATTTATGAATAAGTTGAAAAGGATTGGTCCCAGGACTGACTCTTGGGGGACGCCACTAGTTACCCCTCTCCATTCTGAAAATTTACCATTTATTCCTACCCTTGGTTTCCTGTCTTTTAACCAGTTCTCAATCCAAGAAAGGACCTTCCCTCTTATCCCTTTGCCATGTAATTTACACAAGAGCCTTTGGTGAGGGACCTTTTCAAAGGCTTTCTGAAAATCCAAGTATACTATATCTACTGGATCCTCCTTGTCTGCATGTTTGTTAACCCCTTCAAAGAACTCTAATAGATTAGTAAGACAGGATTTCCCTTTACAGAAACCATGTTGACTTTTGTCCAACAAATTATGTTCTTCTACATGCTTCGCAATTTTATTCTTTACTGTTGTTTCGACTAATTTGCCCGGTACTGAAATTAGACTTACCGGTCTGTAATTGCTGGGATCGCCTCTAGAGCCTGTTTTAAATATTGGTGTCATGTTAGCTACCTTCCAGTCATTAGGTACGGAAGCCGATTTAAGGGATAGGTTACAAACCACAGATAATAGCTCAGCAATTTCCCATTTGAGTTCTTTTAGAACCCTTGGATGAATGCCATCCGGTCCCGGAGATTTGTTAACATTAAGTTTTTCTATTTGTTCCAAAACCTCTAATGACACTTCAATCCAGGACAGTTCCTCAGATTCATCACCCACAAAGGACGGTGCAGATTTGGGAATCTTCCCAACGTCCTCAGCCGTGAAGACTGAAGCAAAGAAATCATTTAGTTTCTCCACAATGGCTTTATTGTCCTTGATTGCTCCTTTTATAGCTCGATCATCTAGGGGACCCACAGGTTTTTTAGCTAGATAGTTTAGAGAAGGTTGCAGTCTTAGATCAGGGCTGCGGGATATGCCCTAGATCAGGCGTGGCCAACCAGTGGCTTTCATGCGGCTCTTCCTCCTCCCCCCCCAATTAGTGTGGCTCGCAAAGCTGCCCCTGAACCCCCTGAACATGGCCCATGCCTTCCAGCTCCCTTGTGTTCACTGGGACAGGGGAGCTGTCCAGATCAAAATGTCGGATCCAATATGGCAGCCGCCAATGGGAGGCTGCTGAGGCCAAAAAGCCTTTTTTTGTTTTTGTTTTTTGTTCTACAACTCTTTGCTCCAATTCTTCGTGCTGGATCTTGGCTCTTCATCTGGAACGGGTTGGCTACCCCTGCCCTAGATACTTGTAGTATCTTTTAATTTAGTAGAGTCCAGCATATACCTGGCTGCTTGCTTATTCCCATCTTCCTGCTATGAAATCTGTCTGGTCTGTCCATTTGGCCTCTGTCTCCTTGTCTGGATTACACATGATATAATAGGGTTTCCTCCTACATTTTCAGTTTTCTCTTTACACTTGAATAATTTACATTTTTGTTTGGGTCTAGCAGGGTCCAGCTAATCCCATAAAGTTCACTTAACCTGTTACTGAAGACAGTGTACTGCTTTGCCCAGTGGCACAGATACAGTATAGTACCAGTATTACTTGTTTTATACTCGGCTGCATTTTTATGCTACTAAAATTTTACCCAACTGGCAGTTTTTTGTCTTGTAGCAGTGATGGTTTTGGAGACAACTTCAATACAGAACTGTTCCGAGATAAGTACAGCCCTCTTCATAATTGGAGAGCCAGAGAAAGATTCTTGAGTGATAACCATTTACTCCATACATAATTCAGATAGCATTTAATATGCAAAAGTTTAGACGCCAAACTTTTTCCAGTGTGTTAAGTGTACTAAAAATTACCATTGCCTTTTTAAAAAAGCATTGATTTTTTTAAACGATCAAACCCAGAATTTAAGATTTTGTTACCTGAGCTACAATTGGCAACTTCGTGATACTGCTTACAGAAACTTCAGGCTTTGATAGCTAAAATTCAGCTTTTAATTCTACTAATTGGAATTAATTAAATTGGTTCTGATGATTTGAAATCTTTAAAGATTAACTACAGTGTTTATTAAACTTCAGGGGGTAATGTTTGTGGCAGAAGAACAAATGAGCCAATATATGGCCTTTGGGCACTTAAATGCACAAGTGAATGCAATCCTATTTTCACAGATATTCTTGTTATGCAGCAAGGAAAGATATTGCACCACGAGTGACTTTTTTAGTTGTTGAAAGTGAGAGTTCCATGCCACTTTTTTCTTAGATATTATTGTGGGGGATGTTGGTTTGTGAATAACTGTTTTCAAGGACTGTCTTAAAAATGAAATGCTTGAGGGTCTGGAAGAAGTGAGAGAGGATTACTGATAGTGTCTATAAGGATTTTCATGGTTGAAAAGGGATAACATAATGGGGATAGAGGGAGGTAGCATTGCCATGCAATTAGTGGTAATTAGTCACATCCTTTGTTCCACTTTTATACAGGTAGTCCCCGGGTTACGTACAAGATAGGGACTATAGGTTTGTTCTTAAGTTGAATTTGTATGTAAGTCGGAACTGGCTCCAGATTCAGCCGCTGCTACTGAAACTGACCAGGGGCTGACTACAGGAAGCTGGAGGCAGAATTGCTCTGCCCCCAGCTTCCTGGAATCAGCCACTGATCAGTTTCAACAGCGGCTGAATCTCGAGCCTGGGACAGAACAGCTGGGCTGCCAGGTAGGTCCCTGCAGGACCAACCCGGCAGCACCCCAGCTGCTCTACCCCAGGGTCCACAACAAAAGCCTGGTCTGCTGGGGGAGGAGGGCGTACTAGCTGCGCCCCCTCCCCCCCCCCAGCAGACCAGGGACACGGGGAGCAAAGCCGCAGAGACGGCAGGGTCCCCGTGTCCCTGGTCTGCTGGAGACGGTCCCCAGCAGACCAGGGACACCTGGAGCAAAGCCAGGGAGGCGGAGGGGTCCCGCGCCTCTGAGGCTTTGTTGTGGCAAAGCCTCAGAGGCGTGGGACCCCGCTGCCACTGCGGCTTTGCTCCCGGTGCCTCTGGTCTGCTGGGGACCGTCTCCAGCAGACCAGGGACACCGGGAGCAAAGCTGCAGCGGCGGCGGAGTCCCGCACCTCCCCAGCTTTGCCAGAGCAAAGCCTCAGAGGTGCGGGACCCCTCCGCCTCCCCGGCTTTGCTCCAGGTGTCCCTGGTCTGCTGGAGACGGTCCCCAGCAGACCAGGGGCACCCGGAGCAGCTTTTCTCGCCCCGGAGGTCGAGGTGGCGGGACCGCTGCGCTCTGGGCGGTCCCGCTGCCTGCGAGCTCCGGGGCGAGAAAGCCCTGTTCGTAAGTGCGGATCCGACGTAAGTCAGATCCGCGTAACTCGGGGACTGCCTGTAATTCACAATTTACCAATTATATATATGCTGTTACGTTTTCATGCATAAATTCTACACTGTTCTTAAAAAAGCCACTTGATTTTTGGCTGCAACCAAAATGCTTGGCTGGATTTTTAGAACATATTAGAAATGTATTGATTCATCAAGTTATGGTATGTGGGCAGGCAATGAAATGGCTAGATTGTCTAATGTCTACATTCACAATTTAACTGATTGCTATATGCCCATTTATCAGTTCTGACCTGTGTTGTCTTTTTAACTTTTTTTCAACTGCTCCTAGATAGAACCTGCCCCTACAGAGTATCAATTTGTGCATTGTGTAGGCTTAAAATGTCTGTCTTCTCTTTTAGGAGTCATTGAAGCACTGTGCAGGTACTATCAAAATGAAATCAAAGATATAAAGCATGTATGGCTTTCTACAGGAGTGGATCACTTCCACTCATCTTTGGGAGACAGAGGTTGGGGTTGTGGCTACAGGAACTTTCAAATGCTGCTTTCTTCGTTATTGAAGAATGACATGTATAACGATTGTTTAAAAGGTATGTACAGTTATTTACCATTTTGAGTGTTAGCTTCTGCATATAATATTTTGATTGCACTTCCTGTTTTCTAATCAAACTTTGTTAGACTTAAGTTAGTGGTGATATCTATTAAATATTTTCTTTATCATTGGTAGGTATTCTAGAAATTTTCAGGAACAAATTTGAGATAACAAGACTGGATAATGGAAATACAACCAAAATTAATAATTTACAGTTAAGAGCTAGAAATAGAAATGCGTACTTGTAATACATATATTATCTGTCATTCCTGTTTTTATAAATGAAATATTAAGACTTGGTTAGTCACACTTTTAACCTTATACTGAGGCATTCTCTTATCATCAGAGCAATATAGATATATTTTTTTAATTTCAGATATTACTTTGATTCCTTGTATTCCAAAAATTCAGTCCATGATTGAAGATGCTTGGAAAGAAGGTTTTGATCCTCAGGGAGCATCTCACTTCAGTAACAGATTACATGGAACCAAGGCATGGATAGGAGCATGTGAAATTTATTCTCTGTTAACTAGTCTCAGATTAAAGTACGTAAAGATTCTCAACAATCTCTAAGAATGAGGGATGATTGCAGTTCCAAAGTAAACATTTTGAGCAGTAACACATAATACCACGCTATACTGTTTGTCTAATATTATAATTACAAAGTTAATAATCACACTTATGTTTCTTCTTGTTACATGAAGTTTGAAGATGGTGGAGGTGCCAAAATTCTCAGCCTATACATATGATAGTTTTTGTTTATTTGCATAATCAAACCAATTTAGGCCTACGAATGTGCTAGTGTAAATAGTTAACCCATGAGCCTAGGCTGATCAGTTAACCTTCACTGTTACTTACAGGCTTCCTCCAATCCTCTGAGCTGCCGCCTCTGTATTAAAGGGAGGTGGGGAAGGGAGGAGTGGAGAAGCAGGAGCCAGTGCTTTTTAAGCTGCTCCCTGCGTGTAGTGGCTCCCACAGCCCTGCTTGCCCCCTGTGTGTAAACCTAATTGTCATTCTACACACCACAGCCTTACTTCAGCCTAGGTAAGTGTAAAAAAACAAACAGTCCTGTAGCACCTCAGTGACTAACAAAAGTATATAGTATCATGAGCTTTCGTGTGCAAAACCCACTTCCATAGATGAGTAGAGACTGAGGAAATGGGTTTTGCTCATGCAGACTCATGATATTTTTGTTAGTCTCTAAGGTGCTACAGGACTACTCCTTTTTTTTAAAGTTATGACTAACACAGCTACCCCTCTGAAAATATGTAAGTGTAATACTACATTCATGCAATAATTTCCATCTCCACAACAGGTTATACCTTATGTTGCTTTGGTAGGATCTGTGAAATTGATAAGAATGTCAGTTGCATAGATGTTGGGCTCACTTTCACAGCACAGAGCCTAGTACAGGCAGTCCCCGGGTTACGTACAAGATAGGGACTGTAGGTTTGTTCTTAAGTTGAATTTGTATGTAAGTCGGAACTGGTACATATTGTAGGGGAAACTCTAGCCAAACATTTTTTTTAGTTTTGGATAGCATAGGGAAAGGTTAACTCCCCTCTAATGTTTGTTTTGCTGTCTGTTCCCCTGTTCAGAAGATTTCACATCTATTTCTGTCCCTGTGACAAACTCAGGACTAAAGGAGTAACTCATCAAATACCAAACAGCTCTGCACCATGCTTTGAGCTAATAGCTTTATTTCCACACACCACCCAGGGTCCTAGGAGGAGGGTCCTTTTTTTGCTAACACAACGAGGCCAGCACTTTGTTTGTTTTGGTGGAGTCTTTGTTTGCCCAGGGAGCCCAGCATGTATAGGGGGAGGAGGGGCGGAGAGGCTGCTTTTGTCTGCTGTTCGGCAGCCTGTTGCTCAGGGGAGGGGGCAGCCTGTTGCTGGCAGGGGGGGAGGAGGGAGGCGTGCAGGATGCGAGGCCGCGGGGGGGGGGGGGGGGGCAGCGGGCGTGGGGAGGCACTTTTCCTCTGCCCGGCAGCTCTGCGGGATCCCTGTCCCTGTGGCCAGCTGCTGCAGGCAGAGGCCAGTTGGAGCCGGCCGAAGAGGAGGAAGAGGTGGATTCTAGGACCCAGGTGAGCGAGCCCCGGGGACGCTGCTGCGCTCCAGGAGCCCGGCATGTATAGAGGGGAGGAGGGGCAGAGAGGCTGCTTTTGTCTGTTCCGCAGCCTGTTGCTGGCAGGGGGGTGGAGGCACTTTTCCTCTGCCCGGCAGCTCTGTGGGACCCCAGTCGGAGCCGGCCCGAGGAGGAGGAGGATCCTAGGACCCAGGTGAGCGAGCCCCGGGAATGCTGCTGCGGATGTGCGGGAGTTGCCTCACCCCGTTCGTATCTAGGGATCCGACGTAAGTCGGATCCACGTAAGTCGGGGACTGCTGTACCAGACTTTCAGCAGGTGCTGCCATCTTGAGGTATGGGGCTGCATGTGTGAATTCCTTGCGGTTATCACTACCCCTCAGTGGCCTTTCATTTGGTGCAAGCATCCTTGGTGACGATGTCCTTCATTAGCAGTAACGGGGGTCTTGTGGCACCTTAAAGACTAACAGGTTTATTTGGTAATAATCTTTGGTGGGGAAAGACCCACTTTGTGGTTTTTGTAGATACAGACTAATATGGCTATCCCTCTGATATCAACTTAAGTAGCAGAGTAAACAAAATCTTAGAAAAATTCCATACTATGGATAAAACTTGCTTTAATTAAAACTTACACAGCCACTCTTTTTTAAGATTAGACCTCAGGAAAAGTTTAAAATTAAGCTATTTATTTGTTCATTGTTATTACTCAAAATATGATGTATTCATGCCACTGTAGCTAACTCAAGGTGAAGGTGAAAAGATTTTCATAAGCTCCCCAAATTGTATTAAGCTGAGAACAAGAATAGAATATTTGTAACCAAGAGCGTATTTTTTCCTTTTTTGAGCAATAGAAGTCTATTGCTTCTTAATTGTGGCTTTTGCTCTAGTTTTAATTGAATGTTAAACATAATATGATAGTATGTGGCTGAACTGTCATAAGGCCATTCAAGAGATACAATGTCTGTGGTCTGCTTCTGGTTCCACACAATTACAAAACTATTGCTAGTGCTGTAAAGTGTATCTTATATTATGGAATAAAGACTAGATCACTGTTTTAAACACAAAACCTGAACTTTAAAGATGAAAACTCAAAGTATTTTTTAAAATCTCCTATAGGTGTCAAATTATTGACTTTCACAAGCCAACTGGCCCTTTGGGTACACACCCTCGCTTATTTGAATGGGTTTTGAGCTACTATTCTTCAAACAGAGAAGGTGGTACAAAAGTAGTGTGTACTCCCAAACCACCTATCTACATACAGCATCAAGGTCAGCATAACCTGGACTAGTTTCTTGCTCTCTTATACTGAATTTTATTTCTATAACATGCTATTATTTCAAATGGCACTTCATATTCTCTGCCTCCTTCATCTCTATTGTTCTGTTCTAACACCTATATGCAGCAAATTTCCCAGTTTATTTCCTGTTAATCTTATTTGTTGTAAGTTAAATGAAAAGTAAGATTTCCATCTAATTAAAGATGTTAGTCAATTGAAGACCAGATTAGGGGTTTGAACAGGCTGATACCTGCTTTTCATTGGCAAATAGCTTGGCAATAAAATATTCTCATTCGTTACTTGGCCAAAGGACTTATAGCAATTAAGAGGAAGCAAATCCTAATACTGATCCCAAAGCAAGGTTTTACTGTCATTATTTTGTTTTGAAATTAGGACATAGCCGTACTATTGTTGGAATAGAAGAGAGGAAGAACAGAACATTATGTTTACTAATATTTGACCCAGGATGTCCGTCCCAAGAAGTGCAGAAATTGTTAAAACAAAGCAGTGATGATACCAGTCCCAAACTATTTCGGAAATTTGTGGGTAGCTTAAAAAATAAGCAGTACCAAATAGTGGCTATAGATGGCGTGCTCTCACCAGATGAGAAAGTTGTAAGTATTCCTGCAAAGTTCCTGTATACATAATAACAGCTTTATATTCATGTACATAATGCTTTACATGTATCCAGCATTTTCTCCAAAAGAATACTGAGCTCCTCAGAAACAATACCACATCCAATTAATACTGTAAAGGGCATTTAATTCAGGGTGGATTGATTTAAATCACCAAAAAATGTATTTTAAAACATTACCAAAAAAGCCAAGACAGATTGTGCTTATAGCACACTTCATTTTTGAGTAAGCCCCGTAGAAGTGCCAGTGAGTTCAATTTTGGGGGGAAACCAGTATAGAATGGGATTCCATTGGAAAAGCTGAGTTATGCTGAAGTAAAAATAGGGAATAAATTTATGACATTACCACTGTGGTCTGTGGTCATGATGTTACAAAATAAGGGTGTGTATTATGTAATGTTAGATAAAAAAAATGACAGTGGCTACTCAAGATTTCTCTTACTACAGCTTTCTGTATTGTGTACTTTGGGTGATAGAGTCTAAACATAGTTAACTAATAAGCCATAAGGTTTAGCTACATCCAACATAGTAAATAGCTTGGGAAATTTATTTATCAAATCACACTTATATTAAAAGGCATAGAGGCAGTCTTGAAGAATGCTGCATTGCACAGCAAATTATTAACGTTACTAAGCAATTGATCTATTCAGCCATATCCACATCTTCAGGGCTCGCCAAGTGGCAGTGAGCCCTGCTCGCCAGCTGCATGGTTCTGCGAGCTGCGCATGCGCAGATCGTGCGGCGCCGGCTAAGCCAGCTTGTAATCTACTCGCCATAGGCAAGTAGATTACATGATCTGTCGAGCCCTGCACATCTTCATCCTCATCATTTTCTCCCAATAAGCAGTTTTCCGTATGATGTTTCATTCTTGCAGCTAAGACCTGCACCATCTTCTTGCACTGCTTACACTTGGCACATTTTTCCGTTTTTACCCAAGGAATGAATTTCTTCAAAATAGTCCCATATAGGATCTCTCTTATGTCTAGAAGCCATGACACTTTTTCCATGTCAAAAGTGTGGGGAAATATAAAAAGCTGCTAAATAGTGTCTTCCCTTTTTCTTTCCAGTCCACTCCACTGCCGCCTGCATCCTTTCCTATATATTGTCTCTCTGAGACAGTGTCTTAACTCCTTTGTTGTGCTTGAGTAAGGTCCACGACAAGTAAAGACAGAACAAAAATAATCCTATCCAGCTTATGTCTTTCCATGTTACTTTTTAATTTGCCACGAAACAGAAATTGAAAGCCCAGAACTTTCAAGCAGCAAAAACTGGAAATTAAGATAGACAGATTAGGGCCATTAATTCATTTTTATGAGACTGTATGGGTACATGTCTCATTTGTGATGAGATTTAATTGTTTCTTATTTTTTAAATGAGAGTTTGTGTGTGTGTGTGTGTGTGTGTGTGTATATATATATATATATATATATATATATATATATATATATATATATATATATATATAAAAAATAAAGTGTAAACAATTTTTCTATTTAAAAATCATTAATTTTTATCCAGGCATATTTAATTAGATCTTGTCTAAACTAAGATTAAGACTGTAGCAGAAGGTTATTGTTTTATTTGTAAAGCAGTGAAGGCTGAGACACAACACATCACCAGCATGTTTTATACTGGTATTGGCTCTGGCAGCAAAGAAATGTAGTCTGACTCCTGGGTTCACCTCCTGATTCTGGAGAGGAACATACTGGTATTTATCTTTTACAATTCCTTACTCTCACTTTCTCCACTGCTGCTCTTTACCTTTTAGGTCTTGCCATGTCCTGGTCCTCTGCATTTCAAATAGGTTGCTTTCTTCTCCATCCTGCCTATCCTTTGCCATATTGTTTAAGAGAGAGTGGAGTTCTGTTGCCAGCCACAGAGCAGTTCTCAAAAGTGGGGAGGCACAATTAAAGCCAGGAAAATTGTAATTGGTCCATGCAGCCCTGGGCTGAAGCATGATAGATACAAGTGCAATGCTCCATGGATTTAGAACGCTAATAGCCTTATGCTGAGCACATGCAAACACGTTTTTCAGAGGCTTATAACTTGACCAAATTTGGAGTGAAATATTTCCAAAGTGCCACACTTCACCAAATCTTAACACTTTGTTTTATGGAATTGAGTATTAAGATTTGGTGCAAGAGTTTCTCAACAAAAGGATTTTGAATTTTTAAGTGCAGGCCAAATCACTACTTTCTTAATTGTGTTCTTTAATGTGAAAATTAAACCTTCAGCCTAACGTAGACACATACCATGGAGAAACTTCAGCATAAATGTTTAAAGTTTTTGGTAAAGGTATAAGCAACTACAAACAAGATTTATAATTGAAAGAAATAGTAACCTTAAGTCTAGATTAAACTTATTCAATACTTTAAAAAATAACTAATTTATAATACTGTTTTGAAATTACTTGATGTTTTTAAGTGGTATTATGTTCTCTTACTGTATGTAACTTTCTTTTTAAGGCTCGCTGCCAGGCTTCTCAAGTCTTTACAGCAGAGAGGATTCCTTAAAGGATGACCTATTTATTACTTTTCCCTGCAACTCAGTGGATGTGAAACTTTGAAATACTTTCAGCTAGCTTTTCATTCACTATTTATAACATGTTAATATTTTTAACATTGAATTATATATTGCCAAAAATAAGTTTGTCCTGCTAATTTTTATAAATAAATATGTATGGGTTTCTTGGCTGTCTATTTCATATTCGAAGGAATATATGGTTGGATCTTACGCTAGCTACTTAGCTTAGCTTGATCAGATTCCTCACTTTATTATGCTATGTGCGCAAGGGAGGGTAGATAAGATTATATTTCCTTGCTCCTTGAGGAGCAACTATCACAAGGTTGTAACTATAGTAGTGTATCACCACTGTGCGGCTCACCTTATTTACTCTTCAACCAATTTGTATTAGTTTCTATTCTACAGCACAATATGCTAACAGTGGTGCATAGGAGCAATTGTGTATGAGTGAAGTGGGGTCATTCATGACTGCAGTGGCAATTGCAGAGTTCTTGTATTCTGTCCAGAATGTTGTGGTTGCCGTAGCTGTGCCAAATGGTGACGGTTACACACTGGTGAAAAGGGGGGAGCTATTTCCATTTCCTCTACAGTACAACTTGATTCCATGAATTAATGTTGCAGAAACAGAAAAAAAAGCCGTCAGACCCAGACTGCTAGTAAAAGCATGAATCAAATATGTCACTCCCTTCCACTTAAGTGATGGGTTTTGTAGAAGCTATTTCATATTTAGCTAGAAGCCATTCTGTATAACAAAAGCCATTTCAGTTTCTTGTGTCTGCACGAGGGAGTGAACTGGCCTTCACCGAGGTGGGGAGAGACCAGAGGGATGCGCTGTTGGAATGTGTTCATGAACTATTTTGAGCTGAAGCTCGAACTCCCTTTTAACCTGTTTCTTTCTATGCTGATAATAATTCCTCTTTGAAGTTCTCTTTGATTTCTTGCCCTGACGTCAGACTTGTTTGGTTAAGGGTATAAAATACTAGGATTGATTGTATTAGCCAACCTTACTGGGCCCGGCTTTGCTGAGACCACGTTTGGCTCACTTTGCTTTTATTGGCCAATAAAACTGTCTGTTTAGCTGCGTAAACTGAGTGAGGCGTTTGCTTCGACAGTTTCCTACCTCTGTCTGCGGAGCCTGTTTTACAGTCTGCCACTTTTAATCTTGATGTGACGGCCGTGCTCATGCAAAGTGCGCTGGGGGCTGGACTCTGACCCACTCCCATGCACACAACGACAGGGAAGTAGCCGAGTTCTGGCCCTGCGAGGTGATTCCGGCCCCAGCCCGCCGGGTCTCCAGCAGTCGGAGCCCGGCGTGAGCCAAGGGGTGTCTCCAACGCAGGGGCCGCTCCCCTTGTGACATCGGGGCAGGGCGGCGTCTCGCTGGGGGAGGCTCTTCTGGGCGCGGACTTTATACACCGTCCCCAGCTGCAACGCAGGAGAGGGAGGCTGGGCCGGGAGCTAACCGGACGGCAGCAGCATGGCAGGCGGCGGCGGGCGGCTGGCGGGCCGGGTGTGCCTGGTGACCGGCGCCTCGCAGGGCATCGGGAAGGGCATCGCGCTGCAGCTGGCGGAGGCGGGCGCCACCGTGTACATCACGGGCCGGCGGCGGGAGGTGCTGGGCCGGGCGGCGGCCGAGGTGGCGGCGCGGGGCGGGCGCTGCGAGCCCGTGGTGTGCGACTCGACGCGGGAGGAGGAGGTGGCGGCGCTGTTCGAGAAACTGCGGCAGGCGGAGGGCGGGCGGCTGGACGTGCTGGTGAGCAACGCCTTCTCCGGGGTGGGCGCCATGGCGGCCCATTACGGGCTGCCCTTCTGGGAGAGCCCCGCCACCTTCTGGGACGACATCAACAACGCGGGCCTGCGGGGCCACTACCTCTGCGCCCTCTACGCCGCCCGCCTCATGGTGCCCGCCGGGCAGGGCCTCATCGTCATCGTCTCCTCGCCCGGCGGCCTGCGCTACATGTTCGACGTGCCCTACGGCGTGGGCAAGGCCGCCTGCGACCGCCTGGCCGCCGACTGCGCCGTCGAGCTGCGTCCCCACGGCGTGGCCTGCGTCTCGCTCTGGCCTGGCTTCGTGCGCACCGAGGAGGTGCTGAAGGACGCCGAGGGCTCGGGGTCTTGGGCCGGCCTGCTGCAGACCATGATGGTTACTTCAGAGAGCCCCGAAGCCAGCGGCAAGTGTGTGGTGGGCCTGGCCTCCGATCCCGCCCTCATGAGCCACAGCGGCAAGGTGCTGCTCACCCCAGATCTCGCCCGCCGCTACCGCTTCCGTGACGTGGACGGGAGACCTGTTTACAACTACATATCGGTGCGCAATGTGCTTGTGACGCTGATGCCAGGGCTGTCCTGCCTGTTCCGCCTCATCCCAGAGTGCATCAGTATACCCAAATGGGCTCTCGCGCTTTACTCCAGCAAATTCTCTGTCTACCAACCCGTGAAACCAGCCCCTAAGCCTGAGAAAAAAGTTGGATAAATTCACAATAAAAAATGTGCTCATGATGATGAATTTTCTGTTTCTTCGGTGTTTTCTGAAAATGTGTCATGTAGGGATGTTACATTTAATTAAGTAATTTTCCATCAACTAGTCAATAAGTGGGGCAGCCGCAGCAGTGTTAGCTCCTATCCAGCACAAGCCAGAAATCAGCTGTCCCAGCTCGTGCCAGGCCCCCTCCGCCCCCCCCCCCCCCCCGCTTCTGATTTTTAAATGCAAAGGCACAGCATCTGGGACTGATTCCCAGCTCATGCCCAGTCCCCGTTACCCCCCCCCTTCCTCTCTTCCCCCTGTGGAACCAGCTCCTATTCCTTCCACCCCGCTTGCTGCCTCCGAGAGGAGCGACTAGTCAAGAGCATTTGCTTATCGGTAGTTGACAAGTCGCTTACATCCCAAGCCTTATGGGTTGAAACTTTCAACTGTGATTCTCAGCGAGTCGTCAGAAATCTTCAAAGCTGCCTTTCCTTAGAGCCTGTTCCTTTTTGAGAGGGGTGTAGAGATTGGGTTTGATTTGGCGATGAATTTTAAGGGGGTGTAATCTCTCCCTTTGGGGAAGAAGGGGTTGGCTGTGTGTTTCAATGAGCTTTTGAAATTATCTTCACAATTCTGTAGAATTTCAGAAGCCAACTACAGAGAGACAGCGGAACTGGCCGTCCTATGCAAATCTCTCATAGCTTGAACAAAGAAATGAACTAGATGGGCCCATTATATTCAACACCTGAATAAAACCAAAAGCGAAGTATGGGACACAGAGCTTCATTAGCACCAGCACTACAATTAACGGGCATTTTTTCTCCGCCTCTCCCTTCATTTTCTGTTTTAAATAGGGAGGTTCCCCCTTTTTTCTTCACTCATCTGAGGAAGAGGGTTTTGCCCACTAAAGCTCATGATACTATGTATATATTTTTGTTAGACTCTAAGGTGCTACAGGACTACTCACTTTTTTCAAAATTTTGCAGTAATTCCCATACCCGTGTGTAATCTTTTATCAGCGGGATTGCGCAAATGTGACTGATAGGGACTTTTGTAACAATTCTGTTGATGCATGTATTAGGAACGTGAACGTGTCCCTGCCTGTATCAGCAGAGGCAGAGATGCCAGCTGTGGAGCTGCTTGCCCCTTCCTCTGCTTGCCCCTTCCTCCGCCCACCCCTGCACTGCTGCCTCCTCCTATCCCCATAAAATGTGTAACTGCTGAAAATTTCAGCAGTTACAAATTGACAAAAACAAAAGCATTTGAACATCCCTAGCATGTATAATCCTTCTGTTCTGTGAAGTTGACAACAGCAAGGGCTAAGTCATTATCAGGGAGTTCCTCTTAACAATGCAAACCAGAACCAATGTTAGCCCCCACCACATAATCTGGGAAAACTAATACCTGCCCAGGGTGCATCCAAGAGACAATATTTCCCCTTTTTGCAAACACTGAAGACTTGGCTACACTACAAAATTAAGTTGACCTAAGTTAGGTTAACCTATAGCCACCACAGTAATTAAATCAGCTGTCGATATCCAAGCTACCCTCCTGTTGGTGGTGTGCACACAGGCACCAACTTTGAAAAGTGCCCAGGGATGCTCCACCCCTGACTCTGACCTAGGTTCCTCCCCCATTCCACTACTTCCCCCAAAGCCCTCCCTACCTCTTTCCATGCAGTTCCACCCCCTCCCCTGAGCATGCCATGTCCTTGTTCATCTCTCCTCTCCCCAGTCCTGAATGCCATGGAACAGCTGATTGCAGCAGGTGAGAGGTTCAGGGAGGTGCTGACCACAGGGCCCACCAGCAGGAAGTGCTGGGTGGGGAGGAGGGAGGGTAGGGGTTCTGTACACAGACATTGCATCTCCCTAACTACATCAGTCTAGGCACTATGCTCATGTAGACAGTTAAGTCAACATAGTGGGTGACTTACAAATGCGGGAGCTTTGTTGTAGAATAGACCCAGAATTAGGTTGACGTAAGCTACCTTATGTCGAACTAGCTCTGTAGTGTAGATCAGCCCTAGTCTGTGTATAGCAAAAGAGAATGTCTGTTAAAAGGAAAAGGGAACCAAGCATTAGCCTTGGAAAACACCATAACCATATTCAAAAGCATGTGGCCATAAGCAAACCCCAATGAATTGGACAGTAGCCTTTGCCTCACTTTTCCATCTTGGGGTGAGGTCCAGTGGCTTTAACACATCATTCTCTCCTGCTGAATCTCCTCGCAATGGGCTGTCTTTAGATAATGAAGACCCAGAATTCAGAGGTGTGTTCTCAGGGGTTCATCCCATACTGAGAAAGGGAGGAGATTATCAGTGTCTATATAGAGGCCATGCACCTCTGCAATTGGCTGGGGTTTTTTCCTTCTCTTCTGCTTTAGATTGTGGATTGCTTGCTTGTTGCAGGTCTGTGATCCCATGTTGTAAGGTTCCAGGTCTTTATTAGCCCAAGTCTTTAGTGATTTCAAGCTATTGGTGAGTTTACTGTGTGGCAGGGAATCTCATTGCCAATATAGCCTCTACATTGGCTGTCATTTCATTACTGTACCTACATTTAGCACCCACACTGGCAGCCAGCCCTCCTCTCCCTGCAGTGCTTCCCACCTTCTGGCAACCCTGCAGATTGATCAACTCCTCCCCTTCCTTCCCAGTGTCTCCTTGCCTGCCTCAAGTCAGCTGTCCACAGCATGCAGGAAACACTGGGGGAGGAGAAGCAGAACAGAGTTTGCTGGGAGAGAGGAAAGGCAGAAGCAGAGTGAAAGTGGGTAGAGATGGGTGCAAGTTTTGGGATAGGGATGAAATCAGGAAGGGTCTAGAGCAGAATGAGAGCATGGGCCAGAAGAGTGAGGTGAGGTAAGACTTGAAAGAAGGGGTGGAGTTGGAATGGGAAGCAGAGATTGAGCACTTCTGGGGAAGGAGAAAGCTGGCATCTTTGCCTACACCAGGTGTGAAGTATAGCTCCTAGACCTGCTTATCAGTGATGGGGGGAAAAAACCCAATGACACCTAAGTCTAAGTAGGTCTGTCTTTAAACATTGAAGAGGAGAAGGTTAAATAATGTCTAGAACCCTTGAGGCAGAGCACACAGCACCAGCTAGAAATGCCCATCTCTAAGAAGTAAATCTTCTGATCTATGTTGATCAGGGCTGGATTAACTCTTCAGGGAGACTGGGGCTATTAGATTTTGTGGGGCACCCTAGTGTAGAAGCTGTAAAAACCATTTTCATATTTAGCTAGAAGCCATCTTGTCGAACAGAAACCATTTCAGCTTTTCTCTTAAGCACGTAGACCAGAGTGAACTTTCTGTCACCCCGTGAGAAGAAGCCTACAGGATGGGCTATTGGTATGTGTTAATTGGAATGGTTGGGACAGGAGATGTACTCCCTCGTACCTGTTTGCCATCTTGTTGATAAGGCTTTGTTTTTCCAAGTTTAATTGAGGATTTCTGTAATTGGATGCCCTGACGTCAGACTGTTTGGTTAAGGGTATAAAGATACTAGGATTGATTGTATTAGCCAGCCTTACTGGGCCCGGCTCTGCTGGGACCACGTTTGGCTCATGCTGTGCTTTATTAATTAATAAAGCTGTTTGTTAGCTGCCTAAACAGAGAGAAGCGTTTTTTTGCTTCAACAATTTGGAGGTTCTACCGAGATTCCTAACGCACCACGTGCCCATATGGATGGACCGGCACTCCACTTCCAAACATCTCAGAGTGCTCAATAGAAGGCAAGGGGATGCCTGTTACGAAATCTCCTGGTGAGGGCTTAGGATTTGGAGTGACTGCTGGCCGCTGAGGTAAGGGGAGCTACGGAATTCAGTTTTGTGGAGCAGCTAACATTTTGTCTTTCTGTGTCTGTCTTTGTCTATTAGGCCTGTCTTATATGTCACAGTTCCAAAAGGGCACACTGGTGTCTCTAGTGAGGCAGCCATGCGCTGGACCCTCTGTGTTCGAACGCTGAAAGCTGGTGTGGTGCCATTACACTCTCTCGGCACACGGAACTGTGGGAAAGCTTTGTCGTCTCTCTCTCTCTTATTTGTGGATGTAGTACTGACCTCTGAGGCTAACCCCAAGCCATAGTATTTCTCCATTCCGCCAGGCTGTCTCCAGGTGCCAGGACTGGCAAAATACTACTCTATCAGACAAGCTCTGCACTGTGCGCGACACCCGGAGAGCGCAGAAGCAGTAGAAAGATGAAACAGGATTTTAGAGAACAAATTTGCTAAAATATGTGAGAACTCTGGCTTAACATGGGTAGAAGCACTCCCGATTGCCCTAATGAGCCTGAGAGCCACTCCTAATCAGAAAACTGGACTCAGTCCACATGAAATTCCACGTGGCCGACCTATGAGACTGTTAAGCAGCCCAGAAATTAACCTGGCTGATAACACACTTGTTAAAGGAAGCATAGTCAAGTATTGTCAGTAATTTATGAGGTGTGTACAGTCTTATCATTCATAGGTTAAGGACGCTTTCCAGGAGGCCCTGACTGAGCCGTGCCATAAACTACAAACAGGAGACTGTGTTTATGTGAAGATTCACCAGCGAAAGGCTGCTCTGGCACCCAGGTGAAAGGGTCCCTACCAAGTCCTTCTTACCACTCATACTGCTGTAAAGTGCAAGGGATTGCCCGCCTGAATTCACGCTTCCCACTGCAAACTGGTTCCAGCCCCTACAGAGGTTCGCCCCAACAAGGAGCACCGCAGACCTGGTACCAGAGACCCAGGTCCAGAAGTAGACGGAGATCAACGCAGGCTTGGTACCGGCAATCCAGGCCCAGAAGTAGACGAGCCTGAGAGACCAAGGCTAAGGTACCAGCTGCGGCCCAGAAGAACCTGCCAGCGATAGGTGAAGCAAACTACAAAGTCCTGAAGAACAGCCAGCATGAGGCTGGACAAACCATTCATGTTGAGCTTATGCTTAATCTTGTTTTTAATACCTAGCAGTTATAACCTATATGGTTCAAATGTGTTTATGCTTTTAATGAACCAAGTTTCCCAAGAATTTAATTCCACAGTTGCTGGATATGTGCTCACAGTCCTGTACATTCAGAAGGAGGCATCCCAATGATTCCAGTCCCACCAAATGAATGGCACACTGTTTAGTGAACTAAGCCAAATGATACTTGGCAGGATAAAGGGTTTACTAACCCAGTGTATATCCGCCTAGCCCTGACCCCAATTGGAAAATACTGCTGGACATGTAATGGTTCAGGAGCCAGGGAGGGAAAAAGCCAAAACCGAATGGCCTTAGACTATGTCCTAGCTAGTAAGGGCGAGGTTTGTGCCTTAGTGGGAAAAGAATACTGTGTGTATATCACTGACACCAGCAAGGAAGTAGAGGAAGATGCCTCAGAGATTGAAAGAACTGTGGAAAGCCTAAGACAGGAGGAAAACTAGACCCTCTGGGGTTGGTTGGGAGGCTGGTTTAGACCTGTGGGAACTTGGATTTTGCAAAGAGTAGTTTTAGTATTGGCTATATTGCTGTTTCTCTTGTGCTTATTCCTGTTTCTTGTTAATCAATTGCTGTATTTCTTGTATTCTGGAAAACACAAGACAGACCCTTACATGTACAAAAATACTTTAATGGAAATGGAGGTATAAAATGGTTTCAAGTTTAGCCTTTAAAAGGCTAAAAGCGGGAAGTTGTAGAAGCTGTAGAAACCATTTTCATATTTAGCTAGAAGCCATCTTGTAGAAAAGAAGCCATTTCAGCTTTTCTCTTAAGCACGTAGACCAGAGTGAACTTTGTCACCCCGTGAGAAAAAGCCTACAGGATGGGCTATTGGTATGTGTTAATTGGGCTGGTTGGGACAGGAGATGTACTCCCTCGTACCTGTTTGCCATCTTGTTGATAAGGCTTTGTTTTTCCAAGTTTAATTGAGGATTTCTGTAATTGGATGCCCTGATGTCAGACTGTTTGGCTAAGGGTATAAAGATACTAGGATTGATTGTATTAGCCAGCCTTACTGGGCCCGGCTCTACTGCGACCACGTTTGGCTCATGCTGTGCTTTATTAATTAATAAAGCTGTTTGTTAGCTGCCTAAACAGAGAGGAGCGTTTTTTTGCTTCAACATTAGGCTCCAAAGTGGAGCCAAAATGAGGGATTTAGTGTGTAGGACAGGGCTATGGATTGAGGCAGGGAGGGCGGGTGTGGGAAGAATGGGGGCTCTGATTAGGACTGCAGTCTCTGGAGTGGAGGTATTTGGGTTGCAGGAGGGGCTCTAGGCTAGATCCAAGGGGATAGATATACTGGAGTGGACTCAGGGCAGGAGTTGGGGTGGGGTGTCGGGGCTGGGCAGAAGTTGGAGTGACTCAGGGTTGGGATGCAAGGTCTGGGAGGGTAAAATTTTAGTAAAAGCAGTGATGTGATTTCAATGGAGAGAGTTGAAAGGTCATGTGTGGGTATTCTTTTGTTAAGGAATATCCTTCACATCCTGCATTAAAATTGTCTTACATGCATTACTCTTCCTTTATAACAATCAAAGAGAAAAACTGTGAAAAATTAAAAAGAAAAGAAGAGCAATGTGTCCATTTCAAAGACCTTCAAAACAAGGTTTAAATGTTAATGGAACCAGTTTTTTTTATAGAACTAGTTGAAAATTTTCTATCAGAATGATTTTGCAATAGAAAATAGAGTTTTCTAAAAATCAAATTTCGTTACAGGAAAATTTCAGTATTTTTGTTTACTTCATTTCTTTAACTATTTGGAAACTAATCCAGTGACAGGTAGCAAAGCAGCCTGACAACTGCTGGTTTGCTCTTTGTTCATTTTTTTTTTTTTTGTAATTTTGTCTGACTATGGTTTAGTTGGCTGATGTTTTCTGGGCTTCTCCCACAAGGTTGGAGAACTTTCTGCTGTATTGTTTAAGAAAGAGATCCGTAAAGCTTAAAGTTTGTTTTGGAAAGAATAAATCCACTCCTCTGCCACATGTCCTACACCAGGAGTGGGCAAGATACAGCCCACGGGCTGCATGTGGCCTGCGAAGCCGTTTGATTCAGCCTGCCCTGCCGAGACCCTGAGGCCATTCAGTACTGCTGATGGTTCCCCCCAAGGGGCATGTGGCACCTAGAGATAGCCACTAGCCATTTTTAACAGTGAGGCACACCCCTGGCAGCGGGAGAGTGGGGGGATGAGAAACTTAGCATGCTCCCCTCCTCCACCCCCAGTTGGCCTGGGGCAGGGAAATGTGTAAAGTTTCTCCCACTCCCAGAAGTATGCAGGACGTAGACTGAGCTGCCAGCCAGTGGTTCCCTCTAGATGATGTGTGAGCCAGGCAGAGGGCAAGAGACTTTGCACGCTCCCTTCTGCGATGATTGTATTGATGAACAGATGCAGTTTGCTGTTTGCACTGCATGGTCTGCTTTTGATTTTTTTCCAATGTTGTTGTATGTGTATTAGTCAAGAACTCCAGGAAGATGCCTTTGTTAATGCTGCTTTTAGTTTCTTTGTTTACTCTTTGAGCAATCCCTTGGAATGCAGTGAGTCACTAAAGATCTATCATAGCTTCGATATGTACTCAAGTTAAAAAAAAAAGACTAGAACACAGTTCTAAAAGAACTAGATAAGTTCATGGAGAATAGATCCATCCATGGCTGTGAGCCAAGATGGGCAGGAACAATGGCCTCGCCTCTATTTTTTCAGAAGTTGGTAATGATAGATGGATCACTTGATGATCATGTGTTCTATTCATTCCCTCTAGAACATCTGGCAGTAACCATTGTTGGATGACAGGCCCTGGGCTGGACGGACCTTTGGTCTGACCCAGGAATACTGAATACATCTTGAATACTGCGTACAGATGTGGTTGCCTCATCTCAGAAAAGATATATTGGCATTAGAAAAGGTTCAGAAAAGGGCAACAAAAATGATTAGAGGTTTGGAACGGGTGCTATATGAAGAGAGATTAAAAAGACTTGGACGTTTCAGCTTAGAAAAGAGGAGACTAAGGGAGGATATGATAGAGATCGATAAAACCATGACTGGTTGGAAAAAATGAATAAGGAAAATTTATTTACTTGTTCCTATAATATAAGAACTGGGAGTCACCAAATCAAATGAATAGGTAGCAAGTTTAAAACCAACAAAAAGAAGTATTTTTTCACACAGCGCACAGTCAACCTGTGGAACTCCTTGCCAGAGGATATTGTGAAGACTATGCCTTTAACATGGTTCAAGAAAGAACTAGATAGATTCATGGAGGTTAGGTCCATTAATGGCTATTAGCCATGATGGGTAGGAATGGTGTCCCTAGCCTCCATTTGTCTGGAAATGGGAGACAGGAGAGGGCTCACATGAGGATTACCTGTTGTATTCGCTCCCTCTGGGACATCTGGCATTGGCAACTGTCGGAAGACAGGATACTGAGCTAGATGGACCTTTGGTCTGATCCACTATGGCCATTCTTATGTTCTTATGAAGTCTGTTCTTATTATTTTACCCTGCATTCATCATCACATATCTAGGCCAGTTGTCTCAAACTCCCATCTTATGGATCATCTACGGACTGGAGCATATTTGCAATCTGACCTGGGAGATTTGGTGGCCCAGGATGTGTGTCTAAACTAGGGATGTAAAATCCCATGTAATCTGCTAACTGGGTAAACATGAGGTTAGCCTAACATTTAACTGGTTAACAGACTAAGTGGAATCCTGGACAAGGGACCGCTGCCCCCAGCTCACGGAGATTCCACTTCCAACCCTGCACAGGACTGTCAGCAGGGGAGCTGCTTCCGGCCACCAGTTAATCATTATCCGGTGGTGATGCTTACCAGATAGCCACATTGCTGAAGCCACATAGCCACACTCAACAGGCGAAATAGCCACATGTGGCTAGTGACTAGCATGTTGGACACCACGGTTCTAGACCTTTCATCATTTTTTTTTGTTGTTCTTTGATCTGGCTCCAATATTTCCACCTCTTAACTGAAACAAGGTGCCCAAAACTAGACACTGTACTCCAGTTGAGGCCTAAAGAGCAGGGAGTAGAGCTAAAGAATTACTTCTCCTATCCTGCTTAAAAGAATCCTGCTAATACACCTCAAAACGATGTTCACCTTTTTGCAACAGTATGATATTGTTCACTCCTCTTTAGCTTGTGGTCCACTTTGACCCTCATCTCCCTTTGCACAGTACTTCTTCCTAGGCAATCATTTTCCACATTCCATTCCTAAATGGAGTATTTTGCATTTGACCTTACTGAATTTCATCCCATTTACTTCAGACCATTTCTGCAGTTTGTCCAGATCATTTTAATTATGACTCTGTCCTTCAAAGCACTTGTAACCCCTCCCAGCTTGGTGTCATCTGCAAATTTTATAAGCATATTCTCTGTGCAATTGTCTACATCGTTGATGAAGATATTGAACAGAACCAGTCCCAGAACTGATCCCTGTGGAACTCCATTCATCATGACCTTCCAGCATGACTGTGAACCTGTTTTGCACCCACTGTAAAGTAGCACCATCTAGTATTGGGGAAAATCTTCGGGTATCTGCTCTTCAATGATATCTAGTTTTGTTGAGGGAAGAATCAGAAAATAATATTTTGAGAGCACTTACCATCTATTCCCAGACGCCTGGGGGAGTCTGCTCCCAAGAACCTATGCCTATCTCCAGAACATTTGCATCACAAGAAGAGGCACATAACTAAGCTGTGACGGACCGGGCCGTGTCTGGGCACAGCTGAGGGCGTCCGCTCAGGGCGAATTGCTCAACTTCGGGGCTCCTTACAGCCCCCAGACTGGTGACCTCTCCAAACAGGCCACAAACCAGTCCCACAGAGCGCTTCAGCAACCTGCCTGAAACCTCCCGAGCAAAACCCCTCCGACACCCCAGCAATATCCATGCCTCAGATGGCCCCGGGCCTATACACAGGTGGGGGGGTCCTAGCACCCAATTCCACCTTCCCCGAACAAGTTCTGTCCGGTTCCAAGAAACCAGCCACAGATCCTTGGTCAATTTACCCTCTGGATCTTACCCGCAAATCACGCTGGGCCAATCCTTTAGAATCTAAAACTAAAGGTTTATTAACACAAGAAAGAAAAGCATGAGAGTCAGGTTGTTAAAGAATAGTATGTTACATGCACCGAATCTCCCAGTCTTCGATGCAGGCTCTAGCAGAGATGTTGCAGCTGCTGGTATAAAAGTTCTTATTGCGCATCCTAAGATCAGGATGGGTCCACAGGTCTTTCGGGCCCTTCAATCCCTGCAATGCTGCCTCTGGGATGAAGTGCTGAGCTGAAGACAAAATGGCATCGACCGCATGAACTCTTTATACCTCCTTCCTGGCCTCTTCTAGTATGTAGCAGGTCACCTGGCCAGAGGCCAATCTCTGTGTTCCCTGCTGGCTGCTCTCAGGTGACAGCCCCCATTCTTTAGGTGTGTCCATAGCCCATTGAGAGCCATTGTTCCACAGGGCCTCGGTAATTAGCATGTCCACAGGATCGGCCCTGCCCAATGCTTAACCACATGCAGGGAAATCTTCAGTGTCCATACAAGTACATGCTAATAATTGCACACACAGACATTATACAAACACAAGAACAGCATACATAGGATTATCAGATAATAAGCTTCTATTCAATACCTCACATGGCCCCCTCCTATACCATTTTTGGGGCCAACACCCCCACCTATGGGTGCATCAGTGAGCTAGCTGCTCCTTTCAAGATCCAGCAACGTGACATAAGCCAATTAGGTTAGGTCCATGCCACCAGCAGAGGGGTACATTTGCCAAATGCGAGCCAGCCGTGACACACAACTGGGTCACAGTTCTGTAGTGCCAGTCTTGGCAATAGAGACCATCTTATTACATCTGTGACCAACTCTGTTGTGGGAAGATCAGCAACTGCAACATTTTGCATGTGTGGACAATTGGTGTTGAATGGAGTTTGTAGGTCAGCGTCAGGGGGTATTTCTATTTTTCCTGGGGGCTCCCAGTTGCAATTCTCTCTTAACCTTACAGCCACTACCATCACCTTATGGGTAGTCTGTTGGGCATGTAATTTACTTATATCTGCCTCACACTTCTGAAGGCCTGTATGTGTATGTGTGTGTGTGTGGGGGGGTGCTGTCTGTGGAGCTGGGTCACGCTGTGCCCATGAGTGGGGGAAGGTGGGGACTGGCGAGAGGAGATGGGGTGTTCCTGGTGGGCGGGTTGCTCTGCCCCCGGGCGTGGTGGGAAAGGGCTCTGGGCTCCCCCTGGGGGAGAGACCGTGCCTCTCTCTGGGCGGGGCAGGAGGGCAGAACAGTGGGATACCCGGGTGCCATGACCAGGTGTCACCCTTTGCCTCCATGGTAACGAGCCATCGCCGTGCGCATGCCAAGGGCTAACAGAGCCGCTCGTGGACACCCAGCGAAGGGCAGCAGCAGAGGTGGCTCCAGCAGGTAAGGGCAGCAGCGACAGATATACGGCAGGGTGAGTGGGGCTGGCGCGGGGCCTATTGAAGCGTGGGACCCGGGGTAGCCGCCCCGCTCGGCCTGCCCTATATCCACCGCTGCTTTATGGGATGACTCCTCCTCCCATTCTGTGTTGCTGGAGCAATCTGCCAGAAGAAGCAGGGCTCCAACGGGTGTCCCCCATCATCCCTTTTCAAAGAACTAGCAAAAATGCAGCTATGCCAGCCAGCCTTATGCTGTTTTTGCAGTAAGTGTGTGTGCTGCAGGGAGGGCTGGATCATTTGTGGCAGCAGGTGCCCTGTGCTGGCCTGCTAAGTGTAACTGATCATGACAATAAATGGCCAAGAGGAATCCACTTGGGCCAGAGGAGCCCTTTAGAGCCTTCCCACAGGTAAGCAGTGGCTTGAGCCGGGGGAATTTGTTTGGTTTTTGTTTTTACTTGTTCAAATTCTGTGATGGTGAGGTCAGGGGGTGCTCTTGGTTGGGGAGGGCAGTGATCTTGAGCAGCGGGAGCCTGGGGAGAAAGGGCTGTGGAGGGAAGGGGGGCAGAGGAAGGAGGGACGCAGTGGCACAGAAGAGAGAAGTTATTGGTAGGGTAGATCTCAACTCTTTTCAATGGTTGGTGAGAACAGGGCTGGAGATTTGGTTCCTTCACTCTTAGGGATATTGGGTCTACCAGTCTGGTACATAAAGCTGCCTCAGTGGGACATTTTACCTTTTTGGTTCTGTGAGCTGAATGGGTTAAAGCAGCAGGCAGCCAATCTCTTTTGGCAATTCTTATTCGTTGTCTGTGCTTGCTGCTGTTGAAACAGTCAACATAAGAAGCCCTCACTTGTTTGTATGAAGAAGTGAAAATGAGGTGCAGGCTATTTCTAGTCATCTTCCTCTCAGTGGGCATGTCCAGAAACAGTTGCAAAGTTTAAGGCATTTACAAATGCAGACCTCAATTCTGCAAGCTTCTCCATGCGGGAAGGGACTTAGGAAGCTATGCTTAACCCCCTTGGGAGACTTGAACCTGTTTGGTGGAACAGATATTCTTTATCAGTGCTTGACAAACATCTCTCCTCTGTATGTCCTCCACACATTAATTTCTCCCTAATCAACTAGTGTGTCTGTAATGGATGGAAGGGGTACTGCCTGCAAAGAGTTAAACTCAGAGAATCTGAGCATATCATCCAGCAAGAAAGTGTTAAGATTTGCATTGAAAAACAGGTTGTCTGTTTCTTTGTGTGAGAGAAGCAAAAGGGTCGGAGAGAGAGATGGAATGAGCCTGGGAAGTAAAAATGAAATTTACAACAATAAGCATGTCTAGGAGAACAAAACCTTGAAGCAACAAATGTAAGTAGCCAGGGAATGTTTAGTTAGATGTGATCAGGTTAATTTCTTTGTTTTGTAGTTTGGTTATCTTCCTCTGTGTTGAGTCACCCCCGCTGTGACTAAAGCTGAATCTCAGGAGAGCAGTTCTTTGTGCTTTAATCTGTTTTTTCTCAGCTGTTTTATGACATCTAGCAACCAAATATGCGTTATCAAGTATATTGTTTTGTTAATAAAATTAATCTTTTTAGGATATGATTTGATTTTTGTGTCCTGGAAGGGAATAAAAGGTCTGTGTTAGCTGACCTCTCAGTCTTAGGCTTGCAATCAGAGATTGCAGTTTGTTTGTTTGTTCTCTCGTGGTGAGGAGCTTAGGCTATCCCATGGGAAGAAGTCCCAAGTGATTCTTCCTGTGTTCAGAAAAAAGGGATTTTGCACTTGGTTGGTGGCAGAGTAGCATCAAAGATCAGGGAATCTTTGACCTTGGAGTTTTTAAGCAGAAGCCTATAGAGGCAAGGTATTTTAAAAGTCTCTTGTGGGCCCCTACCTTCTGCACTCAAGGTGTCAGAGTGGGGAATAGCCTTACCAGTGTTATAGTTCATAAATTCGGTATTTCTAGTTCAGTGTCCTTAGTTTTTTTGTGAGACAGAATTGTTGCTTTCTGGCATTCCCTTAGGGTATGTCTACACTCCAAATTAATTCGAACTAACAGTCGTTAGTTCGAATTAACTTTAATAGGGGCTACACATACAAACTGCTAGTTGGAATTTACATCGAACTAGCAGAGCACTTAATTCGAACTAGGTAAACCTCATTCTACGAGGAGTAATGCCCAGTTCGAATTAAGTAGTTCGAATTAAGGGCTGTGTAGCCACTTAATTCAAGCTAGTTGGAGGCTAGCCCTTCCCAGGTTGCCCTGGTGGCCACTCTGGGCCAAACCAAGGAAATTTTTCTGCCCCTCTCCTGGCCCCAGAGCCCTTAAAGGGGCACGGTCTGTCTACAGTGCTTGTGCCAGTTGCAAGCCTGCCAGCACCCAGCCAGCAGACCCTGCACCTGGCACGGCATGAGCCAGCCACCTGCTGCCACCTAGGCCTCCGCCTCTTCCCAGGACCAGGCTGGCGGCACCCAGGAGCCTGCCCGGGGCCGCAAGAGGCGGGTGCCCGGGCAGGCTCCTGTGCGGAGATCGTGGACCTCATCGAGGTTTGGGGGGAGGCCTCCAACGTCCACAATCTCCTCACTAGGCACAGGAAAGCGGACGTGTAGGGCAGGATACTGCCAGTCTGGCCACCAAAGGCCACATGCGAACCCAGGGGTAGGTTTGCGTGAAAATCAAGTTGGTCCAGGGAGACCCCCGACCCTGAGCTTAGAACATAAGAATGGCTGTACTGGGTCAGACCAAAGGTCCATCTAGCCCAGTAGCCTGTCTGCTGACAGCGGCCAACACCAGGTACCCCGCAGGGGATGGACCGAAGACAATGACCAAGTGATTTGTCTCGTGCCATCCGTCTCCAGCCTTCCACAAACAGAGGCCAGGGACACCATTCCTACTCCCTGGCTAATAGCACTCCATGGACCCAACCTCCATGAATTTATCTAACTTCTCTTTAAACTCTGTTATAGTTCTAGCCTTCACAGCCTCCTGTGGCAAGGAGTTCCACAGGTTTACTATGTGCTGTGTGAAGAAGAACTTTCATTTATTAGTTTTAAGCCTGCTACCCATTCATTTCATTTGGTGTCCTCTAGTCCTTCTATTATGGGAACTAATGAAGAACTTTTCTTTATTCATCCTCTCCGCACCACTCATGATTTTACAGACCTCTATCATATCCCCCCTCAGTCTCCTCTTTTCTAAGCTGAAAAGTCCCAGTCTCTTTAGGCTGTCTTCATATGGGACCTGTTCCAAACCCCTAATCATTTTAGTTACCCTTTTCTGAACCCTTTCCAAGGCCAAAATATCTTTTTTGAGGTGAGGAGACCACATCTGTACACAGTACTGAAGATAGTACCATAGTTTGATACTTCCCCTCCTCCTTCTTCCCCTGGCTTCCCCCTTCCAGCTCCCTCCTCCGAGGTTTCCCCCTCCCCTCTTCCAACCTCTCTCTTCCCCTCTCCCACCTCCTTTTCCCAGTCTCCCCAGAGGTTAATCCCCGCCCCCCCAGTTTTGTTAAATAAAGAGAGTTTCTATTTTTGAACAGACATGTGCTTTATTTTTTACATCAGGAAGGGTGGCTAGGGAGGGGTAAGTGGAAGGAGTTGAGGGAGGAATGGGGCATGAGCCCCCTATGGGGAGGACTTGGGTGGCTCTGCGGGCTCCTCATGGTGGAAGCTGTCCAGCAGGGCCTCCTGGATCCTGACAGCCCCCCAATTGGCCCCTCTGGATGGCAGCCTGCCGCAAGTGCAGCCGGGCTGATGGCCGAGTGCTGTGATGTGCCCAGTGTGGGCACTCAGGGCACTCCAAGCCAGGACTGCTTCGCAGGCGGGGAACCCCTGAGAACCGTCAGTCCAGGGTGGGGGTCGGGTCCCTTTAAGCACAGCCCTCGGCTAGCCTGAGACAGCAGCTCCACACTCTGCCGGCACTGCTTCTGGCCATCCTTAACCTCGGTTCAGGGTCCACTCAATGTGGACATGCTAGTTCGAATTAGCAAAATGCTAATTCAAACTAGTTTTTAGGTCTAGTTGCACTAATTCGAATTAGCTTAGTTCGAATTAACTAATTCGAATTAAGTTAGTTCGAATTAGCGCTGTCGTTTAGACATACCCTTCAAGAATAACCAGGGTAAAAGATATCCCCTGGCTTGGAAGTTTAGCTGAAATAGGAAGAATTTTAGGATAAGTTTACAATAAGCTTTAATGGGTTAGAATGGGCAATGTGTGTTCTATTATTTTAAATTTGTAATTCACTTTGCTCTGTCTGTTTTCACTTGCAACCTGTTAAATCCTACTCTTTGTACTTAATAAAATCACTTTTATTTATTGCCAAGCCCTGTGTAAATAATTGTTATCTGCGGGAACAATCAGGGTGTACATCCTCCTTTCATTGTTAAAGGGTCCTTGACTGAGTGATTTATTTGGGGTTCTGATCCCAGTTGGACTCTGGTGTTCTGGAAGCTGGGCCCAAAACTGCATTCTCCTCAGATCTGCAGTGTTTCAGGATCTGTATTGCTCTTTTTGGTACAGGGTATGTATGATCTCAGTGCCTTGGTTGGAGGAGACCAGGAGATCTGTTTCAGCAGGGCAGGGCAGTGAGAAGCCCCAGAAAGCAGAGAGGCAAGTGCCAGTAGCTTTATCAGCACACTGGGAAGCAACCCCAAGAGTTCTTCTGTGACCATATCCCATCACACCAGGCTTTGAACTTAATGCCACCAATTTTTCTTTGTGGTGTATACATACTGCTAGTCACTGAATAATACACTGCAAATAACCTCTATTGGTACACCCACCACCAAAAGGATGTTCCTCCAATGACAGAGAGAGAGAGAACTCGTCAGACCTTATATATACTCTGTCCCATAATACAACAGCAGGTCAGGTGCTTTGGAAATTATGTTGGTTTGCAAACATAAGAAAAAGGATGATGGAACGAAAACCAGAGGCATCTTGAAAATTGTAGAGTTTGACCCCAAATCTCTCAGTTCACAGCACAGAAAATCTTAGCATGTGTACAGAACAGCGGCTGAGCACAGCACCATAGAGTGTCTGATGGGACAGCTAAGTACTCCTTAATGAAACAGAATCGTGCTGTGCAGCCACAAAGATGTGACACAACATTGACTTGAATATGGAATCACATTGCAGTATCTATGAACTGATCATGGAACGCTTGTAGCAGGTCACCTAAAGCAGATTTTTTTTTAAAAAAACAATGTACCTAGTCTAAAACATAGCTAAGATGTAAAAATATTGCTGTAAGGCAGGGGTGGGCAATGATTTTTGATGTGGGGGTCACTAATAAATTGGTAAGGGCTACAGTTTTCTTTAATATTAATGGAGGAGGTGATACCAAACTTGTCCATTTCTCTTGTATTCCTCATTTATTAGGGTTACATTTACGATGGACAAGGACATTAATAATTCTATCAGCGTGCTGCTTGTGCTACTTGTGCTCTCATATGGAGTGGAATTCTCCCAGCTGACAATTCATAAGAACGGCCATACTGAGTCAGACCAAAGGTCCATCTAGCCCAATATCCTGTCTTCCAACAGTGGCCAATGTCAGATGCCCCAGAGGAAGTGAAAAGAACAGGGAATCTTCAAGCAATCTGTGGCAGGGCGGCCCCGCCCCGCCCCCTCAGGGAAAGAGATGCAGCGCTCTGGAGCGAACGGGCCGGTGCTCCCAGGCACTGCTGTGCGTGCTCGGGTGGCCGCACGCCCGGTTTCAAAGCCGAACTGGCACACCTGGGAGGGGGAGGAGTGGCAACACAGGAGAAGCGGAAGACGTCAGCCTGGAAGCAGCTGATGGCCGGTGGAGGCTGGGGGCTAAGGAGGATGCCGCAGGGGAAGGACCCCGGCCAGAGCAACGAGGTCTGGGGGAAGCCCTAGAGGACGTGGCCAGGAAGTAGGCTACAGTCCGGAGAAGGGGCTGTTGGTGGTTTGTCTGCTGAGCCAAGGCTGGCAGGTGGACAGCCACAAGAGGGGGCAGGCACAGATGGGAAGAGGCCGCCAGGTGGCACTCCGGGTAGGGACACTCCGAGGGAGCACCAGGGAGGGCTTAGCCTCCCTGCCAACCAAGGAGGCTCACTCACACTTAACGCTGATGATGGTGCGAGGTTAACCTTGATATGGAAACCCCTATGTGGGTGGGGCCTCGGCTCCTATGGGAAGGAAGGCAACAGGGGCCAGTAAGACCTGGGGGCGGCGCATTGGCGAGAAGGTGCAGCAGCAGCATTTAGTGGGGTAGGAAGCAGCCCAGGGTGGGGAGTGAGCGACCACAGTGAAGGTTGGTCTGTTACAGCCGGGTAGGGAAACAAGCTTCTGCCCTGTGGGCCCTGGGCCTGGACCTGGTAAAGAGGGTGGGCCCAGGTCCCGCTACCCCACCTCTGGCACCGAGGGACTTCATTAGAGCCGTAGGGATGGTTGCTGAGACTGGACTTTCTGCAAGGCAAGACCCAAGACTGGGAGGCTGTCGAAGGAGGATACCGCTCCCAAAAGACTAAGGGCCAAGGACTGACCACAAAAGAGGGAGCTAGCGCTGAGGGACTCATGGAGACTCATGGAGGGACTCAACGCCTGCTTTGACGTTGGCCGTGGGCCCCATCGTCTGGGTTAGTTCACTACCACCACTGAGGCGCGGCTAAGTAAAAACATGACAGCGTGCTCCCTGCCTCCGCGGGGAGAGTTCACTGACCCACAAGTTCTTAGGCCCGCTCGGGCCATTGACACAATCCCTCTCCCATTACCCATTCCCAGCCTCTGACAGAGGCTAGGGACACCATTCCTATCCATCATGGCTAATAGCCATTGATGGACCTAACCTCCATGAATCTATGTAGTTCTTTCTTGAACCCTGTTGAAATCCTGGTCTTCACAGTCCCCTCAGGTAAGGAATTCCACAGGCTGACTGTGCACTGTGTGAAGTTTAGAGATACAGTACTAGCTAGTTCTCAGGCTTCCTTTTGTAGTTGGCTAGCCATTCACAGTCTTTGATTACTCCTAAACTGATGGTGTCAAATTTGCAGATGAACTGTAGCTCAGCAGTTTCTCTTTGAAGTCTGTCTTGAAGTTTTTTTTGTTGCAGGATGGCTAGATTATCCATTTAGTTTATTTTACTGTAAAGAAGGAGCCTGAGCATGTCTTGGAAGACTACAAAAAACAGAGAAAGTAAATATTATTTTGTTGTATAATATATTACTAAAACATCTTCATGAGTGAATTAAATATCGTTCAGGATTCAGTGGTGTAGTATAGGCAGAGCAAAAAATTTCCATCATGGTTTCCTGGCAATAAGCTGAGCAGTATTGGAATCTGATCCTGAAATGTTTTGTTGTGTGGTTGTCCAATAAGGAAGTGACAACAAGCTTGTGTGCATTGCAGAGGAACTAAATGTAATTTAAGGCATCACTTGGTTTATGGTATCAGCACTGTAATGAAGCCTTTAATTGATCACTGGTAGTTTCTGCTGTGGCAACAGAAGTAGATGGAGAAGTTAAGGCAGACACAGGTTTGTGCACAACTGTGGCATCTAGCTGGTTGGATGCCATTCTACATAGCAGTGCTGGCATTTGTGCTGTGTAGAAAGGTTGTAACTCTTGTACTCCAGTGTATGGCTGGCTGCCCTAGATAAGTCCTTCTGCAGGGTCCTTCATGCTGGAAGCTTCTCCGAGCTAGCAGTGCAGTCTGAGGGGGAACATGAAGTTGAATTATTCTTTTAAGTTGACAAAATTAATGCAAATAGTAAAATAAAATACAATTGGCCGGGGGCTGATTGCATTTGGAAAACAGGAAAGGGAAGAATCTTCACAGTGACTGCAGCCCTGCTGGGTGACAGCATCTCAGTGTCAAGTATCAGAGGGGTAGCCGTGTTAGTCTGAATCTGCAAAAGCGACGAGGAGTCCTGTGGCACCTTATAGACTAACTGAAGTGTAGGAGCATAAGCTTTCGTGGGCAAAGACCCACTTCGTCAGATGCATGTAGTGGAAATTTCCAGAAGCAGGAATAAATATGCAGGCCAGGATCAGGCTGGAGATGACCAGGTGGATCCAATCAAGGCGGATGAGGCCCACTTCTAGCAGCTGATCTGGAGGTGTGAATTCCAAGAGAATAGAAGCTGCTTTTGTAGTTAGCAAGCCATTCACAGTCTTTGTTTAATCCAGAGTTGATTGTGTCAACTCAATCCAACTCAACTTTGTTTAATCCAGAGTTGATTGTGACACAATCAACTCTGGATTAAACAAAGACTGTGAATGGCTTGCTAACTACAAAAGCAGCTTCTATTCTCTTGGAATTCACACCTCCAGATCAGCTGCTAGAAGTGGGCCTCATCCGCCTTGATTGGATCCACCTGGTCATCTCCAGCCTGATCCTGGCCTGCATATTTATTCCATCTCAGTGTGTCATTTTCTGATCTATGTAGGACAATTAGGTTTGTTTTACCTTATGCCCCAACCATTTTATCATGTGCTGTTCTAACTGGAGAGTAAATATTTCTCAGTGCAATTTAAAAGCTTCATTACTGAAGAAGGAGCTCAGAAGTATCAGTGGACAAAACCAGATATTGTACCAAATTGAACATTTTATGGGGTCCTCAAAACAAAAGATTCCCAAGTCTGCCTCTTACATGAGTAGATGAAGCGGGTCACTTCTCAGATCTTCTTGCTATCCAACTTACGCTCTCTCAGTTTGACATCATAGGGCTGAGTTTAGAGATACAGTGCTAGCTAGTTCTCAGGCTTCCTTTTTAGTTACACCTCTAATTTCGTATAATTAGATCCCCTGTACCATGATGAACCTTTTCTCTTCTGCCTTTACAGTTCTTTCAGTGCTCATACACAGTGTCAATTGAGAGATATAGTGTTGCTGCAGCCAAACCATGGGCTGCGCGCTCATCTGTAAGCCACATGTTTCCATAGCAATGATACCTATCCACATGCTCATCCAGAATTTGTATGTCTGTTTTTTTAATCTGGAATTAACTCTTATCCCACAATATAGATGTGAAATGTGGGCCAATCAAGGAATTATTTGGCCTAACAAAAACTTGAGTTTAACTTTGACTAATTTACACACTTGTAAATCCCAATTATTGCAGTATAATGAAGTCAGTTTGGCCCTGAGTGGGTGGAGACACCCCTGGCAGTATTAAAGATGTCTCCATACCATGCACTTATAGAGAGGCAATAGGATATGCTTTGCCTTACTAGCTATCCCTTTCTTAATTATTCCCAAAACTGTGATAGCTTTTTTGACAGTCATTGCACTTCATGAACCTTTTTGTGTATCTAATATTGGTGTTCATGAACTGACACCTGAGCCTTTTTTTTCTTTTTGCTTCCTATGTTTATTCCCGTTTTATTTTCCCATTTCAGGGGGCAAAATATTGGGTAATGTGTCCATTGATGGCCCCGGCATGGGTTGGAAACCCTATCTTGTTGAGTTGAGTTCCCAATCTTAACATGGTTGGTAATGTACCAGTCACTGTCTGGTGTTGCCAGTTTCCAAAGGGAAATAGACATCCACTTCTTTACTAGCTTGTGTTTTTGAAACCAAGTGGCCTGGTGCTTAAGGGATGGTGCAAGCTTTTCTCTGCAAAGGTCAGTGTAAGAAGTTCTGCAGACATTGGCAATCATCCAGGTTTCCAAGATTATGTGCTCTTACCACATCAATCTGGCTTCTCAGGACCAGATGTGGTGGCCCACCCATGGGCACCTTGTTGCGATCCTGGCATCCAACATATCTATTCATGGGACCCCAGTGCATTTTTGTTCCCCCACTCAGGAAGCGGTCTTGAAATATTTCTAGATCTATTCTGATTCTGTATCTTATGAACATTTGTACCAGGAGCAAAACCACAACAGTATCATCATGGACTTGCTCCGTATCTTCCATGAAATTTGTCAGAAGACAGAGATGAATGGGAGCTGCCATCACCAAATGGCGAGTGTGTACAGTACCAGGAACATGTAGCTATTCAGTTCCTAGAGAGTCTCCTGTGATGCACAGAACTCTGGGATACCATCCCAGAAATCATTGAACTAACATTGTGTACTGAAAAGGGTCAGTGTGAAATCAGATGAAGTTATGTACACAGAGTGTACTCATAGCCAGCATGACAAATGTGGACATTCTATGTGGCTACGTCTACACTGGCCCCTCTTCCGGAACGGGCATGTAAATTTCACTAGTCGTCGTAGGGAAATCCGCGGGGGATTTAAATATCCCCCGCGGCATTTAAATAAAAATGTCCGCCGCTTTTTTCCGGCTTTTAAAAAAGCCGGAAAAGAGCGTCTAGACTGGCCCCGATCCTCCGGAAAAAGTGCCCTTTTCCGGAGGATCTTATTCCTACTTTGAAGTAAGAATAAGAGCCTCCGGAAAAGGGCACTTTTTCCGGAGGATCGGGGCCAGTCTAGACGCTCTTTTCCGGCTTTTTTAAAAGCCGGAAAAAAGCGGCAGACATTTTTATTTAAATGCCGCGGGGGATATTTAAATCCCCCGCGGATTTCCCTACGACGACTAGTGAAATTCACATGCCCCTTCCGGAAGAGGGGCCAGTGTAGACGTAGCCTGTAGGTCTAGGCAACAGATTTTCTCTTTTAACAAAGAAAATACCTGAAAGAAAGTGGATGTATTTTCAATTCCATAAGACTGTGGTTAGATCATTTTAACCTAAAGTTCATCAAGAAGCAAAAAAGAGTTAAGGGTTATCAATTAAGGCAGGCAGATGGACTTGCTTTTGAAAACTTTTATTTAGGGAAAAGACACATTCCTTTTTCTTCGGGGTGGTGCCTGCATAACATTCCTTTTGTTACTAAAGGAGACATTCAAAGCACCTCTCTGAATTTCAGGTTCAGAGGGAGATGAAAAGGCCATTTCTGAGGTGATGGCCCAGAGTCATGGCAGGCAAGGGCCTGGAAGAGGGCTGGGCTCAGTCATTAGGATTAACTATTTCGTTTCCTCAGCCTCCGCCCCCTAATATCCTTACTTTACTTAAGCTACATCGATGACATCTTCATCATATGCACCCACGGAAAAGAGAATTTTGAAGAACTTTACAAGGATTTCAGCAACTTCCACCGCAACATCAACCTCAACCTGGACCAGTCCACACAGGAAATCCACTTCCTGGACACTACAGTACAATTAAATAATAGACAAATTTCTACCACCCTATACTGGAAACCCACTGACTGCTACACTTACCTTCATGCTTCCAGCTTCCATCTCAGACACGTTTCTCAATCTATTTTATAAAGCCAAGCCCTAAGATACAACCAGATTTGCTCTGATCCCACAGAGAGAGACAAACACCTACAGGATCTATACGGAGCATTCCTAAAAGTGAAATACCGACCTGAAGAAGTGGAAAAAAGTACCCAGAGATGAACTACTTCAAGACAGACCCAAAAGAGAAAATAACAGAATTCCATTTGTCATTACCTACAGTTCACAACTGAAACCCCTCTGACACATTATCCACAATCTACAACCTATCTTGGAAAATGATCCCTCACTCTCAAAGATCCCAGGGGAAGGGCCTATTCTCACTTACAAACAACCCCACAACCTGAAACAAATTCTTTCTGGTAATCACGCTACACAGCTAAACATCCAGTATCCCAGCCCTGCAAAAAGCCCCAATGCCAACTCTGCCAACATATCTGTACAAGCAAATTCATTACTGGAACCAACCACATAAGGCACCAAATCAGAGGTTCATTTCACTGCACATCCAGGAATGTGATCTATACCATCAAATGCTAGGAATGCCCCACTGCAATATATATTGGACAAACTGGACAATCCCCCTCCCCACTCTGCAGTTCTCAGCTGTTAGGAACAGCTAACAGGAGAGTTTGGAGAGGGAGTTCTCCAGATAAAAGAGGAGTAAAAACGGGACCCTGGTGGTAAGTGGCTGTCTGGAGTGTGTGTTTGTGTGTGGGGGAGTTATTTGCAGTGTGCTGAGCTTGGGTTTGTCTGTTTGGTTTGTTTCTTTGAAGGAGCTTCTAAAAGTTTTGAAATCTAGAAGCCTCTGTTAATTGGCTGAACCTCAGCCAGGGGGTGGGGCTACCACAGCTATATAAGCCTGTGACTCAGCAACCAGGGAGCTTGCGAACAGGAGAGTTTGGAGACGGAGTTAGAGGGGGAGGTTAGAGGGCACTAGTGACTTCTGACCTTCTTTAAAACATAACTCTTAGACTAATCTATATTCCAGAGGTTTAAAAAGAAACCCGGTTTATACTTAAACTTATTCATTAGAAAAATGGAGACAGAAGCCCAGCAGCAGAGTGGGGGCTATCCTGTTTGTTGTGTCGAGTGTAACATGTATGATTACCTGCTCTGTGGGCGGGTGGCATATGTGTGCACCCGTTGCAAGGAGCTCCTGACAGAAGTATATAAAATCATGAGTGGTGTGGAGAGGGCTGATAAAGAAAAGTTATTTATTAGTTCCCTAAATAGAAGAACTAGAGGACACGAAATGAAATTAATGGGGAGCAGGTTTCAATCTAATAAAAGAAAGTTCTTCTTCACACAGTGTGTAGTCAACCTGTGGAACTCCTTGCCAGAAGAGGCTGTGAAGGCTAGGACTATAATAGAGTTTAAAGAGAAGCTAGATAATTTCATGGAGGTTAGGTCCGTAAAAGGCTATTAGCCAGGGGATAAAATGGTGTCCTTGGCCTCTGTCTGTCAGAGGCTGGAGAGGGATGGCAGGATACGAATCGCTTGATCATTGTCTTCGGTCCACCCTCTCTGGGGCACCTGGTGCTGGCCACTGTCGCAGACAGGATACTGGGCTAGATGGAGCTTTGGTCTGACCCAGTACGGCCGTTCTTATTTTCTTATGTTCTCCCCTCCAACCTCGTATAGTCACCTTGGCTCAGTGACCCTCTGCCAGTCACCATCAGTCCCTGCTTCGGGGGCTCACTCGAGTTTGAAATGGCCACTCATCATTACCAAAGGGATGTGGAACTGCTGCCTTCTCCTGACCTGGTGCCTCCCTGCAGCCCTAGTAGCCACCAGGTCTTGACAGCAAGGCCTCACCCTGCAATGTTGTTTGGCCACAGTTTCACAGCTCTTCCTGTCCTTCCTCAGCATTGCTCTGTCTCATGTACCTTCCCCAGACTATTAAGCAGCCAGATACTTCCTGCTCCACAGCTTGAGCAAGAACATGTTCCTCCTTTCCCGGAGCCCTTCTTATAGGGCCTTCCTAGCCAGGCCCTCATTTATTTTGGCTAGCCCTCTTTATTTTGGGTCCCATCACAGACTTCAACCAAGGATATCTTAACTCCTTATGGACAAGGGGAGAACAACCACACCATCACATGGTCAAAATAAAATGATCAAAGAAATCTCTGAAGTGAAAATAAACTTCCTCTGACTTCCTCCTATTTTGTTGAGCTTCTATTACTAAAAAAAGAGTGAGAAACATATTAAACAGGGAATTAAGTGAGAGAGATTGACAGAGAATGAGGCTATGTCTCCACTACAGCTGTTTTCCAAAAAAACTTCACTTAACATACACACCGAAATCGCATTCTTTGAAAAAAAAATCTACAGAATGGAGGGCTTTTTCTGACAATGGTAAACCTCTTTCTATGAGGAAGAAACCTTTTTCCAAGTTCTTTTGAAAAAACGCTTGTGTGGATGGGGAAGAGGGAGTTCTTTCAAAAGAAGTGGAAAGAGATAAAAGCACAGCTGCCCTGGTGGACGCTCCATCCATAGTAATCCGATTTAAATGCAAGATAGTGTCTATTCAGTTCATTCCCATGTTTAAGCAGTGGTAGAAGTTTAACACTTCAGAGACAATCTGCAAAGTGTATTAGAACTTGACTAATATTGCCAAAAGCTATGTACAACATTGTATTATAATGAAGCATGTCTGTTTGTTTTTGTAAGAGATAACTATTTTTATTCATCTTTGTTTAAGCATTTATGTCAGCAATATTTTGGGAACAATAAGCTGATGGAAAGGGAAGATGGTGTGACTGCTTATACTAATGAATTTGCCCATGAACACAAAACCCCAGATTTCACTGAGACAGCCATCTCGACTTGAAATTAATTAAACACAATCTCCCAACCATTCACATTTGATCTCCATCTTGTCATACAGTATTCAAGATGAACTACAAACTACGTGAACTCAGATTATTCATCTTTTGGTCTCAGATATGACAGTGATATATTTTCTTAAAACTTGAATAATACCAATTCCAGCCTTTGCAGATTGAGATCTATTTACAGCTTTAGAGTTATAATGAAGCAGAAGCAATCTTCTGAAAGAAGGTCAGAAAGACAGATTCAGTACTCCATTGTATACAGAATATTGTAACATGGAACAACAGCACAGTGGGTGCTATCGGATAGTGTCAGTAAATCCACTGTTTATTACGCAATAACCAGTTATGCTGTTATGCTTATAAGATACACACAGGATATTTTGAGGGGAAAAGTCAATACAGCATGTTTATTCAAAATACAACTTTAAAAATCAGTATATGCCTTCATTCATACACACAGACACACAGAGAGAAGGAGAGATCATACAGATGGTCTTAGAGTTGCCAGTCTGCTGCAGCTTGAGTCAATCTAATATATCATTTAGGCATGGTAGAAGGGAGAAAAAAATCTCTAATAATTGTTTTTTCAATGGGGAGCCTGAATACCCTAAGTAAAAGATATTTAAAGTTTTAGTTATTGACCATCAGATAGATAGATCGATAGATTGATAACTTGTGTAGGATTTAGTGTTAAACAAGAGCTATCAGGCTATTTGGATTTCCATCCCTGCTGCACTAATGTTCCTTTCATACAAACTATGTATTTCATGAATAATGTAGATTGAGACAACGTTTGGATGAGATCGTGATCATGGCAGATTATTACATGACATTAAAACAAAATTAGCATGAAAACTCTTTTAAATCAGGCTATTTCCTTTCCTAGGAACTGTGTGGGTTCAGAATATTTTGAGCCTGATTTATCATGAAGGCCATCGGGGTGGAACAGAAAATATAGGTCTAATAGACAGAGTTCCATGGCTGGAGTATAACTTACGTAATGTTGATTATGTCAATCGTCCATCACCTCGGCTCTTTGCTACTCACCTGCCTCACAATTTAGTTCCAAGAGATCTCAGGAACAGGACAGGAAAAGTAGGTGATACTGTTTTCATGATTTAATTAACATTATGCAGGAAAACGTCTGACTTTAAATAGTAAATCAGCCTGAATTCTCAGAGCCAGACTGTCAGCACTCCCCACAACAACCACTACAGAAGCATATCTTCCCTGTATACGTATGGGGTTCGCATTCCTCCAAAGCCCCATTCCATGTCCTGAGAGCCTGCCAAAGGAAAAGGGGGAAAAGAAGTTCTATCTAGATTTCAGGATGTCTGTGCCCAATGTACGTGGGCTGTGCTTGCTGTCTGGGCCAAGAAACAGAGCTCCTTTTGCATTATGATAGCTCACCCCAAAAGAGCATCATCAATGGGTATGATCATTATAGTCTGCTTTTATATGTAAATGGCGGGGTTCTTGTGGTGGTGGTGTTTGCAGCTATGAAAGTGTCAGCTCTGCTCTTATCCATGTTTTATGTCTCCTGTATCTTGAAATATCATGAGACTCCTTGCCAATGAAAGGGAGCTGGCCTGGGCAAGATGCAGCTCACGAGGAAGGCTACACCATGGTCATTAATTCACACTGAGCTCTTTCCCACTGAAGGTGTGCAGTGCCGCTCTTCCATAAGGTTGAGGAAGTGGGAGAATTGCCTCATGGGAGCAATGCCAATCTTTTCTATTTCCATCTATGTATTCCATGAAAGGGGCTACTGTGCACCCACTTCTCCATGAGATACCCTCTTTGCAGCTTCTTTATCTCGGTTGCAGTAACACTCCAATAAGGGGAGCAGATGCAGAGAACAGAATCCTGCTGTGCATGAGCTCCATCAGTGAAACTCTCAATGCGTAGGTATTTTCCTCCTGAATTGCATTATTGTTCAGCCTCTGTCTCCCGAGCAGAAAAACTCCCTACGACTACAGTAAAAATCAGTGGAACAACATCTCTTATGCTGCACAAAGCAGTTTTAAATATAGACATAGGAAAATCTTGCTTACGTGTATTTTACTAGGCTCATGTAGATTTTTGCACTGTTAAGAACATTTGGAAGGGGAGGGAGAGATTTCTCTTCCTGACTTCTGACTTTCTTTTCTCAGTGTGCATCGCCCTCTGGCTTAGAAATCGTCAGATCCAAACTGTAGGAGAAATTAGCTAAGGTGGGTAGCAAAGCATTTTAGCTTGATTTTTTTAAACACGATAGCCATTACAATTCTCTACAAATAGCTTTTTTCACAATTTTATGAAAAAGGGGCAAATTCATGCTCACTGGGATTCTAGTCTGAGGATACTTTTTTCACTGAAATAATGTATCAAACAGACTACACATAAATACACATCTGTTACTCACTTGATAGTGGTTGTTTATAAAAAGGAAAACAAAATCTAATCCATTTATTAACAAGTTTCAGTTCTTTTAAGGTAGTACACTTGTAACTGCAGTCCATGTTAATATTTGTGATTTTTGTTATTACATTTTCCATAATTTGTAATTATTTTAGTTACCTTCCTGCTCTGAAAATGACCCAAACAAATAATTTAAAAAACTGAAGATCCACTTCTAAGAAAACTTACTGCTGTGCTTACAAAAATGATGAATTCCAGAGGCCAATGGTACTATCATCTGCAGATAGCTGGACACAGGTGCAGGAGAGGATTTGGAATTAAAGAAGTACAATATTGACCCCAACAGTGCAGAAAGTGATGGCAAGGCACATAAGAACCATTTATTTAAAAGCAGGATAAACAGTAGTATCAAGCACGTATTTTAATCCTTCTCATACGCAGAGATTTTAAGGGTTCTTTGCAGGAATAGCAATAGTATTAAACCTTCAGATTTTTAGGTTTATCGTGTCCATGTAATACGTCTGAGATTGTCACTCCTTTTACCTTGCAGGTTATATATGTTGCAAGAAACCCTAAGGATGTGGTGGTTTCCTATTTTCATTTTTCCAAGCTTGCTGTCAAACTTGAGACAATATCAGATTTTAACAGTTTTCTGGAGAAGTTTTTAGCTGGGAAAGGTAAGGCGTTATTTCCTGCTTAAGAGCCATCACCTCCTTGCTGACCACAGCCCATATAAGCTAACTCTGTGGATAAATTACATAGAAGGTGGAGCTTGTCAGAATCCTGGTGCTCAGTCACAGCTAGGGTTTCAAGGCTTCATTGAATGCACTGACACCCATGGTTCACAATAGAGGTTTTATGTGAAAAGAATTGTAGAAAAGCTGCACGGATACTTCACCACATCAATCAAGACAAGTCACGTAATGTACCACAACTGGGAGTTCAGTCCGAACCCTAACAATGACATTTTCAATGCATTTCACCTTCACTTATGAGGTTTCACCTGTCCCCTATGAATGAGTGAACAGGCTGATGCAGTGTCTATTAGACCCCTCAGGGGTTTCCTCCCCATCCTCATTGGGATGTTGGACAGCCTCTATCCCTTTGTCCACCCTCCAGCATGAAACTAGCCATAAGATTCGGCCCTTTGCATTCCATATCCAGGCAATCTTGTTTTTGTGTCCTACCAGCCCACACTGCCAGGAAACCATCATGCTGGGACTACTGGGTGTTCATCAGGGTTCCTCCTCCCACTCCAGGCCTTTCCTTGGAACAGATTCCTTTGGCTTCCTCCCCAAGACATTGTTCTCAGAGTATAAGCCCTCTCTGTCTGGGGGACTTGTATTTCTTGGTTAACTTCTCTGCTTTGGCCGTCGTGGGCTGGTGGCATCTGACCCAGACTCAGATATTCTTGGAGAGGCCCCATAATAATTATTCTAGGATGAGTGTGTCCACTATTTCCCCCACTGATCACATATTGGGCCTCATCCAGTGGCTGGCCCAATCCACAAGCTTTCGGTGAATGCCCAGGACTGTACAGCTGCAGGCCATCAGGCCGATCTGAACTTTTGGCAACTTTTTTCCTCCTGCAGTCCCACCTGGTTGAGGATGGCTGCCTTCACCATCTCATAGTTCTAGGAATGCTCCTCACCAGAGTTCCCTCTAAGCTGCCCAGCAGCACAACTTCACACGTGATTAATCAGCTCTGCCCACTCAGTCAGCTGGGTGTAAAGAGCCCTGAGTCCCTTACTGGGCGGGACTGATGAATCACCTGTGAATCTGTGCTGCCACTCAGCTTAGAGGGAACACTGCCACTCACTCAATGATATTTATTGCCACTTGATCTTCTTCGGCCAAGAGTGGAGACAGCCTTAGGGTATGTCTACACTACCCCCCTAGTTCGAACTAGGGGGGTAATGTATGCATACCGAACTTGCTAATGAAGCCCGGGATTTGAATTTCCCGGGCTTCATTAGCATAAAGCCGGCGCTGCCATTTTTAAAAGCCGGCTAGTGCGAACCCCGTGCCGCGCGGCTACACGCGGCACGGACTAGATAGTTCGGATTAGGCTTCTAATCCGAACTATCTGTACGCCTCGTGGAACGGATTAGGAAGCCTAATCCGAACTATCTAGTCCGTGCCGCGTGTAGCCGCGCGGCACGGGGTTCGCACTAGCCGGCTTTTAAAAATGGCGGCGCCGGCTTTATGCTAATGAAGCCCGGGAAATTCAAATCCCGGGCTTCCTTAGCAAGTTCGGTATGCATACATTACCCCCCTAGTTCGAACTAGGGGGGTAGTGTAGACATACCCTTAGGGACCAAGTTGCCCTTTCCCATCTGGTGCTATAGGCAATTGGTGCCTGAAGGGGGAGAGATTCAGGGAGGGCCACTGAGAGGAAGAGGCAGGGAGTATGAGTGAGCACCCCATTTAGCAATCAAAATTTTGTCAGGATCATGGGGGCAGTGTGCCTCCTGAGTACTACCACGAGTTTCCTTTGTCTGGAGGTATGGCCCTCCTCAAATGTACCAAGGAAGGCATCTGGATCATCTTCTGCACCCATTTTACAGAGTCAGTGACTGTCAGTTGAAGCTTGACTTATTTATACTGGAAATAAGGCAAAACTATTAACTATTAACTGAAAGCCTAATTAATCACTGGAACAATTTACCAAGGCTCATGATGGATTGGCAATGTTTAAATCAAGATTTAGGAATTCTATCAATTTGGTTCTAGGTTTAGGGTCATTAATCTATCAAAAACAATTAAAATATGATCTATAAGTAATTAATCAGAACATAAACATGGAAATATGTTGTGCCAGGTAAGAGTACAATTCTGTGGTGCCAGTGGGTTCTAGAGGTAAAAGTATAACCTTTATTAGTCAACATGTAACTGTCTGTCTCTGCGTTTGAATAAAACAAAAGTGATCTGGTATTCCCAGATTAGAAGATGGACGTGGAATGATCTGCATCTCATGTTTAAGGTGAACATAAACTAGGAAAATGTTGTGAATAAGAACAGACCTGGAATAACATCTCAATGAGCCCAAATATCCCCTTAGCAGCAGAAGGGGAAAAAAGCTGAAAGAAGAACCTATGCTCCCTCGATTCTGCACAGTCAACTCTCCCTATGAGCATTCTGGGATGTAAACATGGAAATAATTGAATGGCTTTTCTGTTTGAGATCATTAACTTTTATTTCCATATTCTCCTTCCCAAGCGTCTCCTGGCTCATGGTTGGATCACATCGAAGGCTGGTTCACCCACAGGGATGACTTCAACATTCTCTTCCTTACCTTTGAGGAGATGAAGAAGGTGAGACCAGTCAATCACTTCATAGCTCAGATAAACAGTAAAGAAATGCCTCCCTTGTTCTCTCTGATTTTACCACCCTTACTCACATTGAGTTGTACTTTACTCTGTGAGACGTTTCATTGATTGCACAGAGGAAGGTACGTTGACCTCAGTGATTTCAGTGAGTGTCATTGTAAAAGTATGTCTCAATGCAAGAGGGGAAGAATCAGAATAATTGGGTGAAATGCTTAACTCAGTTTGACATTCAATAGCAGGTAAATGCCTGGTTCACTGTATCATAACAGGTCTCACCTACTTCCAATTTGCAATGCTTTGCTTGCTATTCATCTGTCAAATTTTAATGCTGCTTTAGACACCTATATATATGGGTATGTCTACACTACAGGATGAGGTCAAATTAAGATACACAACTTCAGCTACTTAATTGCATGGCTGAAGATGAATTTCCTTAACTCAGCTTTTGGTGCTGTCCACACCGCAGAAACCTAAGGGAGAATACTCTCCTTTCAACTTCCCTTACTCCTTGTGGAAGCAGAGTTACTGGCATGGATGGGAGTGCCCCCTCAGTTCAAATTAGCAGGTCTTCATTAGATCACTTAATTCTAACACTGGAAGATCGACAGTAGCAGGTTCAATGGTCTCTGTAGAGTAGTCATGCCCATAGTGCATTACAATCTTACTTATGAAATTGTGTAGTAAGATAGAAGGTCCCAACAAAGAAGTCACCAGAGGCGGACTGGCCAGGCGAGACACCTGGAATTTCCCTGTGGGCCGTCCGCCGAAGGGCCGGCTAGGGCTGCTGGAGGAGGAGAGGGATTGTGACGGGGCGCTGCAGCCCCGCACTTTAAATTCCCCGGTGCCGTCCTTCTACTGGGCACCGTAGCGCCGAGAGAGCGCATGCGCAGCATCCTGACATGCCCCTCAACAGCTGGGAGGGAAGACACCCAGGTATGGCGTGACATCATGGCCTGGGACTTTAAAACTGCACAGCCCAGCATTGCACTACACGGTCCAGCACGTGGGCTAGAGCCCGGCTCCGGCCCCGCAAACTGGAAGGCAGAAGGTGGGTGGGAGAGGAAAAGGCTTGTGCTGAGGGGAGGGGGTTAGGTCAGGAGAAGAAAGGGGAAGGCACTAAGAGACAGGGTATAGGGGAGACAATGAGGGAAAGGGAAGGAGGGGAGGTGTCAGTGGGAGACGGGTGATGCTGGGAGAGGAGAGGATAAGGGAATTGGGGGTTGGGGGGTGTTACCCCAAAAATATTCTCACTAGAGACCACCCAGGGTTACACTAGTATGGGTTTATTTCCACTAGGTAAAACTAAAGAGGAGAAAGCAGCCACCAAAGGTTTAAGATAAGGAAGTCAGAACTCTCTCTTACACACAGACACAGATAAGCAAGCAAGCACACACACCTCCATTCATTCACACCCATTCATTCCTGCCCTCAGGCAATCACACACTTACACAGACATACAGGTTGCAGAAGGAGTCAAGGCATGTGGATCCTGGAGGGTTTGTCTGCTCATCATGGCTGGAGAAGCTGGTCAGGAGAGAGAGACACTGGAGAGGAGCTTCTCGGGATCAGTGGAAAGAAAAAGAGAGAGTCTCACATGTGCTCCTTCTCTTGATAGAGTGTCTGAATGGCTCCTGTGACTCATTCACCTTGTCATCAGGGAGCATGCCCAGACCTCCCTTTATCCAGCAGAGAGCATGCCCAGACTGTTTGATGACTCATTGCCATGTGGTCTATTGTTCCAAGCCTTCTTCAAACACACTCACACTCACACTCTCTCTCCATTCACTCAGGGGAGAATGCAGCTTAGGGAAAGTTACAAGCAAGGTGGCTGCATGTTCCAAAGATTACAAAGTAGCAGTTTACAGTAAGTTTGGGTATGTCTATACTACCCTCCTAATTCGAACTAGGAGAGTAATGTAGGCATACCGCACTTGCAAATGAAGCCCGGGATTTGAATTTCCCGGGCTTCATTTGCATAAGCCGGGCGCCACCATTTTTAAATCCCGGCTGGTTTGAACCCCGTGCCGCGTGTAGCCGCGCGGCACGGGGTTCGAACCAGCCGGGATTTAAAAATGGCAGCGCCTGGCTTATGCAAATGAAGCCCGGGAAATTCAAATCCCGGGCTTCATTTGCAAGTGCGGTATGCCTACATTACCCTCCTAGTTTGAATTAGGACGGTAGTGTAGACATACCCTTTGAGAGTTACACAGATTGCAAAGATTAACAAGGATCACAATACATTGCAGTTTAAAACCTTAGACCTTACAGTTTGGTGTAGCTTTAGACTATCCATGTATATAAATCTAGTGAGCTCAGGTGGAGGCTTTTTTATGCAACAGGGGGTGCTGGGAGAAGGCTTGAAAGAAGGGGTGGGCATGAGGAATGCAGGGATGGAGCAAGTTGTGTGAGGGCACAGAAGCATGAGGGCAGAGGGTGGTGAGGGGTGGGCATCAGGGAAAAAGAAGGCAAAGGGGACAGGGGCAGTGAGGGAAGGGGGAGGCACCAGTCAGTAGGGTGTAGGGATAAGGGAAGGTGCAGGTGCCAGGGGATTCTGGGGGTGAAGCAAAAGGGCAGACACCTGAAGGGGAGGGACCAGCATCAGAGGAAAGAGGCAGGGCAGGTATGTAGACGGAGGTGTTAAGAAACGGAATGAAAAAGGGTACCTCACATGATCAGAGAGTGGGGCTACTGGAGGAGTGGGTAGAGGGGGCAGAAAAGGGCTGGTGGAGGGGGGCAGATTGCAGGAGGGCTGAGGGTAGTGAGAAGGGCAGGAGTCGGGACAGCAGAGGAGGGAGAGGGGTTGGGGGCAGCAGGCACTAGGGGAGCTAATGGAGCAAGGGGAGGAGACATCACAGCAGAGAGAAAAGGTTAATACAATTACAGCATAGTTGCATGAGGGGGGTTTGCTGGGGGCCAAACTAATCCCTACTGGTAGGAGGATGGTGGGAAAAGTCCTTAGAGAGGGGTCACATGACACCTTTTACTTCTGGTCATGTGTCCATCTTGCCCAGAGTGTATTACCTCCAGAGGCCTGGCTAATGGGAGTCAGGGGGTGTGGCTAATGGGGGTTAGGGGCGTGGCTAACAGGATCAGGGGTGTGGCTAATGGGAATCGTGAAAAAATGGACCATTCCCAACCCATTTCCCGGGCCTATTTTGATTGTCAGTCCGCCCCTGGAAGTCACCTTTATTCTTCAATGCTCTATGCACTATCCTTATGCTTCATTGCACACTGTTTGTTTAAGTATCCCATTAGCCTTTACGCCATCATTTTATTCAGTTAGTTCTTTTATTTTCCAAGTTAGAAAACTTACTTCAAAATAATGTTCATTTCAGGATCTCAGAGGCGCTGTGCTGAAAATCTGCAAATTCTTAGGAAAGTAGCTAACTGAAAAAGAGCTGGACACAGTTGTGGAAAATGCTTCATTTGATAACATGAAAAGGGACGCCAGGGCAAATTATGAAAACATACCAGAAAGTCTCCAGGAACGAGGCAAAGGACATTTTCTTCGCAAAAGTAACACAGGAGCAGCCAAGTCTAATCAATATAATCTTCCTCATCCTGGCATAGGTCATGTTGAGGCTATCCACCGAGGACTTCCAATCACAACTTTCTGTGCTTGGGAAATAACTGGCTTTAGGGCACTAAGGCTGTGTCTAGACAACACCTCTCTGTCGAGAGAGAGATGTAGATTAGGCACGTCGAAATTGCTAATGAGCAGGGATTTAAATATCCCATGCTTCATTAGCATAAACATGGCTGACACTTTTTTTTTTTTAAACAGAGCTTTTTTGAAACCCCCCCCGGCAGTCTAGACGCGGATCTCTCCAAAATAAACCCTTTTTTGAAAGATCCTGTAAACCTCATGTTTTGAGGTATACAGGATCTGTTGAAAAAGGGTTTATTTTCGAAAAATCTAGACTGCCTTTTTTTTTTTTTTTTTTTTTAAAAAGATCCATTTAGAAAAAAGTAGTGGCCATGTTTACGCTAATGCAGCACAGGATTTTTAAATCCCTGCTTCATTAGCAAGTTCTACATGCCTAATCTACATCACTCTGTTGACATAGATGTATAGTCTCTAAACACAGCCCTAGACTGTTATTTTCTAAGGGTATGTCTACACTAGCCCTCTAGTTCGAACTAGGGAGGCTAATGTAGGCATTTGAAATTGCAAAACAAGCCCGGAATTTAAATATCCCGTGCTTGATTTGCATCTTCCTGGCCGGTCGCCATTTTTGAAATTTACAAGTCCGGACTAACCACCCGCGTCTACACATGGCAGAGACCCGATAGCTCGAAATAAAGCCCTAGTTCAAACTACCTGTTATTCCTCCTGGAATGAGGTTTAACAGGTAATTCAAACTAGGGATTTATTTCGAACTGCCGCGTGTAGTTAGGCGAGACTTGTAAATTTCAATAAAAAAAACCCAACAAAAAACAAACTGGTGAATAAGTTCAATGATAAAACTGTCAGTATCTCAACAAATGAAAATTGTCAATAAGCCCTTTTAGAAGGTAAAATTCATGTCATGCCACCCATGAAAGGAAAGATCTTCTTCAAGAAATTAATAATACGTGAACATTATGTAGAAGCTATTTTATGTTTAGCTAGAAGCCATCTTGTATAACAGAAACCATTTCAGCTTTTTGTCTTTGCACGTAGGCCATAGTGAACTTTCTATCACCCCATGCGCCAGGCCAAGACAGATGTGCTATTGGAATGTGTTAATTGGGCTGGTTCAGAGAGGAGAGGTACTCCCTCGTACCTGTCGGCCATCTTGTTGATAAGGCTTTGTTTTTCCTAGTTTAATTGATTATTTCTGTAATTGGATGCCCTGACGTCAGACTGTTTGGTTAAGGGTATAAAGATACTAGGATTGATTGTATTAGGCAGCCCTACTGGGTCCGACTTTGCTGAGACCACGTTTGGCTCACTTTGCTTTTATTGGCCAATAAAACTGTCTGTTTAGCCGCGTAAACTGAGTGAGGCGTTTGCTTCGACAATTTGGAGGTTCCACCGAGATTCCTAACGCGCCACTTGCCCATATGGATGGACCGGCACTCCACTTCCAAACCTCTCAGAGCGCTCAATAAAAGGTAAGGAGATACCTGTTACGAAATCTCCTAGTGAGGGCTTGGGATTTGGAGTGACGGCCGGCCATCGGAGTAAGGGGAGCTACGGAATTCAATTTTGTGGAGCAGCTAACATTTTTGTCTGTCTGTGTCTGTCTTTGTCTATTAGGCCTGTCTTATATGTCACAGTTCCAAAAGGGCACACCGGTGTCTCTTGTGAGGCAGCCATGCGCTGGACCCTCTGTGTTCAGACGCTAAAAGCTGGTGTGGTGCCATTACTCTCTCTCTGCACACGGAACTGTGGGGAAACTTTGTTGTCTCTCTCTGTTATTTGTGGGCGAAGTACTGACCTCTGAGGCTAACCCCAGGCCATAGTGCCCCATTCTGCCAGGCTGTGTCCAGGCGCCAGGACGTGGTGTTCTGCCGGGCTGGGGAAGGTGCTGGAAACCTCTGCAAGCCAGGTAGACCTTGAGTCCAGTGCCTCGCAACAAAAAGGGGGGAGACCAGTGCGAGCAGGTGATTTCTTGATTCGGTGACTCGCAGAGCGAGCAGGCAGATCCTGATTCGGTGACTCGCAGAGCGAGCAGGCGGATCCTGATTCGGTGACTCGCAGAGCGAGCAGGCGGATCCTGATTCGGTGATTCGCAGAGCAAGCAGGCGGATCCTGATTTGGTGACTTGCAGAGCGAGCAGGCGGATTCTGAATCGATGACTTGCAGAATATGGTGTAAGCAGGCAGATTTTGGTTCGGTGTCTTACAGAATTAAGTGCGCGCAGAAAATGGGGGTAGGTCTACAGGAATTCCAGTGCCTTCTAAGGACAGTACGGCTTTCTTTATGTATACCCACTATGGGAAAAATACTTGCAAGTTTCTAGATAAGTGGAATTTGTATACTCAAAATGACCCAAAATTGCAATTCCCATTGAAAGGAACTTTTCATGTAACCAAAATTTTACATTTAAGGGAGGCTCTTGAGGGTCGTGGAGCGAAAACTCCCGATCTGCAATGGTCTGCCTATCTACCATGGTATGAAGAAACTTTTAAAAGGCAGAAAGAATCTCAATTAAGAAGCTTGAAAGATACTCAGGAAAAACTGCAAACACAGATTAAACTGCTGAAAGAGGCTGGCACTCAATCAAAAGCAGTGATAACTAAGCCTAGTGCACCACCTATTGGGCAATTGTATCCTTGTCTCCCAAACCCCGATTCACAGGATGACATGAATGATGTCCTGTGCCCCGCGTGGAATCCCCCGCCATTCCCAGCCCCACCTCCAGCTCCCGAGCCCCAAGTAGCTTCAGGAAGCCAGGCTGTGACTGAGAAGGAAAAACAAGGAACAGGGGTGTTCCCAACTACATATAAGATTTCTGGGGGAAGCACTATTCTCCTCCAGCCAGCAACTCCTAAAGGACAACGATCAGTGGCACGTATTGAGACGGGGAATAATAGCCCCGTCGCCGCTTATCCTTTACGGGAAGTCCCAAACCCAGAAGGAGGGCGTATGTGGGTTTACCAACCATGGACCAAAACTGAATTACACGCCATGGCCAAAGATTTTCCCTCAGTAGAAGAGGACCCGGTAAAATTTAAAGCAGAACTGGCACTAGTAATACGGTCTTATGATCCTAACTGGCAAGACCTCGATCTGCTTTTGAGGGTGATTCTGCCTGATGATAAGCGTAAAAAGATTTTAAAGAAGGCAGGCTGGCCACCTGGACCTATTTCAGGAGACCCAGATTTAGCAGCTAATAAAGAGGCTCTCACCCGAGCTAGAAATGGACTGCTTGATAGTATCCTTCAAGTCTTTCCCAAACTTCCGAATTGGGTTAAAATTAGCACCTGCAAACAGGAAGAAAATGAATCACCAGGTGCCTACTTAGAAAGGCTTACTAAAGTGTTTGAAAGGCACTCTGGCATTGAAAACCCAGCTGACACTGCCAAGCAGGCGCTGGGTGCCGCTTTTGTTACTGGACTGGATCCAGCTATCCAGACCCTGTTAAAACAGATAACCCTTGGCTGGGAAACTAAACCCTTAGAGGAGCTTCTGACAGTGGCAAACCACTGCAGACAGTGTATAAAGGCTAAGCAGGACAAAGAACCTAAGCTTATGGTTCTGCAATCACTGCCTACTAAAACAGGCAGGGGTCGGGGGTGTCCCATAGAATGACAGTCACGGGGCTCACCCTGGTCTGGAAATTCTGCCGGCCGTGGCAACCCCAGGATAAATGCAAACATTTGTCACTATTGCAAACAGCCAGGACACTGGAAAAGTCAGTGCCCAAACCGCCCCATGCAGCCAGAGCCTGTAGTTTTCAGACCCCTGCAGGGTCAGTTTACTTTAGCAATGGCTGAGAGTCAATAGGGGTGCCCAGAGGAGGATTGCAACTTCACCCTTTTATCTCCGCTTATTCCCCTAAATTCTGATGGCACCCTCACTTGCCAGGTTGCTGGACAAAACACCCAGGTTTTAGTGGACATAGGTGCTAGCAGGTCCACTCTCCAAGCGTCTTCTTTCTCTATTCCTATTTCTAACCAGGTTGTTAATGCAGTTGGCATTTCTAATCAAGTCGTGCCTCATCCTGTTTCTAAACCCGTGCCTCTTGTACTAGGACCTATTTCTGAACATCATTCCTTTCTCCTAAGTCCTACTTCCCCTGTGAATCTATTAGGAAGAGATTTATTGTGCAGATTACATTGCACTATTTTCTGTACTCCTGATGGGGTTTATCTTGAAGTGCCTGCACAGACCCGACAGAGGTGGAGGACCTGCTGCAGGGTCCTGACACTGAACTATTTCCCTTAATTCCTGATTCGGATGCTGATCTTTTGTCCCAGGTCCCCAACTGTTTGTGGGCCACCACCCCAAACGAAGTAGGCAGGATATCAGTAGATCCCGTTTACATTTCTGTTGACAAAACTAAGCGTCTGCCCCGTATTACCCAATACCCACTGAATCCTGCAGCTGAGGCAGGAATTCAGCCTGTTATTTCTGGCACAAGGTGTTCTTGTTCGCTGTACAAGTGAGTGTAATACTCCTATACTGCCTATAAAGAAACCAGGAAGGGACACCTATCGTTTCATCCAGGACCTTCGAGCTATTAACGCTATTGTCATTTCTCAATTTCCTGTTGTGCCTAACCCGACCACTATTCTCTTCTCTATCCCACCTGATTCCACCCATTTTGCTGTCGTTGATCTCTCCTCCGCCTTTTTCAGTGTTCCCCTCCACCCTGATTGCCAATATCTTACTGCTTTTACTTATAAAGGACAGCAATACTGTTGGACCGTTCTGCCACAAGGGTTTAGAGATTCTCCCACCTACTTTTCACAAATTCTACGGCAGGATCTCTCTGACATTACATTCCCTTCTGGCTCTACTCTTATTCAATATGTAGATGATTTGCTTCTTTGTAGCGCTTCCTTTGAAGCCTGCAGATTAGATTCTGTTGTACTTCTCACTGCTTTAGCTAATACGGGTCATAAAGTGTCTAAACAAAAACTTCAGCTCTGCAAGCCCACGGTTCGGTATTTGGGCCATGACCTCTCGGCAGGCAGCCGTCACCTCTCTGCTGATAGAATCCAGGCAATCCTTTCTGCCCCTACACCCACTACCCCCTCCCAAGTCCGCTCTTTCCTCGGTATGGCTGGCTACTGCAGACAATGGATTCCTAACTTTTCTCAGCTAGCCAAACCGCTCCAGGAGCTCACCTGTAATGCAACCCCTTCCCCTATACCATGGGTATCTCAGCAAGACACTGCTTTCTTGTCTCTGAAACAAACACTAGCTTCTGCTCCAGCTCTGGGCTTGCCCGATTACTCCTGTCATTTCACTTTGCTCTGTCATGAAAAAGAAGAATGTGCTTTAGGTGTACTAGTGCAGAAACATGGTGATAAATACCGCCCTCTCGCTTATTACAGCACCTATCTTGACCCCGTTGCAGCCTCATTTCCACCGTGCCTCTGTGCAATTGCAGCGGCAGCACGGATTTTAGAGCAAGCAGAACCTTTGGTTTTACAATCTCCATTAACACTGGCTGTTCCTCATTCGGTGTCAGCATTACTTTTGAAAGGGAAAACCCAGCACCTTTCTAATGCCCGTCTTGTTAAATATGAACGGCTTCTCTTTGCTTCTCCCAATGTCTCTGTAATTCGCTGTGACTCTTTAAATCCCGCTACACTGCTCCCTGCACCCCATGAGGGGGAGCCACATGACTGTTTGCAAGTTGTGCAAGCCGTCACCTCTCCAAGACCAGACCTGTCTGAAATGCCTTTAGATAACCCTGATTTTATACTGTATACAGACGGTTCTTGCTTTTATAATTCTAGTGGAGTTTTAGTAGCAGGCTATGCAGTTTGTACTGTCTGGGATGTCATAGAATCTGCTCCTCTACCTGCTGTTTCTTCCGCACAGGTGGTGGAATCAATAGCTCTAACAAGGGCTTGTCACATTGCCGCAGGAGCGTCTGCTACTATCTACACTGACTCCCGGTATGCTTTTGGCATAGTTCATGGTTTTGGTACGCTCTGGAAGCAGCGAGGTTTCCTTACTTCCTCTGGCCACTCTATAAAGAATTGGCTTTATGTAGCCGCTTTACTTGATGCAGTACTTTTACCTTCGGCTCTTGCTATTGTTAAGCGTGTAGCTCATTCCTCTTCCTCTAATGAAGTTGCATTAGGAAATGACATGGCCGATTGGGCTGCTAAGGCAGCCGCCCTATGTCCTCCTCGGGCTGAAGTATTGTACCCTTCTCTCCCACCATCGCCAGCTCCTTTGCCATCTCTGTCAGAATTGGCCCTCCTGCAGGACCAAGCCCCAGAATCAGAAAAGCAGGAGTGGAGTCTGGCAGGGTGCACCTTGCACCCAGATCATTTGTGGCGCAGCTCTGACGGCCGCATTGTTGCCCCAGTGGTCTTGCTACCTCACCTTGCCTCCGTGCTCCATGGAGTGTCGCACGTTGGCAAAGGGGGGATGGTGGCAATCCTAAAGCAAAATTGGTTTGCTCCCAAATTCTCCCAAGCAGCAAAAGATTACTGTCTGGCTTGCCCTGTCTGCCAAGCCCACAACGTGGGTAAACCTGTAAAGACAGTTCCGGCAACCAGACCTCCGCCTTTAGGACCATTTCTGAATTTACAAATGGACTTTATTCAATTGCCTAAATGTCAATCGTTGAATATGTGCTGGTTATTGTTTGTTTGTTTTCGGGATGGGTAGAAGCTTATCCCTGCAGGAAAGCGGATGCCATCACAGTAGCTAAGAAACTTCTAAATCATTACATCCCATCATGGGGAATACCCCTGGTGATCTCCAGTGATAGAGGTACCCACTTTACTGGACAAATTGTTCAAAAACTGACAAAGTACTACTCTATCAGACAAGCACTGCACTGCCCGCGACACCCGGAGAGCGCAGGAGCAGTAGAGAGACGTAACGGGATTTAAAGAACAAACTTGCTAAGATATGTGAGGACTCTGGTTTAACATGGGTAGAAGCACTCCCGATTGCCCTAATGATCATGAGAGCCACTCCTAATCGGAAAACTGGACTCAGTCCACATGAGATTGCATGTGGCCAACCTATGAGACTGTTAAGCAGCCCAGACATTAACCTGGCTGATGCCATACTCATTAAAGGAAGTATAGTCAAGTATTGTCAGGAACTTATGAGGTGTGTACAGTCCTATCATTCACAGGTTAAGGACGCCTTCCAAGAGGCCCCGACTGAGCCGTGCCATAAACTACAACCAGGAGACTGGGTTTGCGTGAAAGTTCACCAGCGAAAGACTGCCCTGGAACCCAGGTGGAAGGGTCCCTAACAAGTCCTTCTGACCACCCATACTGCTGTAAAATGCGAAGGATTGCCCACCTGGATTCACGCATCCCACTGCAAACCCGTCCTGGCCCCTACAGAAGTTGGCCCCAACAAGGAGCACCACAGTCCTGGTACCGGAGACCCAGGTCCAGAAGCAGACGAGGATCAGTGCAGGCTTGGTACCAGCAATCCAAGCCCTGAAGCAGACGATCCTGAAAGACCGAGGCCAAGGTACCAGCTGCGGCCCAGAAGGACCTGCCAGCGATAGGTGAAGCAATCTACGTAGTCCTGAAGAACAGCCAGCATGAGGATGGAAAAACAATTCATGTTGAGCTTATGCTTAGTCTTGTTTTTAATACCTAGTAGTTATAACCTATATGGTTCAAATGTGTTTATGCTTTTAATGAACCAAGTTTCCCAAGAATTTAATTCCACGGGTTGCTGGATATGTGCTCACAGTCCTGTACATTCAGAAGGAGGCATCCCACTGATTCAAGTTCCACTGAACAACACTCAAATGAATGGCACACTGTTTAATGAGCTAAAGCCAAATGATACCTGGCAGGATAAAGGGTTTACTAGCACAGGGTACATCCACCTAGCTCTGACACCAGCTGGAAAATACTGCTGGACATGTAATGGTACAGGAGCCCGAGTGGGGAAAAGCAGGTGTGAGGTAAACATTGTCCTGAATGGAATATGGAACAGAAATAACACCTGGGAAAATAACAAAGGCCCTTATGACTTTGGAATCAATGGGTACTATTTGCAATGGATGATGAACCCCCAATGCCAAAGGACCTTAACAGCAAAGGTTGGCCATTACTTTATATGTGGTCGCCGAGCATACAAAACACTGCCCAAGGGTTGGAGTGGAACCTGCTACATTGGAGTAGCCTTCCCAGCCATTCGAATCACTAACTATTTCCCTGGGAGTAGAATCCGAAACTACTGAGAGATAACAGAAACACAGCGGTTTTGGGGAATTGTGTTTCCAGGATTGGGTGTGGCCTATGCAGTAAGAGAAATTCGGAGGCTGGAAGTAGCTTTCGAGAAAGTAGCTAATGCCACAACCAAAGCTCTCCTTGCCATTAATATGGAACTAGGAGAAGTGAGACAAATGGTTCTCCAGAACCGGATGGCCCTAGATTATGGCCTAGCTAGTAAGGGTGGGGTTTGTGCCTTAGTGGGAAAGGAATGCTGTGTGTATATCACTGACACCAGCAAAGAAGTGGAGGAAGATGCCTCAGAGATTGAAAAAACTGTGGAACGCTTAAGGCAGGGGGACCCTCTGGGATTGGTTAGGAGGCTGGTTTGGACATGTGGGAACTTGGATTTTGCAAGGTGTAGTTTTAATATTGGCTATATTCTTTTGTGCTTATTTTTGTTTCTTGCTAATCAAATGCTGTATTTCTTGTATTCTAGAAAACAAGGGACAGACCCTCACTAAAGGGAATGTGGAAGTAATGATGTTAAAATATGATGAGCAGAGAGAGGAACAAGAAATGTATATAAAGGCTTTGATGAAAATGGAGATGTAAAACGGTTTCATGGTTAGCCTTTTAAATTCTAAAAGGGGGGAGTTGTAGAAGCTATTTTATGTTTAGCTAGAAGCCATCTTGTATAACAGAAACCATTTCAGCTTTTTGTCTTTGCACGTAGGCCATAGTGAACTTTCTATCACCCCATGCGCCAGGCCAAGACAGATGTGCTATTGGAATGTGTTAATTGGGCTGGTTCAGAGAGGAGAGGTACTCCCTCGTACCTGTCGGCCATCTTGTTGATAAGGCTTTGTTTTTCCTAGTTTAATTGATTATTTCTGTAATTGGATGCCCTGACGTCAGACTGTTTGGTTAAGGGTATAAAGATTGTATTAGGCAGCCTTACTGGGCCCGGCTTTGCTGAGACCACGTTTGGCTCACTTTGCTTTTATTGGGCAATAAAACTGTCTGTTTAGCTGCGTAAACTGAGTGAGGCATTTGCTTCAACAATTAGAAGAAAACGGAAAGCAGTTCTGTGTAGTGCTTCTTTGAAGCTTCACAAATGGGGGTACTGGAACTGATTTGTCTCTTCAGTTTCTAAGAATAATTTAGAGCACGGAATTAACCAAACAAATAAGATCTAATGGTGCGTCTACACAACACCCTGAACTCAAAATAATATACGCAATTTACACTATGTAAATTGTGTATCTTATTTTGAATCTATTTTGAAACAGCTTATTTAGTAATTTTTCTTCTAAAATTTGCAGTAACATAAATCAATACTACATGTTAAAAACTGAGTTGTATAAAACTACCGGTATATAAAGCAGAATTAGTGAAATTATTTAGAAAGAGCAGGTCAGAGAGGAGGTGTGTGACTCCAGTCAGAAAAAAAATCGAGAGGGGGGGTGTTACTGTATTTATCCAGCCCTCAAGGTTTATACATGTATCTCCAAAGCCCTAGAGAGCTATGTTCTTGGGAAATAAGAGAGGAAGGGCCTGTCTGGGGAGAAAAGGAATTGAACCCAACCAGCAGTAGTCATAGTCTCTTACCTGCACAAGTGATATTCAGATTATAATAAAATCTGCAAGTGACCTCTAATCCCCAATTCAAAGTCTGTGTCGCCTGCCCCAGGGACCATTGGAGACTGGAAGAATACAATGACTGTGGCGCAGAGTGAAAGATTTGACAGCTTGTTTAAGGGAAAAATTCAAGAGCTGCCTTTCAAGTTCATCTGGGATATTAATGAAGATCTTTAGTGTGGGCTCCAGTTGGAGACAGGTGACAATGCGCACCGGGGAATGAAAACACACCTTTGTCACAGGTGTTCATAAAAATCCATTGTGCTGTGGAATTAAAGATTAGAAACCTGCAAAATTGTGTACCTCTAACATGTTTGCACATCACTGATAACCCAGTTCTAAGGAAAGGTGCCCCATTCTGTCCCAGCTGTCCTGCAAACCTGATCTTCCCCCAATACTGAGCTCCTCAGAAACAATACCACATCCAATTAATACTGTAAAGGGCATTTAATTCAGGGTGGATTGATTTAAATCACCAAAAAATGTTTTTTAAACCATTACCAAAAAAGCCAAGACACACTGTGCTTATAGCACACTTCATTTTTGAGTAAGCCCCGTAGAAGTGCCAGTGAGTTCAATTTTGGGGGGAAACCAGTATAGAATGGGATTCCATTGGAAAAGCTGAGTTATGCTGAAGTAAAAATAGGGAATAAATTTATGACATTACCATTGTGATCTGTGGTCATGATGTTACAAAATAAGGCTACATCTACACTGGCCCCTTCTTCGGAAGGGGCATGCTAATTTCTAGCTTGGGAATAGGGAAATCTGCGGGGGATTTAAATATCCCCCGCGGGATTTAAATAAACATGGCCGCCGCTTTTTTTCCGGCTTGGGGAAAAGCTGGAAAAAAAGCATCTAGACTGGCGCGATCCTCCGGAATAAAGCCCTTTTCCGGAGGATCTCTTATTCCTACTTCAAAGTGATCCTCCGGAAAAGGGCTTTATTCCGGAGGATCGCGCCAGTCTAGATGCTTTTTTTCCCGGCTTTTCCCCAAGCCGGAAAAAAAGCGGCGGCCATGTTTATTTAAATCCCCCGGGGGATATTTAAATCCCCCGCGGATTTCCCTATTCCCAAGTTAGAAATTAGCATGCCCCTTCTGAAGAAGGGGCCAGTGTAGATGTAGCCTAAGGGTGTGTATTATGTAATGTTAGATAAAAAAATGACAGTGGCTACTCTAGATTTCTCTTACTACAGCTTTCTGTATTGTGTACTTTGGGCGATAGAGTCTTAACATAGTTAACTAATAAGCCATAAGGTTTAGCTAAACTAAACGTTTTTTTTCTAGCAACATCCAACATAGTAAGTAGCTTGGGAAATTTATTTATCAAATCACACTTATATTAAAAGGCATAGAGGCAGTCTTGAAGAATGCTGCATTCCACAGCAAATTATTAAAGTTACTAAACAATTGATCTATTCAGCCATATCCACATCTTCAGGGCTCGCCAAGTGGCAGCGAGCCCTGCTCGCCAGCTGCATGGTTCTGTGAGCTGCGCATGCGCAGATCGTGCGGCGCCAGCTATGCCGGCTTGTAATCTACTCGCCATAGGCAAGTAGATTACATGATCTGTCGAGCCCTGCACATCTTCATCCTCATCATTTTCTCCCAATAAGCAGTTTTCCGTATGATGTTTCATTCTTGCAGCTAAAACCTGCACCATCTTCTTGCACTGCTTACACTTGCCACATTTTTCCTTTTTTACCCAAGGAATGAATTTCTTCAAAATAGTCCCATATAGGATCTCTCTTATGTCTAGAAGCCATGACACTTTTTCCATGTCAAAAGTGTGGGGAAATATAAAAAGGTGCTAAATAGTGTCTTCCCTTTTTCTTTCCAGTCCACTCCACTGCCGCCTGCATCCTTTCCTATATATTGTCTCTCTGTCTGAGACAGTGTCTTAACTCCTTTGTTGTGCTTGAGTAAGGTCCACGACAAGTAAAGACAGAACAAAAATAATCCTATCCAGCTTACGTCTTTCCATGTTACTTTTTAATTTGCCACGAAACAGAAATTGAAAGCCCAGAACTTTCAAGCAGCAAAAACTGGAAATTAAGATAGACAGATTAGGGCCATAAATTCATTTTTATGAGACTGTATGGGTACATGTCTCATTTGTGATGAGATTTAATTGTTTCTTATTTTTTAAATGAGAGTGTGTGTGTGTGTGTGTGTGTGTGTGTGTGTATATATATATATATATATATATATATATATATATATATATATAATAAAATGTAACCAATTTTTCTATTTAAAAATCATTAATTTTTATCCAGCCTTATTTAATTAGATCTTGTCTAAACTAAGATTAAGACTGTAGCAGAAGGTTATTGTTTTATTTGTAAAGCAGTGAAGGCTGAGACACAACACATCACCAGCATGTTTTATACTGGCATTGGCTCTGGCAGCAAAGAAATGTAGTCTGACTTGGGTTCACCTCCTGATTCTGGAGAGGAACATACTGGTATTTATCTTTTACAATTCCTTTCTCTCACTTTCTCCACTGCTGCTCTTTACCTTTTAGGTCTTGCCATTTCCTGGTCCTCTGCATTTTAAATACGTTGCTTTCTTCTCCATCCTGCCAATCCTTTGCAATATTGTTTAGGAGAGAGTGGAGTTCTGTTGCCAGCCACAGAGCAGTTCTCGAAAGTGGGGAGGCACAATTAAAGCTAGGAAAATTGTAATTGGTCCATGCAGCCCTGGGCTGAAGCATGATAGATACAAGTGCAATGCTCCATGGATTTAGAACGCTAATAGCCTTATGCTGAGCACATGCAAACACGTTTTTCAGAGGCTTATAACTTGACCAAATTTGGAGTGAAATATTTCCAAAGTGCCACACTTCACCAAATCTTAACAGTTTGTTTTATGGAATTGAGTATTAAGATTTGGTGCAAGAGTTTCTCAACAAAAGGATTTTGAATTTTTAAGTGCAGGCCAAATCACTACTTTCTTAATTGTGTTCTTTAATGTGAAAATTAAACCTTCAGCCTAACGTAGACACATACCATGGAGAAACTTCAGCATAAATGTTTAAAGTTTTTGGTAAAGGTATAAGCAACTACAAACAAGATTTATAATTGAAAGAAATAGTAACCTTAAGTCTAGATTAAACTTATTCAATACTTTAAAAAATAACTAATTTATAATACTGTTTTGAAATTACTTGATGTTTTTAAGTGGTATTATGTTCTCTTACTGTATGTAACTTTCTTTTTAAGGCTCGCTGCCAGGCTTCTCAAGTCTTTACAGCAGAAAGGATTCCTTAAAGGATGACCTATTTATTACTTTTCCCTGCAACTCAGTGGATGTGAAACTTTGAAATACTTTCAGCTAGCTTTTCATTCACTATTTATAACATGTTAATATTTTTAACATTGAATTATATATTGCCAAAAATAAGTTTGTCCTGCTAATTTTTATAAATAAATATGTATGGGTTTCTTGGCTGTCTATTTCATATTCGAAGGAATATATGGTTGGATCTTACGCTAGCTACTTAGCTTGATCAGATTCCTCACTTTATTATGCTATGTGCGCGAGGGAGGGTAGATAAGATTATATTTCCTTGCTCCTTGAGGAGCAACTATCACAAGGTTGTAACTATAGTAGTGTATCACCACTGTGCGGCTCACCTTATTTACTCTTCAACCAATTTGGATTCGTTTCTATTCTACAGCACAATATGCTAACAGTGGTGCATAGGAGCAATTGTGTATGAGTGAAGTGGTGTCATTCATGACTGCAGTGGCAATTACAGAGTTCTTGTATTCGGTCCAGAATGTTGTGGTTGCGGTAGCTGTGCCAAATGGTGACGGTTACACACTGTAGAAAAGGGGGGAGCTATTTCCATTTCCTCTACAGTACAACTTGATTCCATGAATTAATGTTGCAGAAACAGAAAAAAAAGCCGTCAGACCCAGACTGCTAGTAAAAGCATGAATCAAATATGTCACTCCCTTCCACTTAAGTGATGGGTTTCCTACCTCTGTCTGCGGAGCCTGTTTTACGGTCTGCCACTTTTAATCTTGATGTGACGGCCGGCGCTGCACTTGCTGCGTGTCTGGGAAGGGCCGTGCTCATGCAAAGTGCGCTGGGGGCTGGACGCTGCCCCACTCCCATGCACACAACGACAGGGAAGTAGCCGAGTTCTGGCCCTGCGAGGTGATCCCGGCCCCAGCCCGCCGGGTCTCCAGCAGTCGGAGCCCGGCGTGAGCCAAGGGGTGTCTCCAACGCAGGGGCCGCTCCCCTTGTGAAATCCGGGCAGGGCGGCGTCTCGCTGGGGGAGGCTCTTCTGGGCGCGGACTTTCCACGCCGTCCCCGGCTGCAACGCAGGAGAGGGAGGCCGGGCCGGGCGCTAACCGAGCGGCATGGCAGGCGGCGGCGGGCGGCTGGCGGGCCGGGTGTGCCTGGTGACCGGCGCCTCGCGGGGCATCGGGAAGGGCATCGCGCTGCAGCTGGCGGAGGCTGGCGCCACCGTGTACATCACGGGCCGGCGGCGGGAGGCGCTGGGCCGGGCGGCGGCCGAGGTGGCGGCGCGGGGCGGGCGCTGCGAGCCTGTGGTGTGCGACTCGACGCGGGAGGAGGAGGTGGCGGCGCTGTTCGAGAAGCTGCGGCAGGCGGAGGGCGGGCGGCTGGACGTGCTGGTGAGCAACGCCTTCTCCGGGGTGGGCGCCATCGCGGCCCAGCACGGGCTGCCCTTCTGGGAGAGCCCCGCCACCTTCTGGGACGACATCAACAACGCGGGCCTGCGGGGCCACTACCTCTGCGCCCGCTACGCCGCCCGCCTCATGGTGCCCGCCGGGCAGGGCCTCATCGTCATCGTCTCCTCGCCCGGCGGCCTGCGCTACATGTTCGACGTGCCCTACGGCGTGGGCAAGGCCGCCTGCGACCGCCTGGCCGCCGACTGCGCCGTCGAGCTGCGCCCCCACGGCGTGGCCTGCGTCTCGCTCTGGCCTGGCCTCGTGCGCACCGAGGCGGTGCTGAAGGAGGCCGAGGGCTCGGGGCCTTGGGCCGGGCAGCTGCAGACCATGATGGTTACTTCAGAGAGCCCCGAAGCCAGCGGCAAGTGTGTGGTGGGCCTGGCCTCCGATCCCGCCCTCATGAGCCACAGCGGCAAGGTGCTGCTCACCCCAGATCTCGCCCGCCGCTACCGCTTCCGTGACGTGGACGGGAGACCTGTTTACAACTACGTATCGGTGCGCAATGTGCTCGTGATGCTGATGCCAGGGCTGTCCTGCCTGTTCCGCCTCATCCCAGAGTGCATCAGTATACCCAAATGGGCTCTCGCGCTTTACTCCAGCAAATTCTCTGTCTACCAACCCCTGCAACCAGCCCCTAAGCCTGAGAAAAAAGTTGGATAAATTCACAATAAAAAATGTGCTCATGATGATGAATTTTCTGTTTTTTTCGATGTTTTCTGAAAATGTGTCATGTAGGGATGTTAAATTTAATCAACTAATTTTCCATCAATTAGTCAATAAGTGGGGCAGCCCCAGCAGGGTTAGCTTCTATCCCATGAGCTAATCCTGCTGCAGCTCTGCCTTTTAAATGTATTAATCTGGGACAGCTGATTCCTTGTTGGGGCTGAGTCCCCTCACTCTGCTGTGCTTTAGACTTTTAAATGTGTTGTCTCTTAATTAATTTAAAAGGCTAATGCGCAGCTGGGGGACCCAGCACAAGCCAGGAATCAGCTGTCCCAGCTCACGCCAGGTCCCCGCTGTGCTTCTGATTTTTAAATGCAAAGACACAGCATCTGGGACTGATTCCCAGCTCATGCCCAGTCTCCGTTACCCCCCCTTCCTCTCTTTCCCCCTATGGAGATGGTGGGGGAGGGAGGGAACCAGTTCCTATTCCTTCCACCCCTCTTGCTGCCTCAGGGAGGAGTGACTAGTCGAGAGCATTTGCTTATCGGTAGTTGACAAGTCGCTTACATCCCTAGTCTTATGGGTTGAAACTTTCAACTGTGATTCTCAGCGAGTCATCAGAAATCTTCAAAGCTGCCTTTTCTTAGAGCCTGTTCATTTTTGAGAGGCGTGTGGAGATTGGGTTTGATTTGGCGATGAATTTTAAGGGGGTGTAATCTCTCCCTTTGGGGAAGAAGGGGTTGGCTGTGTGTTTCAATGAGCCTTTGAAATTATCTTCACAATTCTGTAGAATTTCAGAAGCCAACTACAGAGAGACAGCGGAACTGGCCGTCCTATGCAAATCTCTCATAGCTTGAACAAAGAAATGAACTAGATGGGCCCATTATATTCAACACCCGAATAACATCAAAAGCGAAGTATGGGACACAGAGCTTCATTAGCACCAGCACTACAATTAACGGGCATTTTTTCTCCGCCTCTCCCTTCATTTTCTGTTTTAAATAGGGAGGTTCCCCCTTTTTTCTTCACTCATCTGAGGAAGAGGGTTTTGCCCACTAAAGCTCATGATACTATGTATATATTTTTGTTAGACTCTAAGGTGCTACAGGACTACTCACTTTTTTCAAAATTTTGCAGTAATTCCCATACCCGTGTGTAATCTTTTATCAGCGGGATTGCACAAATGTTACTGATAGGGACTTTTGTAACAATTCTGTTGATGCATGTATTAGGAACGTGAACGTGTCCCTGCCTGTATCAGCAGAGGCAGAGATGCCAGCTGTGGAGCCACTTGCCCCTTCCTCCGCCCACCCCTGCACTGCTGCCTCTCACAGAGGCAGGCTCCTGCCTCCTCCTATCCCCATATAAATGTGTAACTGCTGAAAATTTCAGCAGTTACAAATTGACAAAAACAAAAGCATTTGAACATCCCTAGCATGTATAATCCTTCTGTTCTGTGAAGTTGACAACAGCAAGGGCTAAGTCATTATCAGGGAGTTCCTCTTAACAATGCAAACCAGAACCAATATTAGCACCCACCACATAATCTGGGAAAACTAATACCTGCCCAGGGTGCGTCCAAGAGACAATATTTCCCCTTTTTGCAAACACTGAAGACTTGGCTACACTACAAAATTAAGTTGACCTAAGTTAGGTTAACCTATAGCCACCACAGTAATTAAATCAGCTGTCGATATCCAAGCTACCCTCCTGTTGGTGGTGTGCACACAGGCACCAACTTTGAAAAGTGCCCAGGGATGCTCCACCCCTGACTCTGACCTAGGTTCCTCCCCCATTCCATTACTTCCCCCAAAGCCCTCCCTACCTCTTTCCATGCAGTTCCACCCCCTCCCCTGAGCATGCCATATCCTTGTTCATCTCCCCTCTCCCCAGTCCTGAATGCCATGGAACAGCTGATTGCAGCAGGTGAGAGGTTCAGGGAGGTGCTGACCACAGGGCCCACCAGCAGGAAGTGCTGGGTGGGGAGGAGGGAGGGTAGGGGTTCTGTACACAGACATTGCATCTCCCTAACTACATCAGTCTAGGCACTATGCTCATGTAGACAGTTAAGTCAGCATAGTGGGTGACTTACATCTGCGGGAGCTCTGCTGTAGAATAGACCCAGAATTAGGTTGACGTAAGCTACCTTATGTCGAACTAGCTCTGTAGATCAGCCCTAGTCTGTGTATAGCAAAAGAGAATGTCTGTTAAAAGGAAAAGGGAACCAAACATTAGCCTTGGAAAACACCATAACCATATTCAAAAGCATGTGGCCATAAGCAAACCCCAATGAATTGGACAGTAGCCTTTGCCTCACTTTTCCATCTTGGGGTGAGGTCCAGTGGCTTTAACACATCATTCTCTCCTGCTGAATCTCCTCGCAGTGGGCTGTCTTTAGATAATGAAGACCCAGAATTCAGAGGTGTGTTCTCAGGGGTTCATCCCATACTGAGAAAGGGAGGAGATTATCAGTGTCTATATAGAGGCCATGCACCTCTGCAATTGGCTGGGGTTTTTTCTTCTCTTCTGCTTTAGATTGTGGATTGCTTGCTTGTTGCAGGTCTGTGATCCCATGTTGTAAGGTTCCAGGTCTTTATTAGCCCAAGTCTTTAGTGATTTCAAGCTATTGGTGACTTTACTGTGTGGCAGGGAATCTCATTGCCAATATAGCCTCTACATTGGCTGTCATTTCATTACTGTACCTACATTTAGCACCCACACTGGCAGCCAGCCCTTCTCTCCCTGCAGTGCTTCCCACCTTCTGGCAGCCCTGCAGATTGATCAACTCCTCCCCTTCCTTCCCAGTGTTTCCCTGCCTGCCTCAAGTCAGCTGTCCACAGCATGCAGGAAACACTGGGGGAGGAGAAGCAGAATAGTGTTTGCTGGGATAAGAGGGCAGGCAGAAGCAGAGTGAGAGTAGGTAGAGATGGGTGCAGGTTTTGGGATAGGGATGAAATCAGGAAGGGTCTAGAGCAGAATGAGAGCATGGGCCGGAAGAGCGAGGTGAGGTAGGACTTGAAAGAAGGGGTGGCGTTGGAATGGGAAGCAGAGATTGAGCACTTCTGGGGAAGGAGAAAGCTGGCATCTTTGCCTACACCAGGTGTGAAGTATAGCTCCTAGACCTGCTTATCAGTGATGGGGGAAGAAATCCAATGACACCTAAGTCTAAGTAGGTCTGTCTCTAAACATTGACGAGGAGAAGGTTAAATAGTGTCTAGAACCCTTGAGGCAAAGCACACAGCACCAGCTAGAAATGCCCATCTCCAAGAAGTAAATCTTCTGGTCTATGTTGATCAGGGCTGGATTAACTCTTCAGGGAGCTTGGGGCTATTAGATTTTGTGGGGTACCCTAGTGCAGAAGCTGTAGAAACCATTTTTCTATTTAGCTAGAAGCCATCTTGTATAATAGAAACCATTTCAGCTTTTCTCTTAAGCACGTAGACCAGAGTGAACTTTCTGTCACCCCATGAGAAAAGGCCTACAGGATGGGCTATTGGTATGTGTTAATTGGGCTGGTTGGGACAGGAGATGTACTCCCTCGTACCTGTTTGCCATCTTGTTGATAAGGCTTTGTTTTTCCAAGTTTAATTGAGGATTTCTGTAATTGGAAGCCCTGACGTCAGACTGTTTGGCTAAGGGTATAAAGATACTAGGATTGATTGTATTAGCCAGCCTTACTGGGCCCAGCTCTGCTGGGACCACGTTTGGCTCATGCTGTGCTTTATTAATTAATAAAGCTGTTTGTTAGCTGCCTAAACAGAGAGGAGCGTTTTTTTGCTTCAACAATTTGGAGGTTCTACCGAGATTCCTAACATACCATGTGCCCATATGGATGTCCTGGCACTCCACTTCCAAACCTCTCAGAGCGCTCAATAGAAGGTAAATCTCCTGGTGAGGGCTTAGGATTTGGAGTGATGGCCCGCTGGTGGGGTAAGGGGTGCTACGGAATTCAGTTTTGTGGAGCGGGTAATATTTTGTCAGTCTGTGTCTGTCTTTGTCTATTAGGCCTGTCTTATATGTCACAGTTCCAAAAGGGCACACCAGTGTCTCTAGTGAGGCAGCCATGCGCTGGACCCTCTGTATTCGGACGCTGAAAGCTGATGTGGTGCCATTACACTCTCTCGGCACACAGAACTGTGGGAAAGCTTTGTCGTCTCTCTCTCTCATTTGTGGATGTAGTACTGACCTCTGATGCTAACCCCAGTCCATAGTATTTCTTCATTCCGCCAGGCTGTCTCCAAGCGCCGGGACATGGTGTTCTGCCAGGCTGGGGCAGATGCCGGAAACCCCTGCGAGCCAGGTGGACTTTGAGTCCAGTGCCTCGCAACCACAAAGGGGGGGATCAGTGCGAGCAGGCGAATTCTTAATTTGGTGACTCGCAGAAGAGAATAGTGTAAGCAGGCGGACTTTTGGTTCGGTGCCTTACAGAATCTGTTTAAGAGCGCGCAGAAAATGGGGGTAGGTCAGTCTACAGGAATTCCAGTGCCTTTATGATAAGTGCCTTCTGGTATAGGAGCCTAATGAAGTCTGATATTAAGTGCCGGGTGTCTTAGGGCAGCGCCATTTAATAGAAACCCATGGGAACTGGACAGAAAAGAAAGATGTATCTAAATGTGGAAACTGTAGGAAAAATGTGAAAAGGAGAAAAAAAATGTGTGTAGAAAATGATGAGTATGAATGTAATGAGTGAAATATGAATGCTGCTGCATAGGTCTGAGACTTGAGCTGATCCCAGCTGCACCAGGGCTCTCCCACGAGGGAGCTCTGAATGCAAGGGGGGGGGTGGTCAGCTGAACCTCAAGACTCAGTGAATATGTGAGGGGGTGACGACTCCCCTTATTTCAGGAGCTGCTAAGGTCAGACACTCTAGACCGGGCAGACTCTTTTTCTTTGGAGTGTGTAAAGTTAGTTTAGGTGGGGTTTAGTCTAAACTCCCCCCACTCTGCTGAAAGGCACCCCTGTGTACTACATGTACGTGCATAATGGTCCAAGGACCTGTAAGCATTTAAGAAATTGGAAAAGAGGAAAAATTAAAGCCCTGAGGGATAAAGTGAACGTCAGAAAAGCAAAAATCCTCCCTGCAGTAAGATATGTAACTTAAAAGTTGCTGCAGCGCCGCTGTGCCAAAATAATGCACAAGAAGTGGAAAAAAAAGATTTCTCAGTTGGCACACCCGTATCAACCAAGGGGGAAAATTTGGCACAACATCACCCCTCTACCCCTCTTTATAACGCATACACAGATAGAAGGAGACATAAAAAATAACTGAAAGGAATTAGCCCTTTCCTTTGAAAACACAGGCTCCTGTAATAAACTTGCCCGATCCAAAGCAAAACACCAAGTTTAAAATAAGTTTAACAGCTTAAGAAAAGTGTTCCTCAAAATCCTAAGGAAAAAAAAAAATTAAGCAATATTGTAATGTGTAAGGAGGAAAAAAAAACTTTTTAAAGAAATGACTCCTTGTTTCTTGTAGTCTCTTTTAATCATCTAAGCAAAGAAACAATCAAGTTAAACATTTGGCTACAGACACTTTGTTAAATCTATTAAAAGGAAAGTAAGGAATTCTACTGAAACTTAATTGGTTAACCGCATAAAAGAATAGAATCTATACATTGTAAATTTGTAAAACCTGCACCCTAAGCGTTAAATGTGTCTTCCAAGGAAACTAATTATTGTTTAAAAAAATCCAGCCCAGAAACTTCAGGGTGTTTCTGTTCAAGGCTGAGTTGATAGCACTTTTGGCTTGCTTTCAGATCCAAGGTTGTGTGTGTCTGCAAACTGCCTGTCTGTTCTAGAAGGGGGAGGGCACTGTCCCCCATAAGTAAGTCTGTAACATTGCATGTGATTCTTTTCAGGAAAAGAAAACCTTTTTGCTTGCTGGAATAGTAACTAGCAAGCACCTTGTTCTAAGAAAGAGTTTGTGGCAGTAAATCATTTGAAGCTTCACATTTAAAAAAAAAAAGAAGCAGCAGCACCCTGGTCTGCAGTACAAGAGGGAAACTGAGGCATGCCACTGTTGGGGAGGGCTAGCAACTCTGAGGTAATTCAAGGGAGTGGAAGGTCACGAGTACCGATGAAGCGCCCTTGTTCTCGGAAAGTTGCAGCTCACTCGCCCATGGAAGTGGTAAGGAAGTAGCTGTAACCGGTTCCCCTAACAGATCTTAGGCAGTATTTTAAGTTATGATGGGCCACCCCAATGGGGGTACAAGTGTTTTCTTTGTCTTTCAGATCATCAAAAAGCGCTAATATCAGCTGAAAATTAACTGAAGGAAAAAAAACATGGTTCTGTGTCATGACATAATAAGTTTGTGTTCTGTTCAGATTTGTCTTGTGTGTCTTGATTGTGATATATGTATTTCAAACATTGTTGTATGTACAATATTGTTGTTTTAATGAAAGAAATAATTTAAGTCCCTTGAATAATCTTAACTTTGTGCTTTACACAAATGGTTCTTGCTTTTATAATTCTAGTAGAGTTTTAGTAGCAGGCTATGCAGTTTGTATGGTCTGGAATGTAGTGAAATCTGCTCCTCTACCTGCTGTTTTTCCCTTCTCTCCTACCATCGCCAGCTCCTATGCCGTCTCTTTCAGAACTGGCCCTCCTACAAGACCAAGCCCCAGAATCGGAAAAGCAGGAGTGGAGACTGGCAGGGTGCACCTTGCACGCAGACCACTTGTGGTGCAGCTCTGATGTCCCCATTGTTGTCCCAGTGGTCTTGCTACTTCACCTTGCCTCCGGGCTCCAGGGAGTGTCGCACGCTGGCAAAGGGGGGGATGGTAGCAATCCTTAAAACAAAAATTGGCTTGCTCCCAAATTCTCTCAAGCAGTCAAAGATTACTGTCTGGCTTGCCCTGTCTTCCAAGCCCACAACGGGGGTAAACCTGTAAAGACAGTGCCGGCAATCAGACCTCTGCCTTTGGGACCATTTCTGAATTTACAAATGGACTTTATTCAATTGCCTAAATGTCAATCCTTTAAATATGTGCTGGTTATTGTGTGCTTGTTTTCGGGATGGGTAAAAGCTTATCCCTGCAGGAAAGCTGATGCCATCACAGTGGCATAGAGACTTCTAAATCATTACCTCCCATCATGGGGAATACACCTTGTGATCTCCAGTGATAGAGGTACCCACTTTACTGGACAAATTGTTCAAAAACTGGCAAAGTACTACTCTATCAGACAAGCACTGCACTGTGCGCGACACCCGGAGAGCGCAGAAGCAGTAGAAAGATGAAACAGGATTTTAAAGAACAAACTTGCTAAAATATGTGAGAACTCTGGCTTAACATAGGTAGAAGCACTCCCAATTGCCATAATGAGCATGAGAGCCACTCCTAATCAGAAAACTGGACTCAGTCCACATGAAATTGCACGTGGCCGACCTATGAGGCTGTTAAGCAGCCCAGAAATTAACCTGGCTGATAACACACTTGTTAAAGGAAGCATAGTCAAGTATTGTCAGGAACTTATGAGGTGTGTACAGTCTTATCATTCACAGGTTAAGGACGCCTTCCAGGAGGCCCCGACTGAGCCGTGCCATAAACTACAACCAGGAGACTGTGTTTGTGTGAAGATTCACCAGCGAAAGGCTGCCCTGGAACCCAGGTGAAAGGGTCCCTACCAAGTCCTTCTTACCACTCATACTGTCGTAAAGTGCAAGGGATTGCCCGCCTGAATTCACACCTCCCACTGCAAACTGGTTCCAGCCCTTACAGAGGTTCGCCCCAAGAAGGAGCACCGCAGAGACCCAGGTCCAGAAGTAGATGGATATCAACGCAGGCTTGGTACCGGCAATCCAGGCCCAGAAGCAGACGAGCCTGAGAGACCAAGGCTAAGATACCAGCTGCGGCCCAGAAGAACCTGCCAGCGATAGGTGAAGCAAACTACGAAGTCCTGAAGAACAGCCAGCATGAGGCTGGACAAACAATTCATGTTGAGCTTATGCTTAATCTTGTTTTTAATACCTAGCAGTTATAACCTATATGGTTCAAATGTGTTTATGCTTTTAATGAACCAAGTTTCCCAAGAATTTAATTCTACAGTTGTTGGATGTGTGCTCACAATCCTGTACATTCAGAAGGAGGCATCCCAATGATTCCAGTCCCACTAAACAACACTCAAATGAATGGCACACTGGTTAGTGAACTAAGCCAAATGATACTTGGCAGGATAAAGGGTTTACTAACCCAGGGTATATCCGCCTAGCCCTGACCCCAATTGGAAAGTACTGCTGGCCATGTAATGGTTCAGGAGCCAGGGAGGGGAAAAAGCCAAAACCGAATGGCCTTAGACTATGTCCTAGCTAGTAAGGGCGAGGTTTGTGCCTTAGTGGGAAAAGAATACTGTGTGTATATCACTGACACCAGCAAGGAAGTAGAGGAAGATGCCTCAGAGATTGAAAGAACTGTGGAAAGCCTAAGACAGAAGGAAAACTGGACCCTCTGGGGTTGGTTGGGAGGCTGGTTTAGACCTGTGGGAACTTGGATTTTGCAAGGAGTAGTTTTAGTATTGGCTATATTCTTTTGTGCTTATTGCTGTTTCTTGTTAATCAATTGCTGTATTTCTTGTATTCTGGAAAACGCAAGACAGACCCTTACCAAAGGGAATGTGGAACTCATGATGTTAAAATATGATGAGCAGAGAAAGGAACAAGAAATGTACATAAATACTTTAATGGAAACGGAGGTATAAAATGGTTTCAAGGTTGGCCTTTAAAAGGCTAAAAGGGGAAAGTTGTAGACGCTGTAGAAACCATTTTCATATTTAGCTAGAAGCCATCTTGTATAACAGAAACCATTTCAGCTTTTCTCTTAAGCACGTAGACCAGAGTGAACTTTCTGTCACCCCATGAGAAAAGGCCTACAGGATGGGCTATTGGTATGTGTTAATTGGGCTGGTTGGGACAGGAGATGTACTCCCTCGTACCTGTTTGCCATCTTGTTGATAAGGCTTTGTTTTTCCAAGTTTAATTGAGGATTTCTGTAATTGGATGCCCTGACGTCAGACTGTTTGGCTAAGGGTATAAAGATACTAGGAATGATTGTATTAGCCAGCCTTTGTTCTTTTTTTTTTTTTTTTTTTGTAATTTTGTCTGACTATGGTTTAGTTGGCTGATGTTTTCTGGGCTTCTCCCACAAGGTTGGAGAACGTTCTGCTGTATTGTTTAAGAAAGAGATCCGTAAAGCTTAAAGTTTGTTTTGGAAAGAATAAATCCACTCCTCTGCCACATGTCCTACACCAGGAGTGGGCAAGATACAGCCCGCGGGCTGCATGTGGCCTGTGAAGCCGTTTGATTCAGCCTGCCCTGCTGAGACCCTGAGGCCGTTCAGTACAGCTGATGGTTCCCCCCAAGGGGCATGTGGCACCTAGAGATAGCCACTAGCTATTTTTAACAGTGAGGCACACCCCTGGCAGCGGGAGAGTGGGGATGAGAAACTTAGCATGCTCCCCTCCCCCAGCCCCAGTTGGCCTGGGGCAGGGAAATGTGTAAAGTTTCTCCCACTCCCGGAAGTATGCAGGACGTAGACTGAGCTGCCAGCCAGTGGTTCCCTCTAGATGATGTGTGAGCCTGGCAGAGGGCAAGAGACTTTGCACGCTCCCTTCTGCAATGATTGTATTGATGAACAGATGCAGTTTGCTGTTTGCACTGCATGGTCTGCTTTTGATTTTTTTCCAATGTTGTTGTATGTGTAGTAGTCAAGAACTCCAGGAAGATGCCTTTGTTAATGCTGCTTTTAGTTTCTTTGTTTACTCTTTGAGCAATCCCTTGGAATGCAGTGAGTCACTAAAGATCTATCATAGCTTCGATATGTACTCAAGTTAAAAAAAAAGACTAAAACACAGTTCTAAAAGAACTAGATAAGTTCATGGAGAATAGATCCATCCATGGCTGTGAGCCAAGATGGGCAGGAACAATGGCCCTAGCCTCTATTTTTTCAGAAGTTGGAATGATAGATGGATCACTTGATGATCACGTGTTCTATTCATTCCCTCTAGAACATCTGGCAGTAACCATTGTTGGATGACAGGCCCTGGGCTGGACGGACCTTTGGTCTGACCCAGGAATACTGAATACATCTTGAATACTGCGTACAGATGTGGTTGCCTCATCTCAGAAAAGATATATTGGCATTAGAAAAGGTTCAGAAAAGGGCAAGAAAAATGATTAGAGGTTTGGAACGGGTGCTATATGAAGAGAGATCAAAAAGACTTGGACGTTTCAGCTTAGAAAAGAGGAGACTAAGGGAGGATATGATAGAGATCTATAAAACCATGACTGGTTGGAAAAAATGAATAAGGAAAAGTTATTTACTTGTTCCTATAATATAAGAACTAGGAGTCACCAAATCAAATGAATAGGTAGCAAGTTTAAAACCAACAAAAAGAAGTATTTTTGCACACAGCGCACAGTCAACCTGTGGAACTCCTTGCCAGAGGATATTGTGAAGACTATGCCTTTAACATGGTTCAAGAAAGAACTAGATAGCCATTAATGGACCTAACCTCCATGAATCTATTAGCCATGATGGGTAGGAATGGTGTCCCTAGCCTCCATTTGTCTGGAAATGGGAGACAGGAGAGGGCTCACATGAGGATTACCTGTTGTATTCGCTCCCTCTGGGACATCTGGCATTGGCAACTGTCGGAAGACAGGATACTGAGCTAGATGGACCTTTGGTCTGATCCAATATGGCCATTCTTATGTTCTTATGAAGTCTGTTCTTATTATTTTACCCTGTATTCATCATCACATATCTAGGCCAGTTGTCTCAAACTCCCATCTTATGGATCATCTATGGACTGGAGCATATTTACAATCTGGCCTGGGAGATTTGGTGGCCCAGGATGTGTGTCTAAACTAGGGATGTAAAATCCCATGTAATCTGCTAACTGGGTAAACATGAGGTTAGCCTAACATTTAACTGGTTAACAGACTAAGTGGAATCCTGGACAAGGGACCGCTGCCCCCAGCTCACGGAGATTCCACTTCCAACCCTGCACAGGACTGTCAGCAGGGGAGCTGCTTCCGGCCACCAGTTAATCATTATCTGGTGGTGATGCTTACTGGATAACCAGTTACCTGTTCACGTTCCTCGTCTGAACACATCCCGCCCTTTCCTGTCACCACCTGCCCTCTCCGTCCCTTCCAGCCCGCAGCTTCCTGTACCTCAAGGGCCCCAGCCTTCGGGATTACCAGGGGGGCAGCAGCAGCAGTCAGGCTCCCCACACTCCCTGTCTAAACCACCTTGTTGGAATTTAAACCCCTTGCTTTTTGGTCTATCCTCAAAGGTTAGGAAGAACAATTCCTTTTCCTCCTTCTTGTAACAGTCTTTTAAGTACTCAAAAACTGTTGTTAGGTTGCTCTCTGTCTTCTCTTTTCCAGACTAAACAAACCCAATTTTTTTCCATTCGTTCATCATGGGTCATAATTTGGTGTCCAACCAGTTCTGAAGCAGTAACCACTATTGCAAACTAGCCACACTCAATCAGCCAAATAGCCACATTGCTCAAGCCACATAGCCACACTCAACAGGCCAAATAGCCACATGTGGCTAGTGACTAGCATGTTGGACACCACGGTTCTAGACCTTTAATCATTTTTTTTTTGTTCTTTGATCTGGCTCCAATATTTCCACCTCTTAACTGAAACAAGGTGCCCAAAACTAGACACTGTACTCCAGTTGAGGCCTAAAGAGCAGGGAGTAGAGCTAAAGAATTACTTCTCCTATCCTGCTTACAAGAATCCTGCTAATACACCTCAAAACGATGTTCACCTTTTTGCAACAGTATGATATTGTTCACTCCTCTTTAGCTTGTGGTCCACTTTGACCCTCATATCCCTTTGCAAAGTACTTCTTCCTAGGCAATCATTTTCCACATTCCATTCCTAAATGGAGTATTTTGCATTTGACCTTACTGAATTTCATCCCATTTACTTCAGACCATTTCTGCAGTTTGTCCAGATCATTTTAATTATGACTCTGTCCTTCAAAGCACTTGTAACCCCTCCCAGCTTGGTGTCATCTGCAAATTTTATAAGCATATTCTCTGTGCAATTGTCTACATCGTTGATGAAGATATTGAACAGAACCAGTCCCAGAACTGATTCCTGTGAAACTCCATTCATCATGACCTTCCAGCATGACTGTGAACCTGTTTTGCACCCACTGTAAAGTAGCACCATCTAGTTTTGGGGAAAATCTTCAGGTATCTGCTCTTCAATGATATCTAGTTTTGTTGAGGGAAGAATCAGAAAATAATATTTTGAGAGCACTTATCATCCATTCCCAGAGGCCTGGGGGAGTCTGCTCCCAAGAACCTATGCCTATCTCCAGAACATTTGCATCACAAGAAGAGGCCCATAACTAAGCCAATTAGGTTAGGTCCATGCCACCAGCAGAGGGGTACATTTGCCAAATGCGAGCCAGCCATGACACACAACTGGGTCACAGTTCTGTAGTGCTGGTCTCTTGGCAATAGAGACCATCTTATTACATATGTGACCAACTCTGTTGTGGGAAGATCAGCTACTGCAACTATGTGTTTAACCTCCCTTGTAGAAACTGGGGCAACATTTTGCATGTGTGGACAATTGGTGTTGAATGGAGTTTGTAGGTCAGCATCGGGGTATTTCTATTTTTCCTGGGAGCTCCCAGTTGCAATTCTCTCTTAACCTTACAGCCACTACCATCACCTTATGGGTAGTATGTTGGGCATGTAATTTACTTATCTCTGCCTCACACTTCTGATGGCCTGATACTGCCTTACATTCATTGGCCAACAAGAGAGTTGCTGCTCTTGATTCTTCTAACATTCTTCTCTTTCCTGTACTGTTCTGCATCCTTCTAGGCCTTGTCCCTCTCCTCTTGCATAGTTCTAAGAACAGTCACCATTTTAAGCTTTTCTGATGTGAATTCACACCCGTTTGAACAAATGCGAGAGAGATGTCAAACAATGTTGTAACTGCTTTTGCTCCAGCTCCAGTTTCTGCCGTCTCTTTACAATATTAACCATGTCCAGACTAGGGATGTAATAGTATAGTCGATTAACCAATAAACAAAACTTTATAGGTTAATGCTATAGACTACATGCATTTCCCCTCCCCCCTTGCCATTGCATTTTTTAGCAGGCTGGCCAGCAGACTGGCTCAGTTCTGGCTTGTGCCAAGTTCGTGAGGCAGCTGGTCCACAAGGGGAGCTGGTTTTTAAATTGGCTCCCCTTGTGGCCCCGCTCCCACCTGGCATCCCACGCTACTGCCTCTGATACTGAGGCAGCAGTGTGGAGTGGCAGGGGGCCCTTTGGGAGAGGGGCAAGAGTACATCGGCTGCCAGACCCGCCCCTGGAACTATGGAATAGTTGAGTGACCAATAAGAATTCACGAGGATAACTGACTATTCAGTTAACTGATATTTAACATTCCTAGTCCAGACATGCATAAAATAATGCCCATGCACCAGCTGCATCCTTTCCACTACCTTGTGGCCAAATGGTTGTGCAATATTGTTCAAAGCTCAGATTTGCTTCAATCAGGATTCTGACCTTTAAAGCACTCCCTTTCCCCGGGACAATTCCCCTTCTTCATTTTCATCTCTCTAACTCAGCGGTTTCCAACCTTTTCCAGATGGGGACCCATTTTGACAATTCAGGAAGACTTGGTGACCCAAAGCAATTCAAAAACGGGGAGAGGAGAAAGGGCAAAGCCTCCTGGGGAGACACTTGGCAACCCTTTTGTAATGTAATGGTGACCCATATTAGGGTCCCAACCCCTAGATTGGGAAACCCTGCTCTAACCTGTTGGTCTTCTCTTGTGTCAAGTGAGCAGCCACAGGGGTTTTCTCAGCCATCTCTACTTCTCTTATCTCACTAGTGATCTTCACTCACACAATCACAATATTGCTCTAAACTCTTTACTTTTAAGACACTATTTTAACTCCTTATTGCACAATCCTTCAGTTATTCCAAGCACGATTTTTAACTTAAACCTTATAGAAGTTTACTAAATATTCCATGAGAAAAACAGAGGGACCTTACTAAAGAAGCTTAGGCTGAAAACGGAAGAAAATGTATGTACACGTCTGCCTCACTTTCCCCACTTTGCAGCAACTACACAACAAGTACCAGATGATCAGGATTACATACTGCCTGAGTTTCTCCACCAGTTCTCTATTAGTTTATTACCAGAATTGTCCATTACTTTGGAGTATGCTTTGCCACCTAGGCTGCATTTCACTAGTTTGTTTATAAAAAAGGTAATTGAGACAGTATCAAAAGCTCCCCTCACTTTACTAAAGTGAAGATTTATCACAGTGACTACTCCTCCCTTCCCTCCACTTTCAAGGCTTGTTTCCTTGTCAAAGAAAGCCATCTGGTTGGCTTCATCCAGTTTGTTCTTGACAAATCCACATTGAGTACTTCTTATTATCTCTTAGATGTTTACATTGATTTCTTATTTGTTTCATTATCTTTCCAGGTACAGAAGTTACTCTGACTGATCTGCAATTCTCTGGATTGTCCTTATTTCCCTTCATGTGCACAGACAGCTCTGTGACATCTTAAAACCTACTATATATTTGAGAGACCTTGTTTATCTGTGAGTAAGTGAATGAGACTTTCTGCCTGACAATCCATTGGTTCAAGAACTCCTCCTAAAAGGTAAGAGCTAGTACACTAAATTTGGTATGCAGCTTCCTCTTATCATAACTTATAGCAGAGGTGAGCAACCTTTCTGAAGTGGGCTGCCAAGATTTAACCTTCTTGAATGGGTGCCTGGTCTGTAAGGCAAAAAGAGGCACAGCCTACCCAATGCTGGGGCTGTACTGGTCCTGTCCCTCCCCTCCCTGCCTCCAGCTGCCAGGTGGGGCTGCGGTGGACTGTTGTTAGTTTGCTTCAGGCAGGTTCCAGGGTGGCTGGGAAGGCAAAGGAGCAGAGAGCCTCCTCAGCATCCTGTCCCTGGACCTGCATGGCACACACACAAGGCTCGAATTATAGTCACATAGTTTCTTCCTGCTGCTGCAGTAGCCTCAATTCCAGTCATCTCACAGGCTCCAGGAGATTGCTAGCCCTGCTCTGCAGACCATCCGCCCCGCCCAGCTTGCCATGTTCCTGCTGCTGCTGCCTCTTCTGTTTGCTAGTGTGGAGGCAGGAAAAGGGAATAAGGGAATTTGTGTGCAGCCATCTTGGTCTTGTTAACAAGAGAGCAAAAGTCAAGCTAAGTCTGTGGCCTGACAACGCGAGATCTGTAATTAGACGCTGCCTTCGCCTCTCGCCTCCATACTGAGATAAAGATAGAATGCTGACTAAGGTAAGGACCTTGAGATAAGGAGCATCTGGGTGGAACTAAATAACTGTTAGCCATTAGTGTTTGTAATAGGAAGGAGACTAATTGTTATTGTTATTATATTTAATAGACAGTATATAAACTGCTTCATAATTGCTTGTATTCGAAGATCTGCCTCGGTGAGGGGGGGGGGAGACTCCCCCCCCCATCCGAACCAGTTTTTCCCTTGCTGCAGCTCGTAATAAAACTGCCTCTAGCTACTTGTTGCTTACAAACTCAGAGTGAAGACAATGTTTTCTTCCACACTAGTTTCTGCTCCTGCTTGGCCCTCCCCCCCGCACCTTGGCCTACGGTGGGAAAAATGGGTTTCCTCCTTGTTGCCCCCCCTTCTCCTTTACACTCTTCCTGCTTGGTCGGCTCCCCCCCTCTCCCATCCCGTGCTAGTGTGTGGAGCGTGGGTGGGTTTGGTTTCACTTTCCCAGGCCAGTTGCTACTGAGCCTGCTATTGGTTTTTCTCCCCTTACCCTTCTCCCCACACACACTTTTCATAGTCCCCCCACCCCCGCTAGTGTGTGGAGTGGTGTGCCTAGCCCAGTGAACCCTGCACAGATAGCTGCCTGATCCCCTCCCCTTCTTGCTCTCTCCCCCTTTGCCTCCTGTTTTCTGTGCCCTGCCATGGAGTTGGTGGGGGTAGGTGGGAATGAGAGAAGTGGGGGTGAGGAGGTGGGGAAGGAATGGGGAATGAAGAGAGGTGTGGAACAGGAAAGGTGTCGGAGACTTCTAACCCAGACGGCTTCAGTTTGTTGTCTGACCGCAAAGAGACAGGCAACACCAGCAAGGTCTAATCACAAAGCTCTTTATTGAAGAGTGCACACGAAAATAGAGAGCAGCCCGTCTCTACCGAGAACCAGCCCCCGATTTCTATAACAAGTGGGGTTATATAGACAGTTCCGTCACGTCATTGACTATTCGCTTAAGCAACCCACCCCCCTTTGTTAGTTGGAAACTTCTAGCATGCATGCATACCTTGTCAACTATTCAAGGTGGCCTTGATACATCAGCAACTTTCTTATTAAGACAGACAACGAGAAGACAGAGAGTACCAGACAACGAGGAGACAGGGAGTTTTCTTATCATTTCCTTAAGCAAGCTGTTGAGCTCAGCAACTACAACAATGCAGCTGTTCGCTTATCTCATTCCCTTGCTCAACTCATGTCTCAAATTTTGTTCAGGGACTACCCAGAACCCTTTGCTAGACTCTTCTCGGTCTGTCTTAGCATAACCGCCCTAGGCCCAATTTTCTGTGACCTAACAAAGGGATGAAGAATTGGGGGGCGAAGCAGGAATCTGGCATGCATTGTCCCCTTAGCACCAGCTGGGGCTCCCTGGTTAAGCAGGCCCATATAAGCTTTACCCTTATAAGCCCTGCTCCCCTAAACCTGGACTCGTCCATCAAGCTCCCCTCATCCTCAGTCCACTGAGCCCCAGCAAGTTGCATCTGGACCCCCTATCTTATGAAATGAAGTTCCACTTCCTCAGCACCTGGACTAAGGATGTTACATTTAGATTAATCAGCTAATCAATTAGTTGATGCAATTGGCATGGACTATTCAATTAGTCCATAAGGGCACCTCTGCCTTTGAAATGTAGCAAGAACCCTGCCAACTCTGCTACATCTCAAAGGCGGCAGTGCCACGGGAGCACGGAGCCAGCGCGGGCTGTGAGTCCCCCCACTGGCCCCATGTTCCCTGTGCACGCTTTGCTTTTGAAATGTAGTAAGAGCGGGGCTATTAAGCCAGCTCCCCCCAGCACCAGCTCCTGCTCCTCCCCCTTGTTTCCTCTCTTTGATAGAGGCAGCAAGTGTGGGGGGAAGCGACTAGTTGAGTCAACTAGTTGCTTACATCCCTAACCTGGACCTCGCACCAATCTCCACCTCCCCTCAACTCCTTCACTGATCTCAACCAGAGTCCCATTGCCACTACACTAGAACCGCCCCCCCCCCCCCCACAAACCCCTGTGCATCCAGATCTCCCATTGAGCTGCCCACAGTCAGACTGCCTCATACCCGGACCCTTCACAATAGCCCCCTCCACACTTGACTCATGCTGGGCTGAGCCTGCCCAGCCACACCTGGTATGCCTGGCACAGAGGTGCAGAGCCAGCCCTTACAGTGTTAGGGTCAGGTGCGGCCTCACTGTGGAGTTCTTGTACTGGGGAAAGCTGGGGTTTCAAGTGATCTCCCCACCTCAATGCAGCCAGTGGCCTGTGCTCCCCTCTGTTAGAAATGTGAAGATGAGGGCTTTTCTCAATGGCCTTCCTGTCACAGACTTCCAGTGTGACATTGGACTCATCATTTAAGGCTTGGTCTCAGGGGGAGTTTTCCCACTGATTGGAAAAAAACCCAGTGGATAAGGAACTTAATTAGCCTGTGCCTCAGTTTCTCCATCCAGAAAAAGGGGTAATAATAATACTTGCCTGCCTCACAGGAGTTTGTGTAAATTCATTGGTTTTAGTTAGGTGTTTAGATGTCATCAGTTAGAAAGTGCTGAGAAGTGCAATTTTGCAAAGTTTTTTTTACAATTTCAAAATCTTTCTGCATTATTCATGCAGTAGCCACTGCTCCTGGATTACAGGAAAATTTCATTTTGGGACTTTATGGCAGGGGCGGATGAGAATTTTGCAGCACCCAGGGCAGCACAATTTCGCGGGGCCCTCCTTTGGAGAAAAAGTTGAAAAAAGGCGTCAAATGCACAAATTGAAGGCTATTTTCATATTAAATGTGGATTGGGTAAATTTGATAGAAACTTAATTTAGTTGGATAATTTTTATTTTAATTATATTGTAATTCATTCTTAAACAAAATTCTGCATTAATAATTTAAAATTTTCATTTGTATTTAAGTTTATTATAGCTGTCTAGCTCTTTTGGTAGCACATTCTTCAATTATGTCAGTAAAGTCCATGGGTACATCTATACTACATGCCTCTGTTGCCAGAGGCATGTAGATTAGGCTACCAGGCATAGGAAAATGAAGCGGCGATTTAAATAATCGCCGCTTCATTTAAATTTACATGGCTGCCACGCTGAGCCGACAAACAGCTGATCAGCTGTTTGTCGGCTTAGCGCTGTAGTCTGGACGCGCGGGTGTCGACATCAAAGACATTTGTCGACCACTCAGGTATACCTCATTCCAGAAGGCATATCTGGGTGGTCAACAAATGCCTTTGATGTCGACACCCGCGCATCCAGACTACAGCACTGAGCCAACAAACAGCTGATCAGCTGTTTGTCAGCTCAGCGCGGCAGCCATGTAAATTTAAATGAAGCGGCGATTATTTTAATCGTCGCTTCATTTTCCTATGCCTGGTAGTCTAATCTACATGCCTCTGGCAACATAGGCATGTAGTCTAGACGTACCCCCATTTCTTTACACAGGTCATTTTCAATCGATATAATCGAAAGACCTACAAAATGCTCCTGGCTCACAGTAGATTCCCTTTGGCTGCCCTTGGCTGGTAATTGCCAGGCAGCATTGGGACTTGCGGGGGCCAGGTGGAGTGTGGGTGTTGAGACTGGGGGTGGGGGGCAGCGGGCGTGTGGGTTTTGGGACTTGGTGGGGCAGGCAGTGTTGGGGGGAGGCAGTATGTGGCTGTTGAGACTTGGGGGGCCAGGCAGCATTAGGTGTTGGGATGGGGGGGGCAGGCAGTATGTGGGTGCTGGGATTTGGGGGGCAGGCAACATATGGGAGTTGGGGGGGCCAGGCTGCATGTGGGTGCTGGGAGTAGGAGGCAGGCAACGTGTGGGCAGTTGGGTTGTGGGGCAGGCAAGGTGTGGCTACATGGAGGATGGCGCACAGATGGGCCATAGGGAGGACCAGAGGCCAGGGGTGTCTGACTCAGACAGGCCAAAATTACCATTTCAGCCTCTCAAACAGCTCCTGGTTGGGCAGGGGCAGCTGACAACTCCCCCTTCTCCCAGGGACGTGTGTATGTTTATGTGTGGGGGGGGGGGCGCTGTTTGTGGAGCTGGGTCACGCACCCATGAGTGGGGGGAGGTGGGCACTGGCGAGAGGAGATGGGGTGTTCCTGGTGGGCGGGTTGCTCTGCCTCCGAGCGTGGCAGGAAAGGGGTCTGGGCTCCCCCTGGGGGAGAGACCGCGCCTCTCTCTGGGCGGGGCAGGAGGGCAGAGCAGCGGGATACCCGAGTGTCATGACCAGGCGTCACCCTTTGCCTCCATGGTAACGAGCCATCGCCGTGCGCATGCCAAGGGCTAACAGAGCCGCTCGTGGACACGCAGCGAAGGGCAGCAGCAGAGGCGGCTCCAGCAGGTAAGGGCAGCAGCGACAGATATACGGCAGGGCGAGTGGGGCTGGCGCGGGGCCTATTGAAGCACGGGGCCCGGGGTAGCTGTCCCGCTCGGCCTGCCCTATATCCACCGCTGCTTTATGGGATGACTCCTCCTCCCATTGTGTGATGCTGGGAGAAGAAGCAGGGCTCCAACGGGTGTCCCCCATCATCCCTTTTCAAAGAACTAGCAAAAATGCAGGTATGCCAGCCAGCCTTATGCTGTTTTTGCAGTAAGTGTGTGTGCTGCAGGGAGGGCTGGATCATTTGTGGCAGCAGGTGCCCTGTGCTGGCCTGCTAAGTGTAACTGAGCATGACAATAAATGGCCAAGAGGAATGAAGCCTCCTCCACTTGTGCCAGAGGAGCCCTTTAGAGCCTTCCCACAGGTAAGCAGTGGCTTGATCTATGAAGCCAGGCTTCATGAACTGGGCTTGTTTAGTTTGGAAAAAAGAAGATTAAGGGGGGACATGATAGCGGTTTTCAAATATCTAAAAGGGTGTCACAAGGAGGAAGGCGAAAATTTGTTCCTCTTGGTTTCTGAGGACAGGACAAGGAGTAATGGGCTTAAAGTGCAGCAGGGGAGGTTTAGACTGGACATTAGGAAAAAATTCCTAACTGTCAGGGTGGTCAAATATTGGAATAAATTGCCAAGGGAGGTGGTGGAATCTCCCTCTCTAGAGATATTTAAGAACAGGTTAGATAGACATCTGTCAGGGATGGTGTAGACAGAGCTTGATCCTGCCTTGAGGGCGGGGGGCTGGACTCGATGACCTCTCGAGGTCCCTTCCAGTCCTATTATTCTATGATTCTATGAGCTGGGGGAATTTGTTTGGTTTTTGTTTTTACTTGTTCAAATTCTGTGATGGTGAGGTCAGCGGGTGCTCTTGGTTGGGGAGGGCAGTGATCTTGAGCAGCGGGAGTCTGGGGAGAAAGGGCTGTGGAGGGAAGGGGGGCAGAGGGAGGAGGGACGCGGTGGCACAGAAGAGAGAAGTTATTGGTAGGTGTCAGGGGGTCCGCACCCCCATGCGCCTCAGTGCCCCCTGACTGTCTTCATATAGCCCATCTCAGGGCAGAATACAGTCTGTATGGGTTGCTCATCATAGGCATCTGGGCTTATCTCCGTGGCCCCGCTTACCTAGGCCAGGCTGCCACCTGTCTCCACACCCGGGCCTTTCCTCCGGCCCCTCCTCAGGGTAGCCTTAGCTGGCCTTCTCCCAGCTCTAGCTGGCTAGCCCCAGCAGGTCTCCCTCCTGGGAGCTCCTGATTCCTCCACAGCCAGTCCCTCACTGGCCTCTCTCCTCCCCTTGAGCAACCTGGGCTTCTCTATATATACACAAGCCAGCTGTGCTCCTACTCGCCCTAATGGGTTCAGCTGGCTTCTCTCAGCCATTTGTGCAGTCCTGGATCTTTGCCACCTGGGCCCTCTCTAGCCCTAATTAGCTCCCGCTGGCCTTCTCTCTGCTAGCCCCGGCTCCGGGCCGGAGTCCGAGTATTAAAGGGCCAGTGCAGGGCAGGCGCCCTGTCACACACCTTCCCCTTCGGACCGAGCTTCCCTTCTTCGGCCGGCCTCCGCCCGGCCTCTCCTATGCCCTCCCTCGGGGTCTGGTTTCTCCTCCTGGCCCCACCACCGCCAGGTCTGCCCTCGCTGCCTCAGAGCACGCCCCACAATGTCGGAGTGTGGGCCGGTGCACTCCCCAGAGGGCCACCCCATCAATGTTAGTGTGGGGCGGCAATGCCCCATCGCTCACCCCCTTTTCCAGCACTCCAGCCCTTCCCGCCAGCTCGTTAGTCTCTATGGACCTAGAAAAAAAGTCGGCGTTGTTATGGGCTTTCCCCGGTCTGTGGCAGACCTTAAACTTATATGGTTGTAAGGCCAAATACCACCTCATAATCCTAGGGTTGGTCTCCTTCATTGTCTGCAGCCATCGTAAGGGCGCATGGTCCGTTACTAATGTGAACGTTCCCCCTAGCAGGTAATAGCGCAGGGTCTCTATCGCCCACTTAGCTGCTAGGGCCTCCTTTTCAATCGTGGCATACTGTTGTTCCCGTGGGAGTAATTTTCTACTTAAATACAGGATGGGGTGTTCCTCCCCTTCCTGCTCCTGCGACAGTACAGCTCCGATCCCTCTCTCTGACGCATCTGTCTGTACTACAAACGGTTTTGTAAAATCGGGTTGATGGAGAACCGGTGACTGTGTCAGTTGGTATTTTAACGCTCTAAACGCATTTTCGCACTGCGGGGTCCACTGAACTCTTTGGGGTCTTGTATTCTGGGTCAGATCTGTCAAGGGTGCTGCAATCGTGGCGAAATGGGGTATAAATCTCCGGTAATATCCGGCTAGACCCAGAAACTGGCGGACTTGCCTTTTTGTGGTGGGGGCTTTATAATCTCGCAGGGCTTGCACCTTGTCCACCTGGGGTTTTATCCTTCCCCGCCCCACCCGGTAGCCTAGGTAGGACACCTCTCTTTGTCCAAAATGGCACTTACTTGGGTTAGCCGTGAGCTTGGCCGTGGCCAGCGCCCCAAGGACCGCCTTCAAATGCCGCAGGTGTTCCGTCCAGGTTTCACTAAAAATGACAATGTCATCAATGTATGCGGCTGCATACTCACGGTGTTCCTGTAGTACCCTGTCCATTAGCCTCTGGAACGTCGCTGCCGCCCCATTCAATCCAAAAGGCATGGTGTTGAATTGGAACAGCCCAAAAGGCGTGGCAAACGCAGTCTTGCTCTCTGAGGCGGGTGTCAGGGGAATCTGCCAGTAGCCTTTGGTTAGGTCTAGCGTAGATATGTAGTGGGCCTTGCCCAGCCGCTCCAGCAGTTCGTTTACTCGTGGCATAGGATATGCATCAAATCGCGAGATTGCATTAATCTTCCGAAAGTCTATGCAAAATCGTATAGTGCCGTCGGGTTTAGGCACCAATACAATGGGGCTACGCCACTCACTCTTAGATTCCCTGATCACCCCCATTTGCAGCATCCGCTGCAGCTCTTCCTGAACTGGTCCCCACATTTTCCGGGGCAGGGGTCGTATGTGGTCCCGGATCTTCTTACCTGGGGTTGTCGCAATGTGGTGACTCATCAAGGGGGTCTTACCCGGTTGTGTGGTTAGGACCTGGTCAAAATCCCGAAGGAGGGAGTTCAGCTCCTTCTGCTGTTCTTCCGTCAGTTCAGCTCCAATGTGCGCTGTCCCTTCTGCCTTCAAGTCGCCTCCCCAGGGTCCTAGTTCCGGTTCTGGTGGCTGTAAGGTAATAAGCATACCCTCTCGGGCGTTCCACTTCTTTAGTAAATTGACGTGATAAATTTGTTTGTCCTTTCGTTTTCCCGCTAATTTGATTTCATAATTCACTGGGCCTACCTGCCGTAGAACCTCAAAGGGCCCTTGCCATTTGGCCAACAATTTTGAGTCTGGCGCCGGTAATAGCAGGAGTACCCTGTCCCCCGGTTGGAATGTCCTGGGTTTGGCGCCCCTGTCATAAGACTGGGCTTGCTTATTTTGGGCCTGTAGGAGGTTCTCCCTAGCTAGCTCCCCTACGGTCCGGAGTCGCCTTTGCAAGTCCAAGATATAGGGCACTGTACCCGTCACCCTGGAATCCTGTTCCTCCCAGTTCTCCCGCAATAAGTCCAGGATCCCCCGGGGTTGGCGGCCGTAAAGCAACTCAAATGGGGAGAATCCCGTTGAGGCTTGGGGCACCTCTCGTACCGCAAACAACAGTGCCGGTAGTAATAAATCCCAATCCTTTGGGTCGAGCTCCACAAACCGCCGCAACATACTTTTTAATGTCTTATTGAAACGTTCAACAAGTCCATCTGTTTGCGGGTGGTAAACTGAGGTACGCAGGGTCTTAATGTTTAAGAGACGGCAAAGCTCCGCCATCAGTTTGGAAGTCACATTGGTCCCTTGGTCAGTTAGTATCTCCCTGGGGAGTCCCACCCGGGAGAATACCTGTACCAATTCACGCGCCAGCGTCGCCGCCAGCGTGTTCTTAAGGGGGACCGCCTCAGGGTATCGGGTGGCATAGTCGATTATGACCAGTATATACTGGTGCCCACGTCGGGACCTCTCCAGGGGACCTACCAGATCTAAAGCCACCCTGTCAAATGGCACCTCCACCACGGGAAGAGGGACTAGAGGGGCCTTCGGCACTCCTCCCTGAGCCGTCCGTTGGCATTCAGGGCAGGACTCGCAGAAGTCTCTGACCTCTTTATAAATCCCAGGCCAAAAGAACCGCTGCATTATGCGTTGTAGGGTCTTCTCTCGCCCCAAATGTCCAGCCCAGGGGTTCGCATGTGCTAGGTCTAATACCTGCCTCCGATACCGAGCGGGAACCAACAACTGGCTAACCTCTGTCTGCCCGTCGGTCGACCGGGCGATCCGGTATAGTCGATCGGCTCTTACCTCGAATCGCGGTGTTGGTCGAACAGCTGCCCCCGTGCTGGGGTCCCCAGTCTCTCTTGCCCCTTGTTCCCAGGCATGGGTTAAGGAGGGATCTTCCCGTTGGTCTCTCATGAAGTCCTCATCCCCTCCTATTTCCTCCGAACTGAGGATTTTCTCCGGGCACGGTTCCTCCTCGGGACCTTGGGGTGCTCCCCTTTCCCGGTCTTCCGTCCCTGCTGGTGATGGTGGCCCCTGCTTCTCCCAGTCCCGCAGGATGCGTCTGAAACCCGGCCAGTCCCGGCCCAGTAGCACTGGGTACACCAGCTTTGGGGCCAACGCTACCCTGCAGATCACCTCATCTACCCCATCCGACAACCGGACCCAACCCGTGGGGTAGATGCTAACATCCCCATGGATGCATTGCATTGATATGGATCCCCCGGCCGCCTCCCACTCTGGGACCAGCTCGGATCGTACCATTGTCTGGCTGCACCCCGAATCTACCAGGGCGGTCACTGGCCTCCCCTCTAGCCATACCTGTCGGGTGATCTTTGTCCCGTCCCGCAGTCTTGCCCGTAGGTCAGCGGCCATCACCTGTCCATACGCACCCTCTGTGTGGGGGTCGTACCTTCGCTGGCCGCTTGATGGTCCCCGCCCCTCACGCTGCGGGGTAGGACCCCAGTCTGGGCTCCCTTGCGCGTTGGTTTCGCCCGGGTCCAAACCGCCTTCCGCCCGTCTCCTAGTTTCTTTTACCATCCCGGGTCGGTGGTTCTGAGTCCTTTCCTTGGTGGTTGGTTGCCGCCACCTCCCCCAGGTCCTCTCAGGGCACAGCCTCCGAATGTGGCCCGGCTTCCCGCAGGCCCAACATGTCCGCGCCTCCCCTGTTGTCTCCACAGGGGCGGCTCTCCCTTTATCCCTATTAGCTGGGGGGGGGGCTCCTGGCTCCCACCCCGTAGGGGCACTCCCTCCTCAGGTGTCCCCTGTGCCCACAGGCAAAACAAGTTCTCAGGCGCGGCCCCTGCCCCCAACGCTTGGAGCCTGGTTTGCTATGGAGCTCGAGGTCACCCCTTTGTCGTGGCCTGCTCCCCTTTTCCCATGGCCCCGCCTGTAGGGCCTCCCAGGCCCTCCAATACTTATTCATCATCCACTTTTTTTTTTTTTTCCAACTCCCCGTTCCAGTCCTGTGGTCTACCGACCACTATTTACTCGCAATAAACCCCTTTTCTGTCAGGGTGGGGTTATACTACCCACATTCTCCACCATCTGTCAGGGGGTCCGCACCCCCATGCGCCTCAGTGCCCCCTGACTGTCTTCATATAGCCCATCTCAGGGCAGAATACAGTCTGTATGGGTTGCTCATCATAGGCATCTGGGCTTATCTCCGTGGCCCCGCTTACCTAGGCCAGGCTGCCACCTGTCTCCACACCCGGGCCTTTCCTCCGGCCCCTCCTCAGGGTAGCCTTAGCTGGCCTTCTCCCAGCTCTAGCTGGCTAGCCCCAGCAGGTCTCCCTCCTGGGAGCTCCTGATTCCTCCACAGCCAGTCCCTCACTGGCCTCTCTCCTCCCCTTGAGCAACCTGGGCTTCTCTATATATACACAAGCCAGCTGTGCTCCTACTCGCCCTAATGGGTTCAGCTGGCTTCTCTCAGCCATTTGTGCAGTCCTGGATCTTTGCCAGCTGGGCCCTCTCTAGCCCTAATTAGCTCCCGCTGGCCTTCTCTCTGCTAGCCCCGGCTCCGGGCCGGAGTCCGAGTATTAAAGGGCCAGTGCAGGGCAGGCGCCCTGTCACAGTAGGGTAGATCTCAACTCTTTTCAATGGTTGGTGAGAACAGGGCTGGAGATTTGGTTCCTTCACTCTTAGGGATATTGGGTCTACCAGTCTGGTACATAAAGCTGCCTCAGTGGGACATTTTACCTTTTTGGTTCTGTGAGCTGAATGGGTTAAAGCAGCAGCAGCCAATCTCTTTTGGCAATTCTTATTCGTTGTCTGAGGTGCTTGCTGCTGTTGAAACAGTCAACATAAGAAGCCCTCACTTGTTTGTATGAAGAAGTGAAAATGAGGTGCAGACTATTTCTAGTCATCTTCCTCTCAGTGGGCATGTCCAGAAACAGTTGCAAAGTTTAAGGTATTTACAAATGCAGACCTCAATTCTGCAAGCTTCTCCATGTTGGAAGGGACTTAGGAAGCTGTGCTTAACACCCTTGGGAGACTTGAACCTGTTTGGTGGAACAGATATTCTTGATCAGTGCTTCAGTGCTTGACAAACATCTCTCCTCTGTATGTCCTCCACACATTAATTTCTCCCAACCCAACTAGTGTGTCTGTAATGGATGGAAGGGGTACTGCTTGTAAAGAGTTAAACTCAGAGAATCTGAGCATATCATCCAGCAAGAAAGTGTTAAGATTTGCATTGAAAAACAGGTTGTCTGTTTCTTTGTGTGAGAGAAGCAAAAGGGTAGGAGAGAGAGATGGAATGAGCCTGGGAAGTAAAAATGAAATTTACAACAATAAGCACGTCTAGGAGAACAAAACCTTGAAGCAACAAATGTAAGTAGCCAGGGAATGTTTAGTTAGATGTGATCAGGTTAATTTCTTTGTTTTGTAGTTTGGTTATCTTCCTCTGTGCTGAGTCACCCCCGCTGTGACTAAAGCTGAATCTCAGGAGAGCAGTTCTTTGTGGTTTAATCTGTTTTTTCTCAGCTGTTTTATGACATCTAGCAACCAAATATGCGTTATCAAGTATATTGTTTTGTTAATAAAATTAATCTTTTTAGGATGATGATTTGATTCTTGTGTCCTGGAAGGTAATAAAAGGTCCGTGTTAGCTGACCTCTCAGTCTTAGGCTTGCAATCAGAGATTGCAGTTTGTTTGTTTGTTCTCTCGTGGTGAGGAGCTTAGGCTATCTGTCGGGGGGCTCGCCCCTGTCTTGGGGTTGCCACCCCCATCCGGGGCCTAACTCGGCCCGTCTGGGCCTAGCCCTCAAAGTACACTGCCCCTCTCGTAGGGGAAATACGGCCCACTGGCCTAGTCCCAAAGTACAATGCCCCTGTGCTAGGGGAAATACGACCTCCCGGCCTAGTCCTCAGTTTGCAGGCCCGGAGGCCTAGTCCTCAGTTTGCAGGCCCGGAGGCCTAGTCCACAAGTTGCAGGCCCAGAGGCCTAGTTCACAGTTTGCAGTTTGTTACCCTGCTCCCACGTGTCAGGGTCTCAGGCAGCAGGGGTAGGGGGGTCCGGGCCCTCCCTCTCCACCGGACCCCGACCCAGGGCCCTAGTAGTTTCGGGTGGTTCCCACCACCGGCTCGGCGGGGGCTCCTCCCCGCAACGCCCCGAGCCCTCAGGGGCTTCTCCAGCTCCCTGCCCTGGGCCGCTTCCTACCCCCTGCTCGCAGCCTGCCGCGGTCCCACCTGTCGGCGCCGGTCGATGGGCTGTAGTGGTCCTCCCCCCGGCAGCTGCAGAGTTGGTGGGGTCCGTTCCAGCACTCGGGTCGCGGGTGGTCGGTCGGCGGCTCCGGCGTTGGGGCCGAGCCCGGCAGAGGCCCGGCAGCAGCACGCTCAGCTCCCCTGGCGACTCCCTCTCTGGCCAGTGGTCGCTAGCTCCTGCTCGGGTCGCAGTCTGCCCTTTCTGAGCAGGCCAGCAGCCTTTTATACCTTGGCTCCCTTTGGAGCCTGCCCAGTAGGGCTGTGTGGGCGGGGCCCTCTCCGCCCCAGGCCCCAGGTGGTTTCCCTGGGCCTGAGTGCGGGGCGGGGCCGCCCCGTCACACACCCCCCCCCTTAAGTGGGTACCTATCCTCTCGCCCGTTCCCGTCTCTTCTTCCCCCCCTCGGGAAAGGAAATCAGCATTCGTGTGCGCCTTCCCTGGGCGATGGGTTATACTGAAATTGTACGGCTGTAAAGATAGATACCACCGCATTAAACGGGGGTTCGTCTCCTTCATGCTATTTAACCATTTCAGGGGGGCATGGTCTGTCACCACCTGAAACGTGTTGCCCAATAAATAATATCTTAGGGCGTCTACAGCCCACTTTATTGCCAATGCCTCCTTTTCTATAGTAGCGTAGTTCTGTTCTCGTGGGAAGAGCTTGCGGCTCAAATAAACTATCGGGTGCTCCCCTCCCTCTGCCTGTTGGGACAGCACTGCCCCCAAGCCTCTTTCTGATGCATCCGTTTGCAGTAGGAAGGGCTTTGAAAAATCTGGGTGGAACAGGACCGGGGCTTTAGTAAGCTGGTCCTTCAGTGTCCTGAAAGCCACCTCACAGTCCGCTGACCATTGTACCTTGTTCGGCTGGGTACTTTTCGTGAGGTCAGATAGAGGGGCTGCAATGTCCGCAAAACCGGGGATAAACCGGCGGTAGTACCCCGCAAGCCCCAAGAACTGGCGTACCTGCTTTTTGGTTGCGGGTGTCTTGCACTCCTGCACGGCTTTCACTTTGTCCACCAGCGGTCGTACTGTCCCTTGCCCGACCGTGTACCCCAAGTAGGTTACTTCCCGGCGTCCCAGCTGGCATTTTCGCGGGTTGGCTGTGAGGCCGGCCTCCTTCAGGGACTTCAATACGGCTTCTAAATGCTGCAGATGGGCCGTCCACGTTGGGCTATAGATCACCACGTCATCTATATATGCGGCTGCGTAGGCGTGGTGGGGCTGTAACAATCGGTCCATTAATCGTTGGAACGTGGCCGCTGCCCCATGCAGTCCGAATGGCATGGTCACGAATTGAAACAGGCCCCATGGTGTAGGGAAGGCCGTCTTCTCCTTAGAGGCTGGTGTCAGTGGGATCTGCCAATACCCTTTCGTCATGTCCAGGATGGAGAAGTATTCCGCTTGGCCGAGCCGTTCCAAGAGCTCCTCGGTTCGGGGCATCGGGTAGGCATCGAACCGCGAGATGGCATTCACTTTTCGAAAATCGATGCAAAATCGCGTCGTGCCGTCTGGCTTCGGGACTAGAACTATGGGACTCTTCCACTCACTATGAGATTCCTCCACCACTCCCATCTCTAGCATGGTCTGGAGTTCCCGCTGGACTGTTCCCCACATCTTCCTAGGGAGGGGCCTGTGTTGGTCTCGCACCTTATGGCCTGGCCGGGTAGCGATGTGGTGATGCGTGGTGCGGACGCGGCCGGGTCGAGTGGAGAAAAATGGCTCGAACCTCTGGGCCACTCGCTGTAATTCTCCCCGCTGTACTGGACTCAACTCGGGGCCCATCGTTACCTGAGCCTCCCCCTGGAGGTCCTCTACGGCTGGCCCGAGCTCTGGATCCGGGGGATATGGGGTGACCAGTAGTCCTTCGGCGGTCTTCCACTCCTTCAAGAGGTTGATGTGGTATAATCGTACCTCTCTCCTCCTCCCCGGCAGCCTCACTTCGTAGTCCACCGTCCCTATTCGCCGGACCACCTCGAACGGGCCTTGCCATCGGGCCAATAGCTTGGACTCTCGAGATGGCAGCAGGACGAGGACGTGGTCCCCCGGTTCAAAGGAGCGGAGTTTGGCCCCTCGGTTGTAATAGCGGGCTTGGACCTCCTGCGCCTGTAGGAGGTTAGCCCTGGCAAATTCCCCTACCTTCCGCAGGCGTTCCCGCAGCTGTAAGATATAGGGTACTGTCCCTTGGACACGCGATTCTTGTTCTTCCCAACTTTCTCGTAAAAGGTCGAGTATTCCCCTCGGCTGTCGCCCATATAGGAGCTCGAATGGGGAGAAACCCGTTGACGCCTGGGGGACCTCCCGAATGGCAAATAACAAGGCTGGTAGGAGCTTGTCCCAGTGTCGAGGGTCCTCAGCCACGAACTTACGCAGCATCGTCTTTAGCGTTTGGTTAAAACGCTCCACCAGGCCGTCTGTCTGGGGATGGTAAACCGTCGTCCTCAGAGGGTGGATGTTCAGTAGCCGCGATAGTTCTGCCATCAGCCGGGATGACACATTGGTCCCCTGGTCGGTCAGGATCTCCTTCGGTATCCCTACCCGAGCAAACAGTTTAAAAAGTTCTTCGGCAAGAGTGCGGGCGGTGGTATTACGTAGGGGAACCGCTTCTGGGTAACGGGTGGCATAGTCCACCACCACCATGATGTATTGACAGCCTGAGCTGGCCTTTTCTAGGGGTCCCACCAGGTCCAACCCGATCCTTTCAAAGGGGACCCCTATCACGGGCAGGGCCACCAGGGGGGCTTTCGGCACCCCCTTTCTACTGGTGAGTTGGCACTCGGGGCAGGATTCACAGAAGGCCCTCACGGCGTGGTGTATGCCCGGCCAAAAAAACCTCCTCCCTATCCGTTGCAGGGTCTTTTCTCGCCCGAGGTGGCCAGCCCAAGGCAGCCGGTGCGCCAGCCGGAGTACGGCGTTCCTAAACCTGTGGGGGACCAGGAGCTGCCAGATGTCTTCCCCCGTCTGGGGTTCCCGGACCACCCTATATAGCCGATCTGCCTTCACACAGAACCGAGGGCCTTGGGGCTTACGGGGATCTTGGCTGGTCCCCTCCCCTGGGTCCTGTACCTGCTCCCAAGCTCGACTCAGGGTCTGGTCTTCCCTTTGCTCTCTCATAAAGTCGCCCTCTACTTCTAGGGTTTCGACTTCCTCCTCCCAGGCGGGGTGGTCTCCCTGGTTCGGTGGCAAGCCCGCCGCTGTTCCTGAGTTCGGCCTCTCCTCCCCCCTTAGACTCTTTCCTTGGGCGGCTTCCTCCAGGTCGTGTGGGGAGGTGCCCCGCCCTGGCACTGACTGCTGGCCCCACTCCCGCAACACCCGGCCTAGGCCTCTCCAATCGCGGCCTAATATCACGGGGTAGGCGAGCGTCGGGACCAACCCCACGCTATAGACCCCCACCTCCTGGCCATCATCTAGCCGCACCCATGCTGTCGGGTACGCCCGTACGTCCCCGTGTACGCACAGCAACCGGATGGGGCCCCCGGCTGGCTCTGGCTCAGATATTAGGTCGGCCCTAACTAGGGTCTGGCTGCACCCTGAGTCCACCAGTGCCACCGTGGGGTTCCCTTCTACTCTAAGTCTCACCACCATTTTAGCAGGGTCCGTTGGCCCCCTACCAGGCTCGGCAATCGGCGCTTGCCCAAAGGGGCAGACCCCGGGGGGCACCGCCCTTCCCTGGGCCCCCAACTGACTCGCGACCTCCCGCTCCCATCGGTCCTGTCGCTCTTGTAGGCCTGCCAACTGCCTCCGCAGTTCGGTCAGGTCCCCTTCATACCGCTGCCGCCAGGTCAGCAACCCCGGTTTCTGTCCCTGGGGTCCTCGCGGCCCGCATCTACCAATCCCCTTTGCCAGCCCCTCTGTCCAGGGGCGGGGTCGCGTGCCCACGTTCTCCACCATGTGTCGGGGGGCTCGCCCCTGTCTTGGGGTTGCCACCCCCATCCGGGGCCTAACTCGGCCCGTCTGGGCCTAGCCCTCAAAGTACACTGCCCCTCTCGTAGGGGAAATACGGCCCACTGGCCTAGTCCCAAAGTACAATGCCCCTGTGCTAGGGGAAATACGACCTCCCGGCCTAGTCCTCAGTTTGCAGGCCCGGAGGCCTAGTCCACAAGTTGCAGGCCCAGAGGCCTAGTTCACAGTTTGCAGTTTGTTACCCTGCTCCCACGTGTCAGGGTCTCAGGCAGCAGGGGTAGGGGGGTCCGGGCCCTCCCTCTCCACCGGACCCCGACCCAGGGCCCTAGTAGTTTCGGGTGGTTCCCACCACCGGCTCGGCGGGGGCTCCTCCCCGCAACGCCCCGAGCCCTCAGGGGCTTCTCCAGCTCCCTGCCCTGGGCCGCTTCCTACCCCCTGCTCGCAGCCTGCCGCGGTCCCACCTGTCGGCGCCGGTCGATGGGCTGTAGTGGTCCTCCCCCCGGCAGCTGCAGAGTTGGTGGGGTCCGTTCCAGCACTCGGGTCGCGGGTGGTCGGTCGGCGGCTCCGGCGTTGGGGCCGAGCCCGGCAGAGGCCCGGCAGCAGCACGCTCAGCTCCCCTGGCGACTCCCTCTCTGGCCAGTGGTCGCTAGCTCCTGCTCGGGTCGCAGTCTGCCCTTTCTGAGCAGGCCAGCAGCCTTTTATACCTTGGCTCCCTTTGGAGCCTGCCCAGTAGGGCTGTGTGGGCGGGGCCCTCTCCGCCCCAGGCCCCAGGTGGTTTCCCTGGGCCTGAGTGCGGGGCGGGGCCGCCCCGTCACACTATCCCATGGGAAGAAGTCCCAAGTGATTCTTCCTGTGTTCAGAAAAAAGGGATTTTTGCACTTGGTTGGTGGCAGAGTAGCATCAAAGGTCAGGGAATCTTTGACCTTGGAGTTTTTAAGCAGAAGCCTATAGAGGCAAGGTATTTTAAAAGTCTCTTGTGGGCCCCTACCTTCTGCACTCAAGGTGTCAGAGTGGGGAACAGCCTTACCAGTGTTATAGTTCATAAATTCGGTATTTCTAGTTCAGTGTCCTTAGTTTTTTTGAGAGACAGAATTGTTGCTTTCTGGCATTTCCTTAGGGTATGTCTACACTACAAAGTTAATTCGAACTAACAGCCGTTAGTTCGAATTAACTTTAATAGGGGCTACACATACAAACTGCTAGTTGGAATTTAAATCTAACTAGCAGAGCACTTAATTCGAACTAGGTAAACCTCATTCTACGAGGAGTAACGCCTAGTTCGAATTAAGTAGTTTGAATTAAGGGCTGTGTAGCCACTTAATTCGAACTAGTGGGAGGCTAGCCCTTCCCAGGTTGCCCTGGTGGCCACTCTGGGCCAAACCAAGGAAATTCTTCTGCCCCTCTCCCGGCCCCAGAGCCCTTAAGGGGGCACGGTCTGTCTACAGTGCTTGTGCCAGTTGCAAGCCTGTCAGCACCCAGCCAGCAGACCCTGCACCTGGCACGGCATGAGCCAGCCACCCGCTGCCACCTAGGCCTCCGCCTCTTCCCAGGACCAGGCTAGCGGCTCCCAGGGGCCTGCCCGGGGCCGCAAGAGGCGGGCGCCCGCCTGGTCTAGTGCGGAGATCGTGGACCTCATCGAGGTTTGGGGGGGAGGCCTCCAACGTCCACAATCTCCACACTAGGCACAGGAAAGCGGCCAGGATAGCTGCCAGTCTGGTCACCAAAGGCCACATGCGAACCCAGGGGTAGGTTTGCATGAAAATCAAGTTGGTCCAGGGAGACCCCCGACCCTCAGCTTAGAACATAAGAATGGTCATACTGGGTCAGACCAAAGGTCCATCTAGCCCAGTAGCCTGTCTGCTGACAGTGGCCAACACCAGGTACCCCAGAGGGGATGGACCGAAGACAATGACCGAGTGATTTGTCTCGTGCCATCCATCTCCAGCCTTCCACAAACAGAGGCCAGGGACACCATTCCTACTCCCTGGCTAATAGCACTCCATGGACCCAACCTCCATGAATTTATCTAACTTCTCTTTAAACTCTGTTATAGTTCTAGCCTTCACAGCCTCCTGTGGCAAGGAGTTCCACAGGTTTACTATGTGCTGTGTGAAGAAGAACTTTCATTTATTAGTTTTAAGCCTGCTACCCATTCATTTCATTTGGTGTCCTCTAGTCCTTCTATTATGGGAACTAATGAAGAACTTTTCTTTAGTCATCCTCTCCACACCACTCATGATTTTATAGACCTCTATCATATCCCCCCTCAGTCTCCTCTTTTCTAAGCTGAAAAGTCCCAGTCTCTTTAGCCTCTCTTCATATGGGACCTGTTCCAAACCCCTAATCATTTTAGTTGCCCTTTTCTGAATCCTTTCCAAGGCCAAAATATCTTTTTTGAGGTGAGGAGACCACATCTGTACACAGTACTGAAGATAGTACCATAGTTTGATACTTCCCCTCCTCCTTCTTCCCCTGGCTTCCCCCTTCCAGCTCCCTCCTCCGAGGTTTCCCCCTCCCCTCTTCCACCCTCTCTCTTCCCCTCTCCCACCTCCTTTTCCCAGTCTCCCCAGAGGTTAATCCCCGCCCCCCCAGTTTTGTTAAATAAAGAGAGTTTCTATTTTTGAACACACGTGTGCTTTATTTTTTACATCAGGAAGGGGGGCTAGGGAGGGGTAAGTGGAAGGAGGTGAGGGAGGAATGGGGCACGAGCCCCCTATGGGGAGGACTTGGGTGGCTCTGCGGGCTCCTCATGGTGGAAGCTCTCCAGCAGGGCCTCCTGGATCCTGACAGCCCCCCGATTGGCCACCCCGGATGGCAGCGGGCTGATGGCCGAGTGCTGTGATGTGCCCAGTGTGGGCACTCAGGGCACTCCAAACCAGCACTGCTTTGCAGGCGGGAACCCCTGAGAACTGTCTGTCCAGGGTGGGGGTCGGGTCCCTTGAAGCACAGCCCTCGGCTAGCCTGAGACAGCAGCTCCACGCTCTAAGTCCTAATCTGATGCCCTGCCGACACTGCTTCCGGCCATCCTTAACCTCGGTTCAGGGTCAACTTAATGTGGACATGCTAGTTCGAATTAGCAAAATGCTAATTCAAACTAGTTTTTAGGTCTAGTTGCACTAATTCGAATTAGCTTAGTTCAAATTAGTGCTGTAGTGTAGACATACCCTTCAAGAATAACCAGAGACCCCAGGGTAAAAGATATTCCCTGGCTTGGAAATTTAGCTGAATTAGGAAGAGTTTTAGGATAAGTTTACAATAAGCTTTAATGGGTTAGAATGGGCAATGTGTGTTCTATTATTTTAAATTTGTAATTCACTTTGCTCTGTCTGTTTTCACTTGCAACCTGTTAAATCCTACTCTTTGTACTTAATAAAATCACTTTTACTTATTGCCAAGCCCTGTGTAAATAATTGTTATCTGCGGGAACAATCAGGGTGTACATCCTCCTTTCATTGTTAAAGGGTCCTTGCCTGAGTGATTTATTTGGAGTTCTGATCCCAGTTGGAGTCTGGTGTTCTGGAAGCTGGGCCCAAAACTGCATTCTCCTCAGATCTGCAGTGTTTCAGGATCTGTATTGCTCTTTTTGGTACAGGGTATGTATGATCTCAGTGCCTTGGCTGGAGGAGACCAGGAGATCTGTTTCAGCAGGGCAGGGCAGTGAGAAGCCCCAGAAAGCAGAGAGGCAAGTGCCAGTAGCTTTATCAGCACACTGGAAAGCAACCCCAAGAGTTCTTCTGTGACCACATCCCATCACACCAGGCTTTGAACTTAATGCCACCAATTTTTCTTTGCGGTGTATACATACTGCTAGTCGCTGAATAATACACTGCAAATAACCTGTATTGGTACACCCACCACCAAAAGGATGTTCCTCCAATGAGAGAGAGAGAGAACTCGTCAGACCTTATATATACTCTGTCCCATAATACAACAGCAGGTCAGGTGCTTTTTCTTCTGGGTGGTGCCTGCATAACATTCCTTTTGTTACTAAAGGAGACATTCAAAGCACCTCTCTGAATTTCAGGTTCAGAGAGAGAAGAAAAAGCCATTTCTGAGGTGATGGCCCAGAGTCATGGCAGGCAAGGGCCTGGAAGAGGGCTGGGCTCAGTCATTAGGATTAACTATTTCGTTTCCTCAGCCTCCGCCCCCTAATATCCTTACTTTACTTAAGCTACATCGATGACATCTTCATCATATGCACCCACGGAAAAGAGAATTTTGAAGAACTTTACAAGGATTTCAGCAACTTCCACCGCAACATCAACCTCAACCTGGACCAGTCCACACAGGAAATCCACTTCCTGGACACTACAGTACAATTAAATAATGGATAAATTTCCACCACCCTATACTGGAAACCCACTGACTGCTACACTTATCTTCATGCTTCCAGCTTCCATCCCAGACACATTTCTCAATCTATTTTATACAGCCAAGCCCTAAGATACAACCAGATTTGCTCTGATCCCACAGACAGAGACAAACACCTACAGGATCTATACGGAGCATTCCTAAAAGTGAAATACCGAACTGAAGAAGTGAAAAAAGTACCCAGAGATGAACTACTTCAAGACAGACCCAAAAGAGAAAATAACAGAATTCCATTTGTCATTACCTACAGTTCACAACTGAAACCCCTCTGACACATTATCCACAATCTACAACCTATCTTGGAAAATGATCCCTCACTCTCAAAGATCCCAGGGGAAGGGCCTATTCTCACTTACAAACAACCCCACAACCTGAAACAAATTCTTTCTGGTAACCACGCTACACAGCTAAACATCCAGTATCCCAGCCCTGCAAAAAGCCCCAATGCCAACTCTGCCAACATATCTGTACAAGCAAATTCATTACTGGAGCCAACCACATAAGGCACCAAATCAGAGGTTCATTTCGCTGCACATCCAGGAATGTGATCTATACCATCAAATGCTAGCAATGCCCCACTGCCATATATATTGGACAAACTGGACAATCCCTATGGGACAGAATTAATGGACACAAATCAGATATCTGTAAAGGGAACATTTCTAGAACTATCTCTTTTGTAATCTTCCATTAGAATTTAATCTTGAGTTCAAAGGTTGAAAGAGATTAAAAGAAAATAAAACCAAATAGATCCATGAAACTTCAAACAGGTTACACACGAGCTATAACTATTCTCCTGTTACAGGAGTGATTCACCATCTTCTTTATTCAAGTGGAAGGAAGGAGCTTGAGTGTGTGTCTCGGAGCAGATGAAACTGAGCAGACAAGGTAAATATTCTTTGTTGTGTAATAGATTACTAAAACATCTTCATGAGTAAATCTGTAAGTGAAATAAATATCCTTCAGGGTTCTGCAGTGGAGTGTATGCAGTGTAAATATTTTCCATCACAGTTCCATAGCAAGAAGCTGAGATGCATGGGAATCTGATCCTGAAATGCTTTGTGTGGTTATCTAATACAGAAATCACAAGAACATCGTGCGTTGTATTAATGCCGTCACTTGGTTTGCGGTATCAGCACGGTGATGAAGCTTTTAATGGATCACTGGTAGTTCCTGCTGTGGCAGTAGAAGTGGATGGAAAAGTTAAGGTAGACACAGCTTTGTGCACAAGTACAGCTGTGGCATCTGGCTGGTTGGATGCCATTCTACACAGCAGTGCTGGCATTTGAGCAGTGCAGAAAGGTTGTAACTCTTGTACTCCTGTGTATGGGTGACTGCCCTAGACCAACCGTTTTGCAGGGTCCCTCAAGCTGGAAATTTCCTTGGAGCTTCCAGTGGAGCCTGAGGAGCAGAATGAAGTTAAAAGAATAATTCAAGTTGACAACACTAATGGAAATAGTAAAATAAAATACAGTTGGCCAGGGGGCTGATTGCATTGGGAAAACAGGAGGGGGAAGAATCTTCGCCGATGTCTCTCCCTCAGTTACCTGCCTCCTGTAAGTGTCTCCCCACTCATCGAGCTCTGTGCCCCTCTGTCAGCCGATGGTCAGGACAGTGTGTGCGTGTGTGTTACACCCAAGTCTTCGACTGCTGAGACACAAAGTCTCGTTGCAGTGGGCAGCCTAGGAGGCTGGAGGGCGCCCCGAAAAATAGTTAACGTCTGTGACTTTACTGCTAGGACCGGGGTCCCGTCGCAGAGGGTAGCCAACAGGCTCTCAGACGCCCCGAGATTATAGGAAGAGCTTATTACACTTCAGATTTTAGCTGCTAGAATCTGTGATTCCTTCGCAGCGGGCAGCCTCGGGGAGGCTGAGAAGTGCCCCAATGGATTTTGCCACCTGGGTGTGACACAAATCCAAACGCCCAAGCTCTTCCTATACTGTCCCTAATGACCGGCTGAAGTTCTTTTTTAAATTGTGCCTGGTTCTGTTACAGCAACTGAAGGAGTCAGGTTAAAGCTTAAACAGTTACAGGTTTATTGAGGAAGCTTATAAATCATATGGTTACAATGGCTATTGCTCTATTTCTTAACTACTAGCAAAATATAGATCTTAAAAATGGTTACAAAGAAGATAAAGATAGAAAAATAGAAATAATGGTACCAAGTAACAGCTTACTCTTTCTATGTGTACACTTAAGACTGAGGACCACATTCAGGTACAATTTTTACCCCCTTCTGTGCCTCTCGACTCCAGCATGTCAGGCCAGGGCCGGTCCCTCAATTCCTAGGAAAGACGAAAATACGAGGTGGGCGTCCCCATAGAACCTTGGGAGGTCAAACACTTAACCCGACCAGCAGGTAGAGGGTAGAATGACACTCAAAGTGAGTGTGTGCTGGGCCCATCTTTTATACCCATTTTGGGTCACGTATTTCTCTTTCTTATCTGTGATGCCAAATAGTGCTGGTCTGCCTTTTGTGAGACCAGTTCTTACAAGGGAGTTGTGAACTTAATTTACACTTGTAAGAGAGATAACTAAATTGGAATTACTGGGGATTCTTTTCTCAGTGGGAAATTCCTCTCCCAGGGACTGTGTTTGTGTTCGAATCAACATGGTTGCCAGCCGGGGCAGTTCTCGAAGCCTCGAGGACAGCTTATTGACTTAATCGCTCTCTCTCCACATGTCTGTTTTTTTCAGCTTCTCAGGATCAGATGAGCCAGCATAGACTATGCTGATTTTACTGCTCCTTCTCTGCCCTGTATGCTTCAGAGAGGCAAATAAGATGGATGATATGGGGGGTTGGTCTGTCTGGCTACATTGTAAGTGTCTCCCCACTCATCGAGCTCTGTGCCCCTCCTGGTCCATGGTGCCCCTTCCCGCACGGTACTGCCCCACAGCAGTGCCCTCCCCCCCACTCTGCAGTTTTCAGCTGTTAGGAACAGCTAACAGGAGAGTTTGGAGAGGGAGTTCTCCAGATAAAAGAGGAGTAAAAACGGGACCCTGGTGGTAAGTGGCTGTCTGAAGTGTGTGTTTGTGTGGGCGGGGGGGAGTTATTTGCAGTGTGCTGAGCTTGTGTTTGTCTGTTTGGTTTGTTTGTTTGAAGGAGCTTCTAAAAGTTTTGAAATCTAGAAGCCTCTGCTAATTGGCTGAGCCTCAGCCAGGGGGAGGGGCTACCAGAGTTATATAAGCCTGTGACTCAGCAACCAGGAACAGCTAACAGGAGAGTTTGGAGAGGGAGTTGTCCAGGTAAAAGAGGAGTAAAAACGGGACCCTGGTGGTAAGTGGCTGTCTGGAGTGTGTGTTTGTGTGGGGGGGAGTTATTTGCAGTGTGCTGAGCTTCGGTTTGTTTGTTTGTTTGGTTTGTTTGTTTGAAGGAGCTTCTAAAAGTTTTGAAATCTAGAAGCCTCTGTTAATTGGCTGAGCCTCAGCCAGGGGGTGGGGCTACCACAGCTATGTAAGCCTGTGATTCAGCAACCAGGGAGCTTGCGACCAGGAGAGTTTGGAGACGGAGTTAGAGGGGGAGGTTAGAGGGCACTAGTGACTTCTGACCTTCTTTAAAACATAACTCTTAGAATAATCTATATTCCAGAGGTTTAAAAAGAAACCCGGTTTATACTTAAACTCATTCATTAGAAAAATGGAGACAGAAGCCCAGCAGCAGCGGGGGCTATCCTGTTTGTTGTGTCGAGTGTAATATGTATGATTACCTGCCCTGTGGGCGGGTGGCATATGTGTGCACCCGTTGCAAGGAGCTCCTGACCCTCCTGACAGAGGTATATAAAATCATGAGTGGTGTGGAGAGGGCTGATAAATAACTTTTCTTTATTAGTTCCCTAAATAGAAGAACTAGAGGACATGAAATGAAATTAATGGGGAGCAGGTTTAAATCTAATACAGGCAGTCCCCGGGTTACGTACAAGATAGGGACTGTAGGTTTGTTCTTAAGTTGAATTTGTATGTAAGTCGGAACTGGTACATATTGTAGGGGAAACTCTAGCCAAACATTTCTCCAGAGCTCAGTTTTATTCTCCCACACCTCACTTCCCTCAGGGTACGTCTACACTACAGCGCTAATTCGAACTAACTTAGTTCGAATTAGTTAATTCGAACTAAGCTAATTCGAACTAACGCATCTAGAACTAAAAACTAGTTCGAATTAGCGTTTTGCTAATTCGAACTAGCGTGTCCACATTAAGTGGACCCTGAACCAGGCTTAAGGATGTCCGGAAGCAGTGCCGGCAGGGCATCAGAGGAGAACTTAGAGCGTGGAGATGCTGTCTTAGGCTAGCCGAGGGCTGTGCTTAAAGGGTCCCGACCCCCACCCCGGAGAGACAGTTCTCAGGGGTGCCCCGCTTGCAAAGTAGTCCTGGCTTGGATTGCCCGGAGTACCCACACTGGGCACATCACACCACTCGGCCATCAGACCGGCTGCACTTGCCGCAGGCTGCCATCTAGGGAGAGGGGACAATTGGGGGGTGCAGGAGAGCTTCCACCCCCAGAAGCCCGCAGAGCCAGCCCAGTCCTCCCCATCGGGAGCTCGTGCCCCATTCCTCCCTCACCTCCTTCCACTTACCCTTCCCTAGCCCCTCTTCTTGATGTACAAAATAAAGATAACGTGTCTTCCAAAATGGAATCTGTCTTTATTGAACAAAACTGGGGGAGACTGGGAAAAGGAGGTGGGAGAGGGGAAGAGAGAGGCTGGGAGAGGGGAGGGCAACTAAAATGATCAGGGGTTGGGAACAGGTCCCATATGAAGAGAGGCTAAAGAGACTGGGACTTTTCAGCTTAGAAAAGAGGAGACAGAAGGGGGACAGGATAGAGGTCTCTAAAAGCAGGAGTTGGGTGGAGAGGGTGCATACAGAAAAGTTCTTCATTAGTTCCCATAAAGAAGGAGTAGAGGACACCAAAGGAAAGGAATGGGTAGCAGGCTTCAAAGTAGTAACAGAAAGTTGTTCTTCACAAAGCAAATAGTCAACCTGTGGAACTCCTTGCTGCAGGAGGCTGTGAAGGCTACAACTAGAACAGAGTTTAAAGGGACGTGAGATCAAGTCATGGAGGTTGGGTCCATGGAGTGCTATTAGCCAGGGGGTAGGAGTGGTGTCCCTGCCCAAAGTTTGTGGAAGGCTGGAGAGGGATGGCACGAGACAAATGGCTTGGTCACTGTCTTCGGTCCAGCCCCTCCAGGGTCCCTAGGGTTGGCCGCTGTCGGCAGACAGGCTATTGGGCTAGATGGACCTTTGGTCTGACCCAGTACGGCCATTGTAAGCTCAGGGCTCACGGTCGGGGGTCTCAGTGGACCACCTTGATTTTCATGCACACCTGCTCCTGGGTGGCCAGGCTGGCAGATCTCCTGCCCTAGCCAGCCACTTTCCTGTGCCTAGTGCGGAGGTCGTGGATGAGGTCCACGATGTCCGCACTATCCCAGGCAGGTGCCCGCCTCTTGCGATCCCGGGCAAGCTCCCGGGAGCCACCAGCCTGGTCCCAGGAAGAGGGGGAGGGCTGGGGGGCATCGGGTGGGTGGCTCTGTGCTGTGCCAGGTACAGGGTCTGCTGGCTGGGTGCTGGCAGGCTTGCACCTGGCATGGGCACCGTAGCCAGCCTGTGCCCCTTTAAGGGGTCCGGGGCCGGGAGGGGGGCATAGAGTTTCCCTGGTGTTGGCCAGAGTGGCCACCAGGGAAACCTGGGGAGGGCTAGCCTCCCACTAGTTCGAATTAAGGGGCTACACAGCCCTTAATTCGAACTAGTAAGTTCGAACTAGGCTTAGTCCTCGTGGAATGAGGTTTACCTAGTTCGAACTAAGCGCTCCGTTAGTTCGAATTAAATTCGAACTAACGGAGCGCTAGTGTAGCGTCTATGAAAGTTAGTTCGAACTAACGTCCATTAGTTCGAACTAACTTTGTAGTGTAGACATACCCTCAGTCCTTTATTCTCAAGCTGAGGTGTCTGCTGAGAAAAGCCGCTCCGCGTCTCCCTGGTCTGCTGGGGGGGTGGCGCTAGCTTCACATCTCTCTGGTCTGCTGGGGGGAAGCAGCTAGTGCGGAGTTGCCTCACCCCGTTTGTAAGTAGGGATCTGATGTAAGTCGGATCCATGTAACCCGGGGACTGCCTGTAAAAGAAAGTTCTTCTTCACACAGTGTGTAGTCAACCTGTGGAACTCCTTGCCAGAGGAGGCTGTGAAGGCTAGGACTATAATAGAGTTTAAAGAGAAGCTAGATAATTTCATGGAGGTTAGGTCCATAAAAGGCTATTAGCCTGGGGATAAAATGGTGTCCTTGGCCTCTGTTTGTCAGAGGCTGGAGAGGGATGGCAGGATACAAATCGCTTGATCATTGTCTTCGGTCCACCCTCTCTGGGGCACCTGGTGCTGGTCACTGTTGCAGACAGGGTACTGGGCTAGATGGAGCTTTGGTCTGACCCAGTACGGCCGTTCTTATTTTCTTATGTTCTCCCCTCCAACCTCCTATAGTCACCTTGGCTCAGTGACCTTCTGCCAGTCACCATCAGCCCCTGCCTCAGGGGCTCACTACAGTTTGAAATGGCCACTCATCATGACCAAAGGGGTGTGGAACTGCTGCCTTCTCCTGACCTGGTGCCTCCCTGCAGCCCTAGTAGCCACCAGGTCTTGACAGCAAGGCTTCACCCTGCAAGGTTGTTTGGCCACAGCTTCACAGCTCTTCCTGTCCTTCCTCAGCATTGCTCTGTCTCATGTACCTTCCCCAGACTATTAGGCAGCCAGATACTTCCTGCTCCACAGCTTGAGCAAGAACATGTTCCTCCTTTCCCGGAGCCCTTCTTATAGGGCCTTCCTAGCCAGGCCCTCACTTATTTTGGGGCCCATCGCAGACTTCAACCAAGGATGTCTTAACTCCTTATGGACAAGGGGAGAACAACCACACCATCACATGGTCAAAATAAAATGATCAAAGAAATCTCTGAAGTGAAAATAAACTTCCTCTGACTTCCTCCTATTTTGTTGAGCTTCTATTACTAGAAAAGAGTGAGAAACATATTAAACAGGGAATTAAGTGAGAGAGATTGAGAGAGAATGAGGCTATGTCTCCACTACAGCTGTTTTCCAAAAAAACTTCACTTAATGTACACACCGAAATCGCATTCTTTTGAAAAAAAAATCTACAGAATGGAGGGCTTTTTCTGAGAATGGTAAACCTCTTTCTATGAGGAAGAAACCTTTTTCCAAGCTCTTTTGAAAAAAGGCTTGTGCGGTTGGGAAGAGGGAGTTCTTTCAAAAGAAGTGGAAAGACATAAAAGCACAGCTGCCCTGCTGGATGCTCCATCCATAGTAATCAGATTTAAATGCGAGATAGTGTCTATTCAGGGCTCATCTAGGCTACACTAAAGTGTCGAAAGAGCAGGGCTTGACTAATAATACAATCTACTCTTCCGTGGCGAGTAGATTGTAACCTGAAAGAGCCGGATTTGGGAGATCTGTGCATGAGCAGATTGCCGTACAGTGCGGCTGGAGAGCGGGGCTCGCCGTAGTTCAGCGATCCCTGCGAAAGAGGATATGCAGAGCTTTCGAAAGTGAAAGTAGTTTGGATGTGGCTTTTTCGGCGAACCCCCCCCCCTTTCCGAAAAGCTGTGTAAACCTCATTACACAGCACTTTTACTTGCAAGAGATATTTAATTCTCATGCCAGGCTCTAAAAATGGCATTTAAATACTATCGTTCAAATTGGTAATGGGATCTGGTTTTGTATATGGGATAACAATTTTTGTCCTGAAAGACAGAATACCAAAGTAAAAATGTTATAAAATTATGTTTTCTAATCTGCAGATTCTTAACATGAGTGAAACTGAACTAACAATAGAGCCATCAAATAAATATATGTTCAAACATAAAGGAGCTTATTTTGTACAAGACATTACCACAGCTGAATACATAGATTCACTGGAGGATTTTGAAATCAGAGACAGTGATGTATTTGTGGCTACTTTTCCAAAATCAGGTGAGCCTGATTGCTTGTTTCTCTATCGGAAACTCATTTCTGACTTTTGTCTGACTCCTTTATTGGACCCTGCTCCTTACTAATCACCATTATGACCTAAGTTTGGTGATAGTAGTTTAAAATCTTTTAACTGCCACCAATTTATTAATGATGTTATCTCAGTTCATCCCCATGTTTAAGCTGTGGCAGAAGTTTAACACTTCGGAGAAAATCTGCAAAGTGTATTAGAACTTGGCTAATATTGCCAAAAGCTATGTACAACGTTGAATTATAGTGAAGAATGTCTATTTGTTTTTGTAATAGACAACTATTTTTATTCATGTTTGTTTAAGCATTTGTCAGCAATATTTTGGGAACAAGAAGCTGATGGAAAGGGAACATGGTGTGACTGCTTATACTAATGTATTTGCCCATGAACACAAAGCCCCCGATTTCACTGAGACAGCCATCTCGACTTGAAATTAATTAAACGCAATCTCTCAACCATTCACATTTGATCCCTATCTTGTCATACAGTATTCAAGATGAACTACCAACTACGTGAACTCAGATTATTCAATTTTTGGTCTCCGATATGACAGTGCTATATTTTCTTAAAACATGAATAATACCAATTCCAGCCTTTGCAGATTGAGATCTATTTACAGCTTTAGAGTTATAATGAAGCAGAAGCAATCTTTTGAGAGAAGGTCAGAAAGAATGATTTGGCACCTCATTGTATACAGAACATTGTAACACGGAACACCAGCACACAGGGTGCTATCAGATAGTGTTAGTAAATCCACTGTTTATTATGCAATAACTAGTTATGCTGTTATGCTTATAAGAAGCACACAGGATATTTTAAGGAGAAAAGGCAATACAGCATGTTTATTCAAAATACAACTTTAAAAATTAGTATACGCCTTCATTCATACACACAGAGAGCGAGAGAGGTCATACAGACGGTCTTAAGTTACCAGTCTGTTGCAGCTTGAGTCAATCTAATATATCATTTAGGAAACATAAAAGGGAGAAAAAAATCTCTAATAATTGTTTTTTCAATGGGGAGCCTGAATACCCTAAGTAAAAGATATTTCAAGTTTTAGTTATTGACTATCAGATAGATAGATCGATAGATTGATAACTCGTGTAGTATTTAGTGTTAAACACGAGCTATCAGGCTATTTGGATTTCCATCCCTGCTGCACTAATGTTCCTTTCATACAAACTATGTATTTCATGAATAATGTAGATTGAGACAACGTTTTGATGAGATCGTGATCATGGCAGATAATTACATGACATTAAAACAAAATTAGCATGAAACCTCTTTTAAATCAGGCTATTTCCTTTCCCAGGAACTGTGTGGGTTCAGAATATTTTGAGCCTGATTTATCATGAAGGCCATCGGGATGGAACAGAAAATATAGATCTTATGGACAGAGTTCCATGGCTGGAGTATAACTTACGTAATGTTGATTATGTCAATCGTCCATCACCTCGGCTCTTTGCTACTCACCTGCTTCACAATTTAGTTCCAAGCGATCTCAGGAAAAGGACAGGAAAAGTAGGTGATACTGTTTTCATGATTTAATTAACATTATGCAGGAAAACTTCTGGCTTTACATAGTAAATCAGCCTGTATTCTCAGAGCCAGTCTGTCTGCACTCCCCACAACAACCTTAGCAGAAGGATATCTCCCCTGGATATGTATGGGGTTCACATTCCTCCAAAGCCCCATTCCATGTCCTGAGAGCCTGCCAAAGGAAAAGGGGGAAACGAAGTTCTATCTAGACTTCAGGATGTCTGTGCCCAGTGTACGTGGGCTGTGCTTGGTGTCTGGGCCAAGAAACAGAGCTCCTTTTGCGTTATGATAGCTCACCCCAAACGAGCATCATCAATGGCTATGATCATTATAGTCTGCTTCTTCTATGTAAATTGCAGGGTTCTTATGGTGGTGTTTACAGCTATGTAAGTGTCAGCTCTGCTCTTATCCATGTTTTATGTCTCCTGCATCTTGAAATATCATGAAACTCCTTGTCAATGAAAGGGAGCTGGCCTGGGCAAGATGCAGCTCATGAGGAAGGCCACACCATGGTCATTAATTCACACTGAGCTCTTTCCCACTGAAGGTGTGCAGTGCCGCTCTGCCTTAAGGTTGAGGAAGTGGGAGAATTGCCTCATGGGAACAATGCCAATCTCTTACATTTCCATCTATGTATTCCATGAAAGGGGCTACTGTGCATCCATTTCTCCGTGAGATACCCTCTTTGCAGCTTCTTTATCTCGGTTGCAGTAACACTCCAATAAGGGGAGCAGATGCACAGAACAGAACCCTACTGTGCATGAGCTCCATCAGTGAACCTCTCAATGCATAGGTAGCTTCCTCCTGAGTTGCTTTATTGCTCAGCCCCTGTCTCCCGAGCAGAAAGACTCCCTACGACTACAGTAAAAATCAGTGAAACAACATCTCTTATGCTTCACAAAGCAGAGTTTTAACTATAGACATAGGAAAATCTTGCTTATGTGTATTTTACTCGGCTCATGTAGATTTTTGCACTGTTAAGAACATTTAGAAGGGGACAGAGATATTTCTCTTCTTGGCTTCTGACTTTCTTTTCTCAGTGTGCATCCGCCCTCTGGCTTAGAAATTGTTAGATCCAAACTGTAGGAGAAATTAGCTAAGGTTGGCAGCAAAGCATTTTAGCTTGATTTCTTAAACACAATATCCATTACAATTCTCTACAAATAGCTTTATTCACAATTTTATGGAAAGGGCTAATTCATGCTTACTGGGATTCTGGTCTGAGGATACTTTGTTAACTGAAATAATGTATCAAACACAATACACATAAATACACATCTGTTATTCACTTGATAGTGGTTGTTTATAAAAAGGAAAACAAAATCTAATCCATTTATTAAGAAGTTTCAGTTCTTTTAAGGTAGTACACTTGTAACTGCAGTCCATGTTAATATTTATGATTTTTATTACTAAATTTTCCATAATTTGTAATTATTTTTGTTACCTTCTTGCTCTGAAAATGACCCACACAAATAATTTAAAAAAATTGAAGATCCACTTCTAAGAAAACGTACTGCTGTGCTTACAAAAATGATGAATCCCACTGAGGCCAATGGTACTATCAGCTGCAGACAGCTACACGTGGGCAGGAGAGGATTTGGAATTAAAGAAGTACAGTATTGACCCTGACTGTGCAGATAGTGCTGGCAAGGCACGTAAGAACCATTTATTTAAAAGCAGGATAAACAATCGTATCAAGCACGTATTTTAATCCTCCTCATACGCAGAAATTTCAAGGGTTCTTTGCATGAATAGCATTAGTATTAAATCTACAGATTTTTAGGTTTATCGTGTCCATGTAATACGTGTGAGATTGTCACTCCTTTTACCTTGCAGGTTATTTATGTTGCCAGAAACCCTAAGGATGTCGTGGTTTCCTATTTCCATTTTTCCAACTTTATTGTCAAACTTGAGACAATATCGGATTTTAATGTTTTTCTGGAGAAGTTTTTAGCTGGGAAAGGTAAGGTGTTATTTCCTGCATAAGAGCCATGACCTCCTTGCTGACCACAGCCCATATAAGCTAACTCTGTGGATAAATTACATAGAAGGTGGAGCTTGTCAAAATCCTGGTGCTCAGTCACAGCTGGGGTTCGAAGGCTTCATTGAATGCACTAACACCCACGGTACAGAATAGAGGTTTTACGTGAAAAGAATTGCAGAAAAGCTGCACAGTTACTTCACCACATCAACCCTAACAATTTCAATGCATTTCACCTTCACTTATGAGGTTTTACCTGTCCCCTATGAATGAGTGAAAAGGCTGATGCAGTGTCTACTAGACCCCCTCAGGGATTTCCTCCCCATGCTCATTGGGATGTTGGACAGCCTCTATCCCTTTGTCCACACACCAGTATGACACTAGCAATAAGATTCGGCCCTTTGCATTCCATATCCAGGCAATCCTGTTTTTGTGTCCTACCTGCCCACACTGCCAGGAAACCATCAAGCTGGGTCTACTGGGTGTTCATCAGGGTTCCTCCTCCCACTCCAGGCCTTTCCTTGGAACAGATTCCTCTGGCTTCCTCCCCAAGACATTGTTCTCAGAGTGTAAGCTCTCTCTGTCTGGGGGACTTGTATTTCTTGGTTAACTTCTCTGCATTGGCCGTCGTGGGCTGGTGGCATCCGACACAGACTCAGATATTCTTGGAGAGGCCCCATAACAATTATTCTAGGATGAGTGTGTCCATTATTTCCCTCACCGATCACATCTTGGACCTCATCCAGTGGCTGGCCCATTTCCCAAGGCTTTCGGTGAATGCCCAGGGCTGCACAGCTGCAGGCCATCAGGACAATCTGAACTTTTGGCAACATTTTTCTATCCTCAGTCCCAACTGGTTAAGGATGGCTGCCTTCACCATCTCATAGTTCTGGGCATGCTCCTCACCAGTGTTCCCTCTAAGCTGTATAGCAGCACAACTTCACAGGTGATTAATCAGCTCTTCCCACTCACTCAGCTGAGTCCCTTACTGGGTGGGGCTGATTAATCACCTGTGAATCTGTGCTGCCACTCAGCTTAGAGGTAACACTGCTCCTCACTCAATGATATTTACTGCCACTTGATCTACTTCCTCCAAGAGTAGAGACAGCCTTAGCGCACAAGTTGCTCTCTCCCATCTGGTGCTATAGGCAATTGGTGCCTGAAGGGGGAGAGATTCAGGGAGGGCCACTGAGAAGAAGAGGCAGGGAGTATGAGTGAGCACCCCAATTAGCAATCAAAATTTTGTCAGGATCATGGGGGCAGTGTGCCTCCTGAGTACTACCATGAGTTTCCTTTGTCTGGAGGTATGGCCCTCCTCAAATGTACCAAGGAAGGCATCTGGATCATCTTCTGCACCCATTTTACAGAGTCAGTGACTGTCAGTTGAAGCTTGACTTATTTATACTGGAAATAAGGCAAAAATTGAGACTGGAAATAAGGCAAAACTATTAACAGAGAGCATAATTAACCACTGGAACAATTTACCAAGGCTCGTGATGGATTGGCAATGTTTAAATCAAGATAGGATATTTATTCTAAATGATGTATTTAGGAATTAGTTGGGAGACATTCGATGGCCTGCATTGCACAGGAAGTGAAGCTAGATGTCCACAATAGTCTCTGCTGGTCACATGTTCAGAGACTGTAGGATTCTATCAATTTGGTTCTAGGTTTAGGGTCATTAATCTATCAAAAGCAATTAAAATATGATCTATAAGTAATTAATCAGAACATAAACATGGAAATATGTTGTGCCAGGTAAGAGTACAATTCTGTGGTGCCAGTGGGTTCTAGAGGTAAAAGTATAACCTTTATTAGTCAATATGTAACTGTCTGTCTCTGCGTTTGAATAAAACAAAAGTGATCTGGTATTCCCAGATTAGAAGATGGACGTGGAATGATCTGCATCTCATGTTTAAGGTGAACATAAACTAGGAAAATGTTGTGAATAAGAACAGACCTAGAATAACATCTCAATGAGCCCAAATATGCCCCTAGCAGCAGAAGGGGAAAAAAGCTGAAAGAAGGACCTATGCTCCCTCGATTCTGCACAGTCAGCTCTGCCTATGAGCATTCTGGGAGGCAAACATCCCAATAATTGAATGGATTTTCTGTTTGAGATCATTAACTTTTATTTCTATACATATTCTCCTTCCCAAGTGTCTCCTGGCTCATGGTTGGATCACATCGAAGGCTGGTTCACCCACAGGGATGACTTCAACATTCTCTTCCTTACCTTTGAGGAGATGAAGAAGGTGAGACCAGTCAATCACTTCATAGCTCAGATAAATAGTAAAGAAATGCCTCCCTTGTTCTCTCTGATTTTACCACCCTTACTCACATCGAGTTGTACTTTACTCTGTGAGACTTTTCATTGATTGCACAGAGGAAGGTACGTTGATCTCAGAGATTTCTGTGAATGTCATTGTAAATGTATGTCTCAGTGCAAGGGGGGAAGAATCAGAATAATTAACTCAGTTTGACATTCAATAGCAGGTAAATGCCTGGTTCACTGTATCATAACAGGTCTCACCTACTTCCAATTTGCAATGCTTTGCTTGCTATTCATCTGTCAAATTTTAATGCTGCTTTAGACACCTATATATATGGGTATGTCTACACTACGGGATGAGGTCAAATTAAGATACACAACTTCAGCTACTTAATTGCATGGCTGAAGATGAATTTCCTTAACTCAGTTTTTGGTGCTGTCCATACCACAGAAACCTAAGGGAAAATACTCTCCTTTTGACTTCCCTTACTCCTTGTGGAAGCAGAGTTACTGGCATGAATGGGAGTGCCCCTCTCAGTTCAAATTAGCAGGTCTTCATTAGATCACCTAATTCTAACACTGGAAGATCGACAGTAGCAGCTTCAATCTTCTCTGTAGAGTAGTCATGCCCATAGTGCATTACAATCTTACTTATGAAATTGTGTAGTAAGTTAGAAGGTCCCAACAAAGAAGTCACCAGAGGTGGACTGGCCAGGCGAGACACCTGGAATTTCCCGGTGGGCCGTCCGCCAAAGGGCCAACTAGGGCTGCTGATGGAGGAGAGGGATTGTGACGGGGCGCTGCAGCCCCGCACTTTAAATTCCCCGGTGCCGTCCTTCTACTGGGCACTGTAGCGCCGAGGGAGCGCATGCGCAGCGTCCTGACATGCCGCTCAACAGCTGGGAGGGAAGACACCCAGGAATGGTGTGACATCACGGCCTGGGACTTTAAAACTGCACAGCCCAGCGTTGCACTGCACGGTCCAGCACGTGGGCTGGAGCCCGGGTCCGGCCCCACAAACTGGAAGGCAGAAGGTGGGTGGGAGAGGAAAAGGCTTGTGCTGAGGGGAGGGGTTAGGTCAGGAGAAGAAAGGGGAAGGCGCTAAGAGACAGGGTATAGGGGAGACAGTGAGAGAAAGGGAAGGAGGGGAGGTGTCAGTGGAAGACGGGTGATGCTGGGAGAGGAGAGGATAAGGGAATTGGGGGTTGGGGGATGTTACCCCAAAAATATTCTCACTAGAGACCACCCAGGGTTACACTAGTATGGTTTTATTTCCACTAGGTAAAACTAAAGAGGAGAAAGCAGCCACCAAAGGTTTAAGCTAAGGAAGTTAGAACTCTCTCTCTCTCTTACACACAGACACAGATAAGCAAGCAAGCACACACTCCTCCATTCATTCACTCATTCACACCCATTCATTCCTGCCCTCAGGCAATCACACACTTACACAGACATATAGGTCGCAGAAAGAGTCAAGGCATGTAGATCCTGGAGGGTTTGTCTGCTCATCATGGCTGGGGAAGCTGGTCAGGAGAGAGAGACACTGGAGAGGAGCTTCTCAGGATCAGTGGAAGGAAAAAGAGAGAGTCTCACATGTGCCCCTTCTCTTTATATAGTGTCTGAATGGCTCCTGTGACTCATTCACCTTGTCATCAGGGAGCATGCCCAGACCTCCCTTTCTCCAGCAGAGAGCATGCCCAGACTGTGATGACTAATTGTCATGTGGTCTATTGTTCCAAGCCAAGTTCTTCAAACACACTCACACTCACACTCTCTCTCCATTCACTCTGGAGAATTCAGTTTAGGAAAAATTACAAGCATGGTGGCTGAATGTTCCAAAGATTACAAAGTAGCAGTTTACAGTAAATTTGAGAGTTACACAGATTGCAAAGATTGACAAGGATCACAATAAATTGCAGTTTAAAACCTTAGACCTTACAGTTTGGTGTAGCTTTAGAAAATCCATGTATATAAATCTAGTGAGCTCAGGTGGGGCCTTTTTATGCAACAGGGAGTGCTGGGAGGAGGCTTGAAAGAAGGGGTGGGCATGAGGAATGCAGGGATGGAGCAAGTCGTGTGAGGGCACGGGAGCATGAGGGCAGAGGGTGGTGAGGGGGTGGGCATCAGGGAAAAAGAGAGCAAAGGGGACAGGGGCAGTGAGGGAAGGGGGAGGCACCAGGAGGGTGTATGGATAAGGGAAGGTGCAGGTGCCAGGGGATTCTGGGGGTGAAGCAGAAGGACAGACACCTGCAGGGGAGGGACCAGCATCAGAGGAAAGAGGCAGGGCAGGTATGTAGAGGAAGGTATTAAGAGAAGGGATGAGGAGGGGTACCTCACATGATCAGAGTGGGGCTACTGGAGAAGTGGGCACAGGGGGAAGAAAAGGGCTGGTGGAGGGGGGCAGGTTGCAGTAGGGCTGAGGGCAGTGAGAAGGGCAGGAGTCGGGACACCAGAGGAAGGTGAGGGGTTGGGGAGCAGCAGGCACTAGGGGAGCTGATGGAGCAAGGGGAGGAGACATCACAGCAGAGAGAAAAGGTTAATACAATTATAGCATAGTTGCATGAGAGGGGTTTGCTGGGGGGCAAACTAATCCCTATTGGTAGGAAGATGGTGGGAAAAGTCCTTAGAGAGGGGTCGCATGACACCTTTTCCTTCTGTTCATGTGTCCATCTTGCCCCGAGTGTGTTACCTCCAGAGGCCTAGCTAATGGGAGTCAGGGGGTGTGGCTAATGGGAATCGTGAAAAAGTGGACCATTCTCAACCCATTTCCAGGGCCTATTTTGATTGTCAGTCCGCCCCTGGAAGTCACCTTTATTCTTCAATGCTCTATGCACTATCCTTATGCTTCATTGCACACTGTTTGTTTAAGTATCCCATTAGCCTTTACTCCATCATTTTATTCAGTTAGTTCTTTTATTTTCCAAGTTAGAAAACTTACTTCAAAATAATCTTCATTTCAGGATCTCAGAGGCGCTGTGCTGAAAATCTGCAAATTCTTAGGAAAGCAGCTAACAGAAAAAGAGCTGGACACAGTTGTGGAAAATGCTTCATTTGATAACATGAAAAGGGACGTCAGGGCCAATTATGAAAACATGCCAGAATCAAGTCTCCAGGAACAAGGCAAAGGACATTTTCTTCGCAAAGGTAACACAGGAGCAGCCAAGTCTAATCAATATAATCTTCCTCATCCTGGCATAGGTCATGTTGAGGCTATCCACCGAGGACTTCCAAACACAACTTTCTGTGCTTGGGAAATAACTGGCTTTAGGGCACTAAGGCTGTGTCTAGACAACACCTCTCTGTCGAGAGAGAGATGTAGATTAGGCAGGTTGAAATTGCTAATGAGCAGGGATTTAAATATCCCATGCTTCATTAGCATAAACATGGCTGCCACTTTTTTTTTTTTTTTAAACAGAGCTTTTTCGAAAACTCCCTGGCAGTCTAGACACAGATATCTCCAAAATAAACCCTTTTTCGAAAGATCCTGTAAACCTCATGTTTTGAGGTATACAGGATCTGTCGAAAAAGGGTTTATTTTAGAAAAATCTAGACTGCCGTTTTTTTTTTTTAAAAAAAAGATCCATTTCGAAAAAAGCAATGGCCATGTTTATGCTAATGCAGCACGGGATATTTAAATCCCTGCTTCATTAGCAATTTCGACATGCCTAATCTACGTCTCTCTGTTGACAGAGAGGTGTAGTCTCTAAACACAGTCAAAGACTGTTATTTCCTAAGGGTATGTCTACACTAGCCCTCTAGTTCGAACTAGGGAGGCTAATGTAGGCATTTGAAATTGCAAAACAAGCCCGGGATTCAAATATCCCGTTCTTGATTTGCATCTTCCTGGCCAATTGCCATTTTTGAAATTTACAAGTCCGGACTAACCACCCAGGTCTACACATGGCAGGGACCCGATAGTTCGAAATAAAGCCCTAGTTAAAACTACCTGTTATTCCTCCTGAAATGAGGTTTAACAGGTAATTCAAACTAGGGCTTTATTTCGACCTACTGGGTCCCTGCTGCGTGTAGACACGGGCAGTTAGTCGGGACTTGTAAATTTTAAAAAAAAACAACAAAAAAAAACCAACAACAAAAAAACCTGGTGAATAAGTTCAATGATAAAGCTGTCATTATGTCAACGAAGGAAAATTGTCAATAAGCCCTTTTAGAAAGTAAAATTAATTTCATGCCACCCATGAAAGGAAAGGTCTTCTTCAAGAAATTAATAATACGTGAACATTAGAAGAAAACGGAAAGCAGTTCTGTGTAGTGCTGCTTTGAAGCTTCACAAATGGGGGTACTGGAACTGATTTGTCTCTTCAGTTTCTAAGAATAATTTAGAGCACGGAATTAACCAAACAGATAAAATCTAATGGTGTGTCTACACAACACCCTGAACTCAAAATAATATACGCAATTTACACGATGTAAATTGTGTATCTATTTTGAAACAGCTTATTTAGTAATTTTTCTTCTAAAATTTGCAGTAACATAAATCATTACTACATGTTAAGAACTGAGTCGTATAAAACTACCGGTATATAAAGCAGAATTAGTAAAATTATTTAGAAAGAGCAGGTCAGAGAGGAGGTATATGACTCCAGTAGAAAAAAAAATCCAGAGGGGGAGGGTGTTACTGTATTTATCCAGCCCTCAAGGTTTGTACATGTATCTCCAAAGCCCTAGGGAGCTATGTTCTTGGGAAATAAGAGAGGAAGGACCAGTCTGGGGAGAAAAGGAATTGAACCCAATCAGCAGTAGTCATAGTCTCTTTCCTGCACAAGTGATATTCAGATTATAATAAAATCTGCAAGTGACCTCTAATCCCCAATTCAAAGTCTGTGTCTCCTGCCCCAGGGACCATTGGAGACTGGAAGAACACAATGACTGTGGCGCAGAGTGAAAGATTTGACAGCGTGTTTAAGGGAAAAATTCAAGAGCTGCCTTTCAAGTTCATCTGGGATATTAATGAAGATCTCTAGTGTGGGTTCCAGTTGGAGACAGGTGACAGTGCGCACCGGGGAATGAAAACGCACCTTTGTCACGGGTGTTCATAAAAATCCATTGTGCTGTGCAATTAAAGATTAGAAACCTGCAAAATTGCGTACCTCTAACGTGTTTGCACATCACTGATAACCCAGTTCTAAGGAAAGGTGCCCCATTCTGTCCCAGCTGTCCTGCAAATCTCGGCACCTGATCTGCCCAGAGGCTGTGGTTGGGAGCCTGGATACCAACAGACTGCAGACAGACGTGAAGTGTCCCAAGTGTCTGTGCTACACTGCCCTAGGTCAGCGCTCTGACTCCAGCTAACACAAGAGCCCCACTCAAGTCTTGGTCATTTTCTTATCTCATACACAGTGACCGAAACACACGCCGAGTCCTGTGAGCAGGCCGCAGTCGGTGGAGGGCAGACGGTGCCCCAGGCCAGTCAGAGGGATGCAGCCCTCTCCTCACCATCCTTCAATCAGTTAACCAATTAAATGAGATTTTACATCCCTGCTAGAGACGTACCTACCTATTATTGTCCATCTGAGCAGCTGGGGAAAGCCATTCCAAACCTTTTTAGTGACCCGTCCTCTTGACAGACTAAAAGAGCATTTCTGTGAGTGGGGACATTTCCATCAGTATTTCAAACAAAGGCTGCCACAGTTTTCTGGCATTCTGCACAGGGCAGCTACTTTGATTAAGAGGTGTGTCTGTCTTAGGGCTACATTTTGGCAACAGGATCTGAACCTTTTCATGGGAAGGGATTTCCCTTGCTTTATTTATCAGCCTTGATGGTGTTCTTCTCAACTTGCTTCCCCCCTGCCCGGTGTCTCTGGAGACTCTGTTTCTGCTTCTTTTCATGTTTACCCAAGAGATGCTCATAGATCTGTTCAAATGTTAAAACAAGTAGAAGCTCAACAGCACAAATGCCTGTGTTGACACCCCAGCATGAGTTGGCAAGGTGTCAAAAAGCAGAAGAGCTTCCCGCACCTGCATCTCCTAGAGGTAAGGAAGAGAATAGTGAAGTTATCTGTATGGGTGTATCAGCCTCTGACATGATTGCCCATGGGCTAGTAGCTTCCAAATTCCCATACAATTTGTAGCAACCTGCACAAAATACAACTGAGAGTATCTTCATGGCTTCTTCAGAACTCCCATGTGGGAAAATTAGTTTCCTTCAGCAACTTCCACAAGATGGGAGAATTTTATTAAATTAAGTTTGACAATGAACACAAGAACAGCAAAATGGTTTTGATTTTCTAATTTAGTTTATAAATCCAGTTTATTTTTCATTTTCTTTATATCCATCCTTTCCAGGCAAATCCTAGTACACAGGAGGAAGGATTGGGCTCGAGCTAGGAGACTGCCTGGTTTGTGATGATTAGAACTCTTGTTGGGATAAGAATTTGCATGTAACAAGTTTCTTAGTGTGTTAGGCTTAATTGGCATGTTTTGTTTACTCCAGTTTAGTAACTTATTTTGGTCTGTCTGTTGTCACTTGACATCACTTAGCTCTTTCTTTTTATACTTAGTAAAACACTTTTGTTTATCATCAAGGCCAAGATAAATAATTGTTAATAGGGGAGGCGGTGGCACAGCTGTAGCTCTCTCTCTCTCTCTCTCTCTCTCATTGATAAAGAGATCAAGCCTTGTGAGATTTCTCTGTGTAACATTTTATGCCGAAGAATTCACTTTATTCTTGAAGTCTCTGTCGCCGACTATGGTACTGCGCAGTCTGATGAACTGTTCTGCCTTTTAGGTGCTTTTGTCTTCTGCTACGAATATTACTAGTTATTGGCAGAGTTTTCACAATATTTGTTTTAACATAATTGATTCTGAGCCCAGCTGGGCCTATTGTTATTGTTTTCAGGGGTGTCACTCCGTAGTGCACTATCATCAGCAAATGCCACATCTTGTAGCTATTCACCCTGGCATTGAACAGAGGCAAAGGAAAGATCTTCATAGATCACATCTGCATCAGCCTTTGATGTGGTGCAACCACGATCTAGGCAGTACTTAGCAAGGTGAATATTTAGAGAAATATATCATGACCTGAAACAGAAAAATAGTAAAATTATTGACATGTTTGCATCCCAATATACTCAGAAGCAGAGCTGCGGGTGCCGAATCAATGGAGCATACTTTGTTATTTCAGTTTCTCTGCCGTTGGAGGGATATTTAGGCTCACAAGGATGTTCTTTCAGTTCCAGTTGTTAGTCACAGACTTTTCCTGGTTTAACTTTCGGGATAAACATGAGATCAATATCATACCAATCTGTGGATCTGAGGCCAAGTTTTGTTTTTTTTCACAAACAGATGGTTAGATGATGACTAATGTCTGTGGATTATCAGTTATCACAGAATTGTACAGTCACACAGTGTAAGGTATTTGCACCTTTAGATCCTGAATTATTTCCATATAGATCCTATTATTTTCATTGGTTTTGATGAATTAAAGACCCCAAACTAAATTGATAGATGCATACGTTAATAGATTCTACGGCCTAAAGGAAGAATTAAGGTCATGTAGTGCAGTGTTTCTCAATGACTGGTTCATGGACTGGTTCTCGTTCACAGCAGTCTCGTTGCTAGTGTTGGAGGTTTCCCAGATAAAGAATTTTAATATTTAATATGGAAAGTTATGCTAGTGCTGGGAGATTCCAATTAAGATCTTGGCTTCAGAGAAAACTTAGACATGAAAAGGAAGAGCCTGCACTTTTGTTCAGAATGTGGAGAATGTGACTGCTGAGAAACAGCAATCACATTTGCACTTGCTGTGGTAAAACTTGCTTTCCCATAGGGAGAAAGAGGGTATTCAACACTCGAGAATGACAAAAGTTGCATCAATCAAGTGCCACAGCAATAGACTTAGTTTAGCAAACTCAAAAATATTAGTCAAAGCTGAAAATTTTATTCACCCAAATACACACTCGAGCAAAAATGCACCCACCTCCCTACACTAAGGCATTAGACAATAATACACATACAATGCATGCACACACTTGCCTGCAGAGAGACAAGTTTTCATGTACTTTTCCAGTGGCTGCGAGACCACCCATCGGAGAGCAGGGGGCGCTGGAGGGGAAAAGATGGGATGAGGATGATGGGAAGTGAAAAAGGCCAAAAGCACCAGGATGTAGAGGAGAGGTGGACAGTGAGGGAGGGGGGAGAGAGTGTGGGTACTATTTGGGGTGGGTGCAATGTAGGGGAAAGCTGAAGACTACAGATAGATGAGGTTGTGGAGAACACAAGTGGATGTAGGGACATAACGTGAGTAGAGCAGTGTATGGTGGAAATGGGATAAGGGCTGTCGGGGGTGTGACGTAGTGTGAGTTCCTTGCTGGTTGCTAGGTTTGGGCTGTGGGTGACCCCCCACTGGCTGCTGTCTGTATCACGGCCCAGCAGAATAGCTGATGGGACAGGGAGGTAACCTGTTCTACCGGTTACCTCCCAGGGAGAGGAACAAAGGAAGGAGGAATGCGCCCCTGGCTTGGGGGCAGGGCTGGAAGGGAGGGACGGTCTTTAGTTTCTGTGTGGGATCATGGAGGAGACAGCCTCAGGAAGGGGCTGGTATTTAGGGGCCCAGTCTCCCCCATCTCAAGGGGGGCTGAGGCATCCTAGGCCTGGCCCTGTAACCAGATGACATCTATGCTGTGCTGTATCCTGGAGAAGCAATAAACTCCCTCTATTCTACTGGCTGGTGGAGTCTGTTCATGCCACTACGGGGGTGCAGGAGACGGGGAAATCCCAACGTACGTTCACAGGAGGTGATGGATATGGGGACATAGATATGGTGGCTCTGGAAGATGGAGAGGAATAGGATAGGGCTTTAAAGGGGATAGGTAGGTGTGGTGATAGAATGGGATGGGAGAAGGATGCAATGCCAGGGAAGGGCATAGCAAGTGCGATGCAATGATGGGAGACTAAGTTTGGGATATGGTGTTGGGCACTAAGAGATACGGCAGGTGGAAGGCGGGATGAGGAGGGAAGCAATGACGGGGAAGAGGGATAGGAGGACCGAGATGGGGGGGGGGTGAAGTCAGGGGCAGGGCGGGGTAGGGCGTGGTTCTGGGAGGGCAGGGTGGGGCCCTGCACTAGGTTGGCGGGGCAGAGCAGGGTGTGGCGCTAGGAGGGCGGGGTGGGGCAGGGCAGGGCGCGGCACAAGGAGGGTGGGATGGTGCGGGGCAGGGTGTTAGGAGGGCGGGGTGCCTGGCCCCGGCACAGGGTGGCCGCAGCTGGTGAAGCTGAGCCTGGCGGGGTAGGCCGCGGTCATGGTGGCTGCTTCCGGCTGCCGGCTCACTGAACCGGAGTTCAGGGGCTCGGTGGGGGCGGGGGCTGTGGCTCAGCCAAGGCGGGGCCCCATCCCCCGAGTGGGGAGCCCCACGCCTGGCTGCTTGGAGCCTACGCCTGGCCCTGGAGTGCTGGGAGCTTTGTGTGAGCAGCCCCGGGTACTTCCTGGGAGGTGGCTGATGAGGCTGAGCCGGGGGGCCTCTTTTTCACCTTCGAGAGTGTGCCCTCCACCGGCAATCCCGCCTCCTGTGCACCCTTCCCGCAACTCCCCATTTCCCTCCCCCGCCTGTGTTCTCTCCCCCGCAACTCCCCTGCCTGTGAACCCCCATGATGGGCTGTCCCTCTTCCCCCCACTCCCCGGCCTGTGTGCCCCTGCTCACTATCCTGCGACCCCCCTCGCCTCCGCTACCTCCCCCCTCTCTTCTCCTCCTTGGCTCGGCCTCTGCCCAGCAACCCCCGTCCCCACCTCCTGGCCCACTGCAGCCCTGCTGCCAGCGGCGGATATAGGGCAGGGTGAGCGGGGTGGCTGCCCCAGGCTCCGCGCTTTAGTAGGCCCCACGCCAGTGCAAGTGTTTTAAAACTCCCATCTGCCCTGCTTAGAGCAGGTTCGGCAGCCTGTGGCCCGCGAGGGAGCCCGACGTGGCACTTTGGAAGCTCGAGCCCCACCCTCCCGCACAGCAGGCAGCCCGCGCAGGCGCTGCAGCGGGTGGAGCAAACCCTGCGCTTGTCGGATCCAGCCGCGAGGCAGCAGCAGCCCCTCCGCCACGTAGAACAGAGTAGCGTGGCGGGGCCCTTTGTGGTGCAGGAGCTGTGAGCCGGCACCACTCCCCCAGACTTCTAATCCCCGAGCACATGGCTAGGCAGCTCCTGTGGGAGAAATGGGAGAGCAGCTTCTAGGTAAGTGTCCAGCCCCCCAGCCACTCCCACTCCGATATCGTCACCCACATAACCCTCCTCCCAGACCCTGCACCCCAATCCCTTGCCCTGGGGCACAGTCCAAAGCCCTGGCCAGATCCACTCCAGGCCTGCTAGTCCCCAGTCTGTTTGTGTGGTCCCCAGCTGATTTTTCTGTAGGGGTCAGTGTCCCCTAACCCAAGAGAGGTTTCCCACCCCTGCCACAAATACAGGAGGCCCCTGCTTTATAACAGCCTGATTTATGACCCTCCTGCCACCCCCATTATGACCTTTTTCCAAAGTGGGGAAGGGGCCAAAATCTCCCAATTTACTACCTTGGCCTATTGTAAATGCAGGCTCGAGTTACGACGAGGGTTGCCAGGTGTCTGGTATTGGACCTGACAGTCCAGTATTTGTGGCTTCTGTCAGGTGGTAAACTCCCAGAAAATACCGGACCAGTAAAATGTCTGGTATTTTCAGTTTTTCTCAACTGGAAAGCCACTTGGGACATTCTTGCCCTGCCATGAATGAGGATGGGGAGTGTGAGATTTAAAGGTGCCATGATTATGTTTTTTGGGGGGAGGGCACTTTTTTTGCTCAACATTTGGACATCCCCCTTTTTTATTAATGCAGAATTTTGTTTAAAAATTAATTACAATATAATTAGAATAAAAATTATCCAACTAAATTAAGTTTCTATCAAATTTACCCAATTCACATTTAATATGAAAATAGCCTTTTTTCAATGTTTTTCTCCAAAGGGGGGCCTGGAGAAGTTGTGCTGCCCTGGGCCCTGCAAAACTCTTATCCACCCCTGCCTGCTGGACTCCGTCTCCTCTTCTCCCGCCTCCCACCTGGATTCCCATGTCTGGCTCTCTAAACAATCCCCCCTCCCCCTACTCTCTGGGCTCTGTACCCTCCCTCCACACACACACACCTTCCCAGGAGCCCAGCCTCCTTGTGCTGTGTCCTGACAACCTCACCCCTGCCTGGGATCCAGGTGATTCTCCCTCTCCCTTTGTCTAAGGAAGGGGAACTCTGGTGTTCGCAGTGCTTGTGTCCCCAAGTCCCTCCCTGGACAAAAAAGGGGGAGGGCAGCCAAACATTTTTTTTGCTTGGGGTGGCAAAAAGCCTAGAGGGTGCGGCCCTGTGTAATCTTTTGTAATCTTCCCCTAATGGTTAACCTTGAGTTCAAAGATTGAGAGAGATTAAAAGAAAAGGAAAAACACATAGATCCATGAAACTTCAAACAGGTTACACACCAGCTATAACTATTCTCCTGTTATAGGAGTGATTCACCATCTTCTTTATTCAAGTGGAAGGAAGGAGCCCGAGCGTGTGTCTTGGAGCAGCTGAAACTGAGCAGACAAGGTAAATATTCTTTGTTGTGTAATAGATTACTAAAACATCTTCATGAGTAAATCTGTGAGTGAAATAAATATCCTTCAGGGTTCTGCAGTGGAGTGTATGCAGTATAAATATTTTCCATCACAGTTCCATAGCAAGAAGCTGAGATGTATGGGAATCTGATCCTGAAATGCTTTGTATGGTTATCTAATACAGAAATCACACCACCACCATGGTTTGTATTAATGCCATCACTTGGTTTGCGGTATCAGCACGGTGATGAAGCTTTTAATGGATCACTGGTAGTTCCTGCTGTGGCAGTAGAAGTGGATGGAAAAGTTAAGGCAGACACAGGTTTGTGCACAAGTACAGCTGTGGCATCTGGCTGGTTGGATGCCATTCTACACAGCAGTGCTGGCATTTACACTGTGTAGAAAAGTTGTAACTCTTGTACTCCTGTGTATGGGTGACTGCCCTAGACCAGCCCTTTCACAGGGTCCCTCAAGCTGGAAACTTCTCTGGAGCTTCCAGTGCAGCCTGAGGTGCAGAATGAAGTTAAAAGAATAATTGAAGTTGAGAACACTAATGCAAGTAGTAAAATAAAATACAATTGGCCAGGGGCCGATTGCATTGGGAAAACAGGAAGGGGAAGAATCGTCATAGTGACAGCAGCCCTGCTGCGTGGCAGCATCTCAGTGTGTCATTTTCTGATCTATGAAGGACAATGAGGTTTGTTTTATTTTATGCCCCAATGTTTTATCACGCCCTGCTCTAACTGGAGAGTTCCCCTGGTAACCCGATAAAGGCAAAGAGCCACAATAGTTGGGGGAATAGCGCAAAGGCCTGAGGGGAAAAAAGTTGTCGAACAAAAAAAAAAAATAGATGCTGTCCTGTCAGCCGGCGCTATCTTCTCAACTCCATTTTGCTTCGCCATGCTAGGTGGTGAACAGTGTGGGGTGTTTTTTATGGGAGTCTTTGTGAGCTGCTATTTAAAGGTGGAAGAGCTGCATGTGGCTCACAAGCCACGGGTTGGCCAGCCCTGACATAGGCCAATGCTTCTTCCAGAAGTTTCCAGCTCAGGGATCCTCTACACAGCAGCCAAAGTCCATTTACTGTACATTGCTGTCTGTCTCTGAGCCATTTCCATAAGTCTGAGCCCTTCCCACTCTTCTGGGCAGGGCTGGCCTTAGGGCTGGGCAATCCGGGCCGAGGCTCAGAGTGTCACAGCCATAGGGGGACATGGAGGGGTGACACAAAGGGCTCAGACCCTGCCCCTCTCCTTCGGCTCCTTTTTTCTGCCTGTCAGCTGGCTTTTTTCTCTCCCATCTCCTCTGGCCAGCTGAGGGCACCAGTTCCACCCAGCCCCTCCCTCCTGAGGAGCCTAGAGCTGGGAAAGTATCCCCCTCTGCCAGGAGCAAAAATGTGCAGCATGTGAGTGAGCAGACGGGGGCCAGGCAATGCTGGGGAGCAGAGGAGATGAGCTCAGGGAGAAGAGCCAGGCATGGGGACTTCAGGGAACAGTGTGTGTGTGTGGGGAGGAACCAGGCTGAGGATGGCTGCAACAGAGGTGGGGCAGGGAAGGGAAAGGTGAGGGGCACTGTCTGGCTCAGTGAGCTAGAAGTTAATGTTCTACGGCTGTCTGGGGAGCAGTCTGATGCCCCTGGAGGACAGCAGCTGTTCTGACAAGGTCCTTGCACTGTACCTCTCCTCTGCCACCTGCACATTTTGCCCTTTCCCTGCCCTGCAACTTCCTGCAATCTCTCTGTAACCCTTCTGCCAGATAGGGCCGGCAGCAACCAGGGCCAGGTTCAATATCTAGGGGTCCATCTCACACAGAACCGGCATGAGCCCCCACCGAGTAGCCTGGGAAATTCACACACCCTTGGGTGCCGCTGAGAGGCAATGCTTCCCCACTCTCAAGCAGAGTCTGAGTGTAGAAAAGAAACTTTTAATGAAAGAGAAAGAGAGAAGTGACATGGCATTAACTTGGGAAAATACCATGAACAGAGTAACCGTCCCAGGTCAAATGGATTGAGCAATGCCTTTTGCCTCTCAGGCTCACCAGTCCAACAAGGTAAGGCTATGTTTACACTGGCGGCTTCTTATGCAAGAACATCTTGCACAAAGGTTCTTGTACAAGAAGTCTTGTGCAAGAAAACATCCATACTGCCATGTGCGAGCTGTCGTTTTGTCCTTTTGTCCATGGCAGTGTGGACGCTCTCTTGCGCAAGAACGCTCTGATGGCCATTTTAGCCATAGGGCTTTCTTGCACAAGAAATCCCTGCTGAGCGTCCACACTGCCCTCTTGCACAAGAGCTCCTGTGCAAGAGAGCGTAATTACACCTGTTAAAAAAGAGCGTAGCTCTTGCGCAAGAAGCTCTTTCTTACCACGCCGTACTGTAAATTTCCTTGCGCAAGAGCAGTCGCATAGTGTGGACATTCTGCAGGTTCTTGCTCAAGAACGGCCATACTTGCGCAAGAAGCTGTGAGTGTAGACATAGCCTAAAGGTTCCCTTCACTTACCCAAACTTTCCCCATACCACACTTCAAATGTCCCACTTAAAGCTTTGTCCAGTCAGTGCAGACTCAGACACATCACCCTGATGACTCCCTTCATAGAGGCTGATGTGGTGCCACCTGTGTGCTGCCCCTGCTTTCCACTGGTCGTTCCCACCAACTGCTCCGCTGGCCACCTGCCAGTCGATCCTGCCAGCCACTCCGCTGGCTGCAATGGGTCTGGCTCCAGGCCAAACCAGAGACTTCAGTTCTTAGTGATTTCAAATCTTTAGCCAACACTTACGCTAGCAAGAGAGTCCAGCTTCCACTGGACTAGCAAAAAGACTCCTCATGGGCTATGCCTACATTGGCATGATTTTTCTCAAGAACTCTTTTGCGGAAGAGTTCTTGTGCAAAAACTCTTCCAGAAAAGAAGCATCTACACTGGCATGTGCCTTTGCGCAAGAGATGTGTTTTTGCGCAAGAGCATCCATGACAGTGTAGACCTTCTCTTGCGCAAGAAAGCTGTAATGGCCATTTTAACCATTGGGCTTTCTTGCCCAAGAAATTCATGTTGCCTGTCTACACTGGCCTCTTGCACAAGAACAGTTGCGCAAGAGGGCTTATTCCTAAGCAGTAGTATCATAGCTCTTGTGCAAGAAGCGCTGATTTCATACATTAGAACGTCAGTGTTCTTGCGCTAGAACTCGCGGCCAGTGTAGACAGGCAGCAAGTTTTGGCGCAAGAGTGGCTGCTTTGGCACAAGATCAAGCCAGTGTTGACACAGCTATGGAGTCTGCTTTAGGTCTATCCTTAAAAAAAGGGGTAAAGCAGCAGGTTGAGCCAGTCTTACATCTTATACCTGGCAGGCATGAAGCAGACTGAGTCAAGCCCTTAAGCCCCTTCCGCCCAAATCCATTCACTCAACTCTGGAAGGGGGGAGGCTTGTTCCTCTGAGACCTCTTACAGTCATGGTGTCTCTCCTGCAAGCCCTGGTGTCATATTTTACAGTTCCCACATTTAGTGGTAGCATGATTTGTGACCTCTCCCCCCCTCCCCCCCACAACAGCCCCAAATTAGTTACAATACATCACATTCCATTCCAACACTGATCCTCCATCAGCCCTGGCTGAATTGGATTTACATACCACAGCTCGGATTCTTTCCCCCTCCTGGTATGAGCTGTATTTACATATCAACAGTTAACAGTTAATTATCTTGCAGAGTTAAACAATTGCTATGTCTGCATTGGCAGCTTCTTGCACAAGAACTCTTTTGCGGAAGAGTTCTCGTGCAAAAACTCTTTCACAAGAGAGCATCTACACTGGCATGTGCTTTTGTGCAAGAGATGTGCTTTTGCACAAGAGCATCCATGGCAGTGTAGCTGTTCTCTTCCGCAAGAAAACTCTGATGGCCATTTTTACCATAGGGGCTTATTGCGCATGAAATTCATGTTGCCTGTCTACACTGGCCTCTTCTGGAAGAGTTTTTGCGCAAGAGGGCTTCTTCCTGAGAGGGAGTGTCAGAGCTCTCACTCAAGAAGCCCCGATTTTCTGCAGTCCAATGTCGGTTTACTTGCACAAGAACGCACGGCCAGTGTAGACAGGTGGCATGTTTTTGCGCAAGTGCGGCCGTTTTCACGCAAGAACGTGCCAGTGTAGAGACAGCCTTGGAGAGAGCATTACCACCCCCAGGGCAGCTCTCTCCTTTTAGCTGGCTGATAGCAAGCAGTAATTCAGCCCCTGCTTACATCTCTAATCTCCTTTTCAGGCTACTCTGAAATTTAAGCCCAGATGCCAAAGATCCCCTCTCCTCCCCTCCCCAGCTGGAATAAGCAGCAGGCATGGGCTGGGGGAGGGAGGTACACAGACTGCCTACAAAGGAAGGGAAGTTAAAAGAAAATAAAAGCAACAGCTCCTACCCACGATTAACAATATGTCTGTGTCAACAAGAAACTGACACTTAGCAAAAGGGGAAGTTTGTGTACAGCAATCAGAGCTGTAGAGTGCAAGGCAGGGAGAGACTTGCTATCAAGCTAGGCAGGAAGATGGACTTGCTTTTGAAAACTTCTGTTTAGGGAAAAGACACATTCTTTTTTTTTTTTTTTTTTTTTTTTTTTTTTTTGTGGATGGTGACTGCATAAAATTCCTTTTGTTACTAAAGGGCACCTCTTTGAATTTCAGGCTGAGGGGGATAAGGTCATTTGGGAAGTGATGGCCCAGAGTCCTGGAAGGCAAGGGCCAGGAAGAGGGCTGGGCTCAGTTATTAGCAGGGCTTGACAAACGGCAGTGAAATCTACTTTCCAGTCCCTCTCTGTGCATGCGCAAGACGCTCATTGTGCATGCGTGAGCCCCTGGTGAACCGGGCGTCTGGCTGAAATCTACTCGGCACAGGCAAGTAGAAACAGCAATTTGTTGAGCCCCGGTTATTAGGACTCATGATTATTTTTTTTGTCATTCTAATAGATTTTGTGTCATGGGCCATGGAGGATCTCAATTATGAGAAATGCTTCCCAATGGCCTTTTACCACGTAAAATGCTTCCCAGAGATACCTCAGGGCCACGTCCCTATCGTAGGAAAGGAGCGTGTAATGTGTGGGGTACGGACTACAGTGTGATTTCTCACCTTCATGCTGTCAGTGGCCTGGACTTGCCACTCCCATGCTGGATTCTCCACATTTACTTTGTGACAATAAAATTAACAGAATTTTAAAATAGTGTACAGAGAATATTTAATTTTTCAGTGCCAAATGCCCGCAGGAATAGGAGATGCTAGGCAGTTTTGGGAGTGGTGGCCAATGTGGGTGGGAAGGCACTGGGCATAGAAATTTCTGGTGATGTCTTGGGAATGGGGATTTCTGGGTGGAAGGTGTTGGGTGATAATGGGTAGGGAGGCAATGTGGTAAGGACACTAGCATCTGAGGGCAGGAGTTGGAGGTGCAGGTGGGTAGAAGTGCAGAGGTTGCAGTGAAGGTTGCAAAATGTTGGGGTTAGGGGCACAGTGTAGGATTTAGGGGGCAGGAATTAATGGCAAAGGGCATGGCTACACTAGCCACCCTAGTTTGAAGTAGGGTGGTTAATGAAGTCATTCGAACTTGCAAATGAAGCTTGGGATTTAAATATCCCGTGCTTCATTTGCATGGTCCCGGGCGCCGCCATTTTTAAATGCCCGGTAGCTCGAACTGCCTGCCCGCAGCTACACGCAGCATGGGCTAGGTAGTTCGAATTAACTCTTAATTCGAACTACCGTTACTCCTCATCGCAGGATTTCTTCCACTGTTTGATCTGAGGAAGTGGGTCTGGCCCACTAAAGCTCATCACTTAATAAACCATCTTGTTAGTCTTTAAAGTGTTACATAGTGCTGTTTTTTGTTTCAGCTACACCAGACTAACATGGCTACATTTCTATCACTATTGTGCTCTCAAAGGCTGACTGCAGATTCCTTCCCTGTAGCCCCCTCTACTTCCCATTTCCTGCCTTTTAGAAACTCTGCCTGTCCCATACAGGCGAGCTTCTCTTTAAGTAGCTGCCTCCATCATCACATTTGTACCCTAAGTAGCTGATTTGAGCCTCCTGGTCCCATGCCAGGGGCCCATCAGTGTGGGGAGCTCGCCCCATCGCAGTGACAATAATGTTACTCTGGAGACAGCTAAGAGTGTTACTAGAAAGAACTTGGAGGCAGAGCCAGCACCAGGCATGAGCAAAGCAAGCAATTGCTTAGGGCCATGAATAGCTTCCTGGCTTGGAGTCAGGGGCTGGCAGACAGGGTGGCAGCCAGACTCTTGGCGGGTGGCAACTGGACACGAAACTGTGGGAAGCCAGGAGACTGGAGGTCGCTTGGCTGGTAGATGGGAGCCAGTAGGGCAGGAGCTGGGCTCTCCTCAGGGATCCGGGAGCAGAGGGAGAGGGGAACTGAGGGGCTGGGCAGCAGCTGTTTTCCCAGGAGGGAGGCAGAAGCCTGGGCAATAGCCTGGCAGTGAGCTGGTAGCCATGGCAACAACCTGGCTCAGTGTGGGGAGCCAGGTGGCAGCTAGAGCCCTACACTGGCCCAGGGTGACAGCCAAAGCCGTGAGATGGGTGCTGGATCTTCAGCAAGGAGCCTGGCAGCCTTTCTCCTCAACGTCACAGCCCCAGCACCAAAGCCATGGCACAGGGCTCCTCCCACACTGCATGGCAACAAGGTCCATTGACACAAGCCCTACAGCTCTCAGGGAGGTAACGTTACGAGCTCCCTGCTTTACAGCTACGAACCCCACAAAACATAGTGGCCTAGAACTGTTCGTGCAAGAGATTTAATTTTCATGCCAGGCCCTAAAAATGCCATTTATATACTATCGTTCAATTTGCTAACAGGATCTGGTTTTGTATACAGGCAGTCCCTGAGTTACGTGGATCTGACTTATGTTGGATCCCTACATACAAATGGGGCTTTTCTCACCCCGGAGGATGCAGGCAGCGGGACCGCCCAGACGTGCCATGGTCCCGCCGCCTGCATCCTCCGTGGCGAGAAAAGCTGCTCCACGTCTCCCTGGTCTGCTGGAGGGGGGGCCCCCAGCAGGCCAGGGAGACGCGGAGCAAAGCCGCGGAGGACGCGGGCGGCAGGACCGCCCGCGTCCTCCGCAGCGAGAAAAGCCTGGTGTGCTGGGGGGAGGGGCGCACTAGCTGTGTCCTCCCCTCCCCCAGCAGACCATGGAGACGCGGGCGGCGAGACCGCCGAGACGCGCTGCGGTCCCGCCGCCTGCGTCCTCCACAGCTTTGCTCTGCGTCTCCCTGGTCTGCTGGGGCCGGGGGGGGGGGGTTCAGATAGTGTGCCCCCCCAGCAGACCAGGCTTTTCTCGCCGATGTCTGGGGTAGAGCAGCTGGGGCGCTGCCGGGTTGGTCCCGCAGCGCTGCTCCTCAGCACTACTGGACCAACCCAGCAGCACCCCAGCTGCTCTGTCCCAGATGTCCAGATTCAGTCGCTGTTGAAACTGATCAGCGGCTGATTCCAGGAAGCCCGTGGCAGAGCAGCTCTGCTTCGGGCTTCCTGTAGTCAGCCGCTGGTCAGTTTCAGCAGCGGCTGACTTGGGGACACCTGGGGTAGAGCAGCTGGGGTGCTGCCGGGTTGGTCCCCGCAGTTCCGCTCCTCGGCGCTACTGGACCAACCCGGCAGCACCCCAGCTGCTCTGTCCCAGATGTCCAGATTTAGCCGCTGTTGAAACTGATCAGCGGCTGATTCCAGGAAGCCCCGGGGCAGAGCAGCTCTGCCTCGGGCTTCCTGTAGTCAGCCTCTGGTCAGTTTCAACAGCGGCTGAATCTGGACGCCAGTTCCGACTTACATACAAATTCAACTTAAGAACAAACCTACGGTCCCTATTTTGTACGTAACCCGGGGACTGCCTGTATTGGATACAATTTTTTGTTCTGAAAGATAGATAACACCAAAGTAAAAATTATATAAAATTATGTTTCCTATTCTGCAGATTCTTGACATGAGTGAAACTGAACAAACAATGGAGCAATCAAATAAATATATTTTCAAACATAAAGGAACTTATTTTGCACAAAACACTACCACAGCTGAATATATAGATTCACTGGAGGATTTTGAAATCAGAGACAGTGATGTATTTGTGGTTACTTATCCAAAATCAGGTGAGACTGATTGCTTGTTTCTCTGTTGAAAACTCATATCTAACTTTGTTGGAAACTCATATCTGAATCCTTTATTGGGTCCTGCTCCTTAGTGATCACCATTATGATCTATGTTTGGTGGTAGCAGTGTAAAATCTTTTAACTGCCACCAATTTATTAGAGACATTGTCTCAGTTCATCCCCATGTTTAAGCAGTGGCAGAAGTTTAACACTTCAGAGATAATCTGCAAAGTGTGTTAGAACTTGGAAATATTGTCAAAAGCTATTTACAACTTTGTATTATAATGAAACATGTCTATTCATTTTTGTAATAGACAACTATTTTTATTCACCTTTCTGTAACCATTTATGCAGGGCTGGCTCTAGCCATTCCTGAGCCCCGAGCAGCGAGCGTGTGATACATGCGCGGCTCTGCCCCTGGGCACATGATGCATGTGTGGCCCCAACCCCCGGCAGGCTGCGCACCTTGAGGTTCAGAGTGTCCCCTTCCCCCCCACAAAATATTAGGAAGCTCATTCTGGCACTCCAGACCCCCCACTCCCCACCATAGGACCGGAGCACAGAAAATCTACTGGGGTTGCCCCCCCCTTAGGCTCTGGTATGGAAGAGGAATATGGGGAGTGTCTTTCTCCTTCTCAGAGGCCACATTAGCGAGGGTTGGTTTTTTTCATTTGTGTATGACCCCCGTGTGACGGACCCGGCCGGGTCTGGGCACAGCTGAGGGTGTCCGCTCAGGGCGAATTGCTCAAATTCGGGGCTCCTTACAGCCCTCAGACTGGAGACCTCTCCAAACAGGCCACAAACCAGTCCCACAGAGCGCTTCAGCTGCCTGCCTGAAGCCTCATGAGCAAAACCCCTCCGGCACCCCAGTAATATCCGTGCCCCAGAAGGCCCCGGGCCTCATACACAGGTAAGGGGTTTTAGCACCCAACCTTACCTACCCCGAACAAGTTCTGTCCGGTTCCAAGAAACCACAGTTCCCAGGTTTATTTACACTCTGGATCTTACCCACAAGTCATGCTGATCCAATCCTTTGGAATCTAAAATCTAAAGGTTTATTACTACAAGAAAGAAAAGCATGAGAGTAAGGATGTTAAAGTATCATACATTACATGCATCGAATCTTCCAGTTCTCGATGCAGGCTTGCAGCAGAGATGTTATAGCTGCTGGCTTAAGAGTTTTTGGTGAACATCCTATGTCAGGATGCGTCCACAGTTATTTCCAGCTCTTTGATCCCTGCACCACAGCCTTTGGGATGAAGAACTGAGCTGAGTACAAAGATGGAGTCGGCCACATAGAAATATCCTTCCTGATCTCTTCTTGGCTACAGGAGGTCACCTGGCCAGCGGCCTATCCCTGTGTTCCCTGCTGGTAGCCCTTAGGTGTCATTCCCCATTCTTGAGGTGTGTCCTTGGCCTATTGAGGGCTATTGTCCCACAGAGTCTTGCTAATTAGCATGTCTATAGGCTGAGCTGCTTTGCCCATAGTTCAACCACATACAGAGAAACATTTGGTATCCACACAAAGTACATGCTTACAACTTCACACACAGACATTATATAATTACATGAATAGCATATATGGAAGCATATATGGAGCTTCTATTTGACCCCTCACATGGCTCCCTTTGTGCCACTTTTAGGTCAACCTTCCCCCCCCCCCCCCATGGGTGTAGCAGTGACCTGGCTGCTTCCTTACAATTCAGTAATGTGACACCCGCCACTCTGCCACACTTGATGTCAGCACCTCTGTGGTCCATGTTGGATTACTCTTCCGACTCCGACGCGGCATCTGAGTGGTTGTCTAGAGGCTCCAGGTCATGCTCCCAGCACCGATCACAGTCCCAGCACCATTCCCGATCACGGCACCATTCCCCATCATGGTACCACTCCCGGCACCGGTCTCCTTCACACCAGCAGCAATGGGGGCAGCCAATCTCAGTGTTGCTGCTGCAACAAATCTGGGCTCCCCAACCATCTGGACAATGGCCTTTCTGTACTCCCTGGGCCTATCACCAGAGCCAGGGATCCGTGTCGCCCTGAACAGCCTCCTCCGTTTCAGGGCCCCTGGTTACCCCGTCAGCTACCCCCTTGGTCCAGTCTCCCAATCATCCTCAGGCCCGACAGGGAGTACTGACCAGAAAGCCAACTAGGTCCCCCTCCTCCCTTGTGACCACCTCTGAGGGTCCAGAGCACAGAGATGCCCCCATGGGGGACATTGCAAAGGGGTCATCGTCCTCCTCTCCGGACGAACTGCTGGCTGACGCGGCAGCCCTTATGCCCTTTATGGATGCCAGGGCCCATCAGGACCTCCTCCGCCGACTGGCCCAACACCTAGGGGTTCAGGCGGATAAGGTGGTCAAGGACTCTGACCCAACTGTCTACATTGTGTGATGCTGTTGCAAAGAAAGCAAACATGATTCTGAGGTGCATTAACAGGTGTGTTGTGAGCAAGACACGAGAAGTCATTCTTCCACTCTACTCTGCACTGGTTAGGCCTCAGTTGGAGTATTGTGTTCAGTTCTGGGCACCGCATTTCAAGAAAGATGTGGAGAAATTGGAGAGGGTCCAGAGAAGAGCAACAAGAATAATTAAAAGTCTAGAGAACATGACCTATGAGGGAAGACTGAAGGAAATGGGTTTGTTTAGTTTAGAAAAGAGAAGATTGAGGGGGGACATGATAGTAGTTTTCAGATATCTAAAAGGGTGTCATAAGGAGGAGGGAGAAAACTTGTTCATCTTGGCCCCTGGGGATAGAATAAGAAGCAATGGGCTTAAACTGCAGCAAGGGAGGTTTAGGTTGGACATTAGGGAAAATTTCCTAAGGGTATGTCTACACTAACACCCTAGTTCGAACTAGGGTGGTTAATGTAGGCATTCGAAGTTGCAAATGAAGCCCGGGATTTAAATATCCCAGGCTTCATTTGCATCTTGCTGAGTGCTGCCATTTTTAAATCCCCGTTAGTGCAGACTCCATGCCCGCGGCTACATGCGGCACGGAGTAGGTAGTTTGATTAGGCTAATTCGAACTACCATTACTCCTTGTGGAACGAGGTGTACCGGTAGTTCGAATTAGATCCTGCCAGGGGCTAAAAAAAACCAGGCACCCACCTGGTCTAGAGCGGAGATCGTGGACCTCATCGAGGTTTGGGGGGAGGCCTCCAATGTCCACGATCTCCGCACTAGGCACAGGAATGTGGCCATCTACTGCCGCATGACTGCCAGCCTGGCCACCAGAGGCCACCTGCGCAGCCAGGAGCAGGTGGGCTGCAAAATTAAAGACCTGTAGCATGCCTATGCCAGGGGCTCCCAACCAGGGACTGATCCAGACACCTGCCCTGATTATGAGGCCCTGGACCTCATCCTGGGGGCTCACACAGTCCGTGCCCCCCGGGTGGTGATCGACCCCGGGGCAGAGGGCTCAGCCCCAGAAATAGGGGAAGAGGAGGAAGACGAAGAGGACGACAGCCAGGAGCCGCAGGACCCTGCAGGAAGCCTGCCCATCACCCAGGACCCCTGAGTCATCCCACAGAGCCCATCAGCTGTGTCAACTGAGGCCGGGGAGGGCTCCATAAGTGAGTGCCATAATGGTGCCCTTTTGTGGGGAGGGAGAGAGAGGGAGCCCAGGGACTGTGCACCTGGGCCTTGCCCACCATGGAGCAGCAACTGGGAGTCATGCAGGGGCCCTTGCTCATTCCCCACACACCGACCTTGCCTTGCAGAGGGGGGCTGGTTTCACCCACTGTGTCCCCAGGGAGAACTGACCACTGCTCTTGTTTCACCACAGCTGCAGAACCTGTGAGTGCAGGGTGCACCACCCCGCCTGGACCAGCCACCTGCACCCGGGCCAGCAGGTATGCCTGGAACCAGGAGGAGTATCAGCAGTGGCACCTGTGGCTACTGGGGCAGCAGCTCTGCAACCAGGAGCAATGGGTCTGCGAGGATCTGCAGCTGCAGCAGCAGAGCTTGCAGGCGCTGGAGGAGCAGGGCCGTGCCCTCCGAGGCCACCTTCTGTCCTTGGTGGGCAGGTTCCTGCCTCCTCCTGCTCCAGCTCCTGTGGCTGCCCCAGCTCTCGCTCCTCCTCCCACCCCGGCTCCCCCTCCCGCTTCCTCCGCCCCCCCCCCGTCCCTCCTGCCCCGCCTTCCCTCTGACTCCAACCAGGGGCCCTCCAACAAGCCCTCTGGACTCCGCCAGGGGTTTTGACGAGACCCTCGAGGGCCTAGTACCAGTCTCCCCATTCCCCTTCCGGGATCATTTGTTTTGCTTTATCCAGGCCTGGAGGTCAATTACATCAGACTGCTGGGTCCTGAAGATAGTGGAATCGGTCTATTCCATTCCCTTCCTGTCACCCCCACCCACCCAGCCTCCCACCCCGTCCCTTTTCAGGGACCCATCTCCTGAGTCCCTACTGCAGGAGGAAGTGATCCACCTCCTCAAGCTGGGGGCCATGGAACCTGTCCCTCACGAACATTGGGGCAAGGGTTTTTACTCATGGTACTTCCTAGTCCAAAAAGCAAAAGGGGGCCTTCGCCTGATCCTATTCCTCAGGGCTCTGTACTGCTTCATCATGAAGAGGAAGTTCAAAATGGTGACCCTGGCAGCTATTATCCCTTCCCTAGCACCCGAAGACTGGTACGCCACCCTCGATCTAAAGGACGCCTATTTTCACATCGTATTTGCCCCCTTGTCAGCCGACGGTCAGGGCAGTGTGTGTGTGTGTGTTTCCGAGAAAAGGTTTAACGTCCGTGTCTTTACTGCTAGGACTGGGGTTCCGTCGCAGAGGATAGCCAGTAGGCCAACAGACGCCCCAGCGGACCTGACACCTGAGAGTGACACAAATCCAAACGCCCAAGCTCTTCCTAAACCTGTCCTTTATGACCGGCTGAAGTTCTTTTAAATTGTGCTTGGTTCTGTTACAGCAACTGAAGGAGTCAGGTTAAAACTTAAACAGTTACAGGTTTATTAAAAAGACTTATAAATCATATGGTTACAATGGCTATTGCTCTCTTTCTTAACTGTTAGCAAATACAGATTTTAAAAAATGGTTACAAAGAAAATAAAGATAGAAAATAGAAATAATGGTACCAAGTGACAGCCTAATCTTTAAAGAGATCTAAGTCTATGTGTACACTTAAGACAAAGGACCACATCCAGGTACAATTTTTACCCCTTTCTGTGCCTCTCGACTCCAGCGTGTCAGGCCAGGGCCGGTCTCTCAATTCCTAGGAAAGACGAATACGAGGTGGGCATCCCTTCTGGAACCTCGGGAGATCAAACACCTAACCCAACAAGCAGATAGATGGTAGATTGACACACAGAGAAAATGTGCTGCTGGACTCATCTTTATACCCCTGGGGGCCCGTATCCTCTTTCTTATCTTAAGATGCCAAATTGTACTGGTCTGTTTTGTGGTGCCAGTTCTTACAAGCAAGTTTCAAGTTAATTTACACTTGCAAGAGAGAGAACTAAATTGTGTGTAGTAGACATTTTTTACTGGGCGAGAGATTCCTCCCCCCGCGGACGGCTGTGTGTTCGTATCAATATGGGTTAAGTCAAGGACACTCCTTGGCAGCCTCTTTGTCAGCAATTGGCGTATCTCTGTTTACAGCCATTCACGGTCACACAGTCCGGGCCTTCTGCTCTGTGTGCCCTGAATGCTCCAGGAAAGCAAACATGGATGTTACAAGGGGGGTTCCTGTCTGGCTACACCCCTCCACCGCAGGTTCCTGCGTTTTACAGTGGGCCGGGACCACTACCAATTTTGATACCTTTTGGTATCTCTACGGCCCCTTGGGTCTTCACCAAATGCATGGCGGTAGTGGCCACAGAACTCAGCAGAAGGGGTGTCCAAGTGTTCCCTTACTTAGACAACTGGCTCCTCTGAGGGGGATCAGATGCCCAGGTGAGGAATCATATCGCCATGGTCCTAGACCTTTTTCTAGAACTGGGTCTCCTGTTAAACCTGGACAAGTCCACCCTAGTCCCCACTCAAACAATAGAGTTCGTGGGCACTATCCTGGACTCCCGGTCCCAGAGAGCCTCCTTACCCAACTCCTGCTTCCTCATGCTGAAGGTGGAGGTCAAGTCACTTCAGAGCTTCCCGATGACTATCGCTCAGACTTGCATGTGTCTGCTCGGCCTCATGGCCACTTGCACTTATGTAGTGCAACATGCCAGACTGCACATGCGTCCCCTGCAAATGTGGCTTGCACGGGTGCACAGGCCGATCACCCACTCCTGGGACAGGGTTCTGACCGTCCCTATGAGTGTCCTCCTCGCAAGTGGACTTGCTAAGAGGAGGTCTATTCAGGAGTCCCGTTCTCCAGACCAGCTCCGTCACTCCGGCTTGTAACAGATGTGTCGGATATGGGCTGGGGAGCCCACCTCAGGGAACTGCACACTCAAGGTACATGGTCCCCACACAAAGCCTCCCTACATATTAATGTCAGGGAGCTCAGGTCAGTCCGTCTCTCCTGTGCGGTTTTCCTTCCCCACATAAGGGGCAAGTCGGTCCTCATTCTGTTGGACAACATGACAGCTGTAGCATATATAAACAAACAGGGTGGGACCCGGTCCCCCCGCCTGTGCTCTGAGGCACTCCACCTCTGGGAGCTCTGCATCGGGGCGGATATCCACCCGATGGCCTCATGCCTCCTGGGCTCCAAGAACGTCCTGGCAGACAGGTTGAGCAGGTCATTCGTGAGTCACAAGTGGTCCCTGCATTGGGACATAGCCTAATCCATTTTCCACACATGGGGGTTTCCCCACCTGGACCTGTTTGCCACAGCCCAGAACGCCAAGTGTCCCCACTATTGCTCCCTCCTGCTCCCTCCCTAGGAAAAGTAGGAATAAGAGATCCTCCGGAAAAGTCTTTATTTTCCGGAGAATCACGTCTAAACTGGCGCTTTTCTCCGGCTTATCTCCAAGCCGGAAAAAAGCGGCAGCCATTTTTAATGCAAATGCCGCGGGGGATATTTAAATCCCCCATGGATTTGCCTATTCCAAAGTCTACATTAGCATCCCTTTTCCGGAAAGGGGTCCCAATATAGACACAGCCTTTGTGTTTTTGGCAACTTGTTCCTCAAAATCTTTTTTGGCTTTTCTTGTTACATTTTGACACTTAAGTTGGAAGTGTGTCTGTTCCTTTCTATTTACCTCACTAGGATTGGACTTGCACTTTTTAAAAGATGCCTTTTTTCTCTCACTGCCTCTTTTACATGGTTATTAAGCCATGGTGGTTCTTTTTTAGGAATCTTATGTTTTATAATTTGGGGTATACATTGAAATTAGGTCTCTATTATGGTGTCCCTTTCATACAAACATTGTATTTCATGTATAATGTAAAATGAGACTACGGTTTGATGAGATCGTGATCATGGAAGATTATTACATGACATTAAAACAAACTTAGCATCAAAGCTCTTTTAAATAACGTTATTTCCTTTCCCAGGAACTGTGTGGAGTCAGAATATTTTGAGCCTGATTTATCATGAAGGCCATCGGGATGGAACAGAAAATATAGAACTAATAGACAGAGTTCCATGGCTGGAGTATAACTTACGTAATGTTGATTATGTCAATCGTCCATCACCTCGGCTCTTTGCTACTCACCTGCCTTGCAATTTAGTTCCAAGAGATCTCAGGAACAGGAGAGGAAAAGTAGGTGATACTATTTTCACAATTTAATTAATATTACCCAGGAAAAGTTCTGGCTTTCAGCAGTAAATCAGCCTGAATTCTCAGAGCCAGACTGTCTGCCTTTCCCACAACAACCTTTGCAGAAGTATATCTCCCTTGGATACGGATGGGGTTCATGTTACTCCAAAGCCCCATTCTATGTCCTAAAGCCTGCCAAGGGGAAGGTTCAATCTAGACCTCAGGACATCAGTGCCCAATTTTATTGGAGATCATTTTTATTGGAACTGCTGTGCTTGCTGTCTGGACCAGGAAACAGAGCTCCTTCTGTATTATGATAGCTCACCCCAAAAGAGCAATATTGATGGGTATGATCATTATAGTCTGCTTCGTATATGTAAATTGCAGTGTCCTTGTTGTGGTGGTGTTTGCAGCTATGACCGTGTAAGTTCTGCTCTTATCCATGTTTTATGTCTCCTGCATCTTGAAATATCATGAGACTCCTTGCCAATGGAAGGGAGTTGGCTTGGGCCAGATGCAGGTCAAGAGGAATCCAGAGAAAGGATTTCACACTGAGCTTTTTCCCACTGAAGGTGTGCAGTGCTCCTCTGCCTTACGGTTGAGGAAGTGGGAGAATTGCCTCATGGGAGCAATGCCAATCTCTTACATTTCCATCTACATAGTCCATGAAAGGGGCTTCTGTGCACCCACTTCCATGTGAGACACCCTCTTAGCAGTTTCTTTATCTCGGTTGCAAAAACACTCCAGTAGGGGGAGCAGATGCACAGAACAGAACCCTACTGTGCATGAGCTCCATCAATGAACCTCTCAATGCATAGGTACCTTCCTCCTCAATTGCTTTATTGTTCAGTCCCTGTCTCCCGAGCAGAAAGACTCCCTACGACTACAGTAAAAATCAGTTGAACAACATCTCTTATGCTGCACAAAGCACAGTTTTAACTATAGACATAGGAAAATCTTGCTTAAGTCAAGCATTTTAGCATGACTTATTAAACACGATCGACAGGAATGGACTGGCAATCAAAATAGGTCTGGAAAATGGGTTGAGAATGGCCCCCTTCCCTCACTGCTCCAGCCCCCTTTGCCCTCTTTTGCCCTGATGCTCACCACCTGACCACCCTTTGCCCCCGTTTCTCTCATGCCCCTGTGCCCTCACACGTGACTTGCTCTATCTCCACCTTCCTCATGCCCACCCCTTCTTTCAAGCCTTCCCCCAGTACCTCCCCCTTTCCCCTCTAGCTCCCAATGCCCTTATCCTCTCTTCTCCCAGCATCACCCTGTCCCCCGTCCCACTGACACCTCCCCTCCTGCCCTTTTCCTCATTGTCTCCACTTGGCTCCCAGGCATTTGTCTCTCCTCCACCCTGTCCCTTCCCCTTTCTTCTCCTGACCTGTCCCCCTCCCCTCTGCACAAGCCCCTTCCTCTCCCACTCCTTTCCCCTATTTTTTCCCTCCCTCTCCCCCACCTTCTGCCTTCCAGTTTGTGGCACTGGAGTCTGTGATCAGGCCCCAGAATCCCTGCAGCCCTGGCCCCGGCTGCTTTCAGGGCTCAAGACCACTTGCTGGGCCTGGAGCTGGGTCGCGTGGTACAACTCTGTGCTGGGTGGTTTTAAAGTCCTGGACTGTGACGTCATGCCACTCCCGGGCGTCTCCTCTCTCAACTGTTGCGTGGCTATTGAGCATGCCACGCCTGAGCTCCCTCGGCCCAACATGCCCCATACAAATATTGGAATAAATTGCCAAGGGAGGTGGTGGAATCTCCCTCTCTGGAGATATTTAAGAACAGGTTAGATAGACATCTGTCAGGGATGGTGTAGGTGGAGCTTGGTCCTGCCTTGAGGGCGGGGGGCTGGACTCGATGACCTCTCGAGGTCCCTTCCAGTCCTATGATTCTATGGCCGATGCTGGGGAATTTAAAATGTGGGTCTGTGGCATCCCATCACAATCCCCCTCCTCTTCCAGCTCCTACCAGCCGGCCCTTCGGACGATGGCCCACCGGGAAATTCCTGGTATCCCGACGGAGCAGTCCGCCCCGACGATAGTTATTACAATTGTCTACAAATAGCTCTATCCACAATTTTATGAAAAAGGGGCAAATTCATGCTTACTGGGATTTTAGTCTGAGGATACTTTTTTCACTGAAATTATGTATCAAACACAATACACACAAACACACATCTGTTACTCACTTGATAGTGATTGGTTATTAAAAGGAAAACAAAATCTAATCCATTTATTAAAAAGTTTCAGTTCTTTTAAGGTAGTACACCTGTAACTGCAGTCTATGTTAATATTTGTGATTTTTATTATTACATCTTCCATGATTTTAAAATATTTTTGCTGCCTTCTTGCTGTGCAAAAGACCCACACAAACAATTTAAAAAGTTGAAGACCCACCAAAATGATGAATCCCACTGGGATTATCAGCCAATGGGACTATCAGCTGCAGATAGCTGGACACACGGGCAGGAGAGGATTTGGAATTAAAGAAATGCAGTATTGACCCTGACTGTGCAGAAAGTGCTGGCAAGGCACATAAGAACCATTTATTTAAAAGCAGAATAAACAATAGTATCAAGCACATATTTTAATTCTCCTCATATGCAGAGATTTTAAGGGTTCTTTGCAAGAATAGAAATTGTATAAAACCTACAAATTTTTAGGTTTATTGTGTCCTTGTAATACGTCTGAGATTGTCACTGTTTTTACCTTACAGGTTATTTATGTTGCCAGAAACCCTAAGGATGTGGTGGTTTCCTATTTTCATTTTTCCAAGCTTGCTGTCAAACTTGAGACAATATCAGATTTTAACATTTTTCTGGAGACGTTTTTAGCTGGGAAAGGTAAGGCATCATTTCCTGCTAAAGAGCCATGACCTCTGCACTGACCACAACCCATATAAGCTAACTCTGTGGATAAATTACATAGAAGGTGGAGCTTGTCAAAATCCTGGTGCCCACTCACAACTGGTGGTCGAAGGCTTCAAGTAATGCACTAACTCCCACGGTTCACAATAGAGGTTTTATGTGAAAAGAATGGCAGAGAAGCTGCACGGTCACGTGCACCGCATCAATCAAGACAAGTCACGTCATGAATCGCAACTGGGAGTTCAGTCTGAACCCTAACAGTGATGATTTCAGTGAATTTCACCTGTACTTTTGCGCTCAGATAACAGAGGTGAGGAGATGAGGATGAGCCTTGTACAGAGAACACACACAAATACTTTTCTACCGTTCTCTTTCTAGTTTCATAGATTTCCATATCTATTTTGCCTACTCCTCAATCCCAAATCACTGCAGATTGGACCTCTGTAAATGAGTCAATCAGGGGCCCTGAAGGCACCCCTAGCTCTCCGCCCCCAGTCCCGTGCTCCCGTCACCCGGTGAACCGCCGTCCGGCGTCCCAGTCAGTTTCACTATCGGCCCAAGGGGCCTCTTCACGGTCAGAGGCCTCCCATAGCGGGGAGAGGGGGGTCCGGGCCTGCCCCCTCTCACGGACCCCAGCCCAGGGCCCTAAGGACTCAGACGCTTGAGCCGTCTGGTCTGGCTGGCGGGGCGTCTGCCATAATGGGCCAGCCCACAGGCTCTCTCTGCCCGCCCTGGGCTACTTCCTCTCCCCGCCGGTCTACTATGTCTGCGCCAGTGGCTTACCTCCTCGGTTTAGGTCCCACCCGCTGCGCTGTGTCGTGGAAGGGCTCTCTCCGAGCTCTCCCCTTCACCGGTGATGCTCGGGGGTTTAAATGTCCACACCGCTTGGCGCCGGAGGGGGCTCTGCCCCCCATGCATGGGTCCACTTCCGGCTGGGCAGCGAGGGCACGTGGTGATGTCGCCCCTGTGGTGACATCCCTCGGGATCGCCGTCTGGCCCGGGTACCTCGTCGTGGTGACTGTCCAGGAACAGCTGGCGCACCGCCGGCCGGTGGGCACTAGGGCCGCTCGGCCCGCCGATCGTGGAGCAGCAGGCTCCGGAGCGCCCGGCTTCCACTCGAGTGCCGCCGCTCGCGGAGCAGCCTCTCTGGAGCACCCGGCTCCAGCCCAAGTGCCGCCATGTACGTGACTTCCAGGGGGACCGGAGTGCGGGGCGCCTCTGCTCCGTCACAACCTCCCTGGACCGGCATTACTGGGACCTGACCAGTCCCGAATGAGAAAATTTGCACACCATAGGAGGTCCCCTGCCACCAACCCCCAAATCTTTCTCAGCAGCCAACCCTGCCTCGCCCTGCCCATGCAACTTGGCTGGGCTACTTGCCCAGCTACTGCAGGATCCCTGGGAAGCAGAGGTTCCTGCTTTTGCAGCAGGCTTCATTCCTGCACAGCCAGGGGGTCTGGAGCTTCAGTCCTGGCCCCACACAGTCCTGGCCCCATCCCGATGGAGCCTTGAGAATCCACTGAGCTCTGACCCCATCACCATGCAGCCAGGGGAAGCTAAGGAGCTCTGACCCTGCACTCCTTTTGGTTGCCGTAGGGGCTCTGGACTCAGCCCCGCATGGCTGTAGCCTGCTGGAGTCTGCTCCGGGGCTCCAGTCCCAGTCCTGCACTGCCCCTGTGCTGCCCTCACCTCTGATGCCCTGCCGGCTGGTCCTCCTGTTACTGGATCTTGAGGGGAGCAGCCAGATCACTGATGCACCCATAGGTGGGGGTGTTGGCCCCAAAAATGGTATAGAAGGAGGCCATGTGAGGTATTGAATAGAAGCTTACTGTCTGATAATCCTATGTACGCTGTTCATGTGTTTGTATAATGTCTGTGTGTGCGGCACGGATATTGCTGGGGTGACAGAGGGGTTTTGCTCGTGAGGCTTCAGGCAGGCTACTGAAGCGCTCTGTGGGACTGGTTTGTGGCCTGTTTGGAGAGTTCACCAGTCTGGGAGCTGTTAGGAGCCCTGGATTTGAGCAATTCGCCATGAGCAGACGCCCTCAGCTGTGCCCGGGCACGTCCCGGTCCGTCACAGAGGTACAACCTGTACTTATACATCCGAAGAGTGGAAAGACTCAGCTGGTGCCCATCTAGCTCCTGAGTTCTCTCATGATGTCGCTGACAATGCAGAGTTCTCACCAGTGCTGTTTGTGCCACACTGAAAAATTAAGTTCATATTAAATAAATTGTACACATTCTTCTGTGATTGTTCTTAGTGTGACTATTTTCTCTGCACAGGAACTTTCAGACCAGACTGCAGCTTGATCTTCCCTAAGCTTTGAATCCTTTGTCTCTTTGTCCAGCATAGCAATTTTCCTAGCAGGAGAGAGCAGTGTGACTCCTCTCCAGCTGTTAGTCAGTGAGATCACCCTTCTTCAACACCCTCCAATAAGTCCAGGTTTTAACCTCTCAGGAGGGGTCTCTTTTCTCCACATATTGTAACAGGTCTGTCAGTTTTATGAGGGTCATGGGGTCCAGTTCTTTTAGCACTTCCGCTGTGATTTAATCTTCTTGTGTTTGTTGTTTTCCAGCTGCCTATTTGCAGCTCCCCAGCAGTGGAGTTTCTCTAGACTCTCTTTCCCCTTTTTCAGGACCTCCCCGGTTTTATCTCCTGGGGGTTTCTCCATCCCCACCAGCCAAAAGAACACTGGGTGGGGGTGTATCCCCCCAAAATTCTGCCACCACCCACAGATCCTTGTACCAGTTGCACTCCTGCGGGCGTCCCTTTTCCTGTGCCCCGTTCTCTTCTGGCTTGGGGTCAGAGTCAATCTTAACATCCTGCTAGACCCTCTGAGCCTCAGTTTTTCCAAGCTGCTCAGTGGAGTTTGAGTCTTCTATCTAGAGAGCTGCTGAGTTCCAACTTCCCCTTTTGTCCTTCTAAGGGGTTTTGGGTGGCCATGGCCACCATGAATCCTTCCCCTCTGTCTGCTCTTTCTGGGCTCTGTCGCCTAGCATGCTCTGATTCACTACTGCCTGGGCTTTGGTCCCCTTTCCCCCGGGGCTTCCTAGGCTAAAGGTCCCCACTCCCTCTTTCGGGGCATCATTAGTTTTCCTCTAGTTGGTGGGTCCTAGTCCTTATTTAATGCCCTTAGATGTGGAAACTCCTCTGCTACTCTGACCTGTTTCCAGTTAAAGGTGTCCTGCACTTCTGGGAGCACTTGGGTCACTGGGTTTGACCTCTTATCAGTATGCGTACACTGTGTGGCCAATGACGATGATTTACCTGTTTCCTACGTATAAGTGAGCAGGCTGACGTAGTGTACACTAGACCCCTCAGGGGTTTCCTCCCCACCCTCACTGGGATGGTGGACAGCCTCTATCCCTTTGTCCACACACCAGCATGAAACTAGCAATAAGATTCGGACCTTTGCATTCCATATCCAGGCAATCCTGTTTTTTGTGTCCTAGCTGCCCACACAGCCAGCAAATTATCATGCTGAGTCTACTGGGTGTTCATCAAGGTTCCTCCTTCCTGTCCAGGCCTTTCCTTGGAACAGATTCCTCTGGCTTCCTCCCCAAGACATTGTTCTCAGAGTGTAAACTCTCTCTGTCTGGGGGACATGTATTTTTGGTTAACTTCTCTGCATTGGCATATATTTCTTGGTCAGCTTCTCTGCATTGACCGTCGTGGGCTGGTGGCATCCGACCCAGACTCAGATATTCTTGGAGAGGCCCCATAATAATTATTCTAGGATGAGTGTCCATTATTTCCCCCACTGATCACATTTTTGGCCTCACCAGTGGCTGGCCCAATCCACGAGCTTTCGGTGACTGTCCAGGGCTGCACAGCTGCAGGCCATCTGGCCGCTCTGAAATTTTGGCAACGATTTCCACCCGCAGTCCCATCTGGTCGAGGATGGCTGCCTTCACCATCTCATAGTTCTGGGCATGCTCCTCACCAGTGTTCCTTCTAAGCTGTGTGGCAGCAAAATTTGCCAAGTCCCCCTACTCTCCCTCGCCGGCGCAGACACCAGTAAGTCAACCCCAATTGTGGACCGATCCTGCCAGACTCGGGGCAGGCCACCAGGGTGTAGGGAGCACCTAGGACGGAGACCTTGGGTGAGGGATGACGGAAGGGCGGGTCAGCGGCCCGGCTCGGCCCGGAGGGGGTCGCCCCAGCGCCACGCCCCTCCACATAGAGGTAAAAGTATAACCTTTATTAGTCAACATGTAACTGTCTGTCTGTCTAAAGAAAAAAATAATCTGGTTTTGTATACTGAGATTGGAAGATTGACGTGGCATGATCTGTATCTCATGTTAAACGTGAAAGTAAACTAGGAAAAGGTTATGAATAAGAACATACCTGAAATAATATCTCAAGGGCCCAAATATCCCCCCGGCAGCAGAAGGGGAAAAAATCTGAAATAAGGACCTATGCTCCTTTGATTCTACATGGTCAGCTCTGCTGATGGGTATTCTGGGATGCAAACATGCCAATAATTGAATGGCTGTTCTGTTTGAGATCATTAACATTTATTTCTATACATATTCTCCTTCCCAAGTGTCTCCTGGCTCATGGCTGGATCACATCAGAGGCTGGTTCACCCACAGGGATGACTTCAACATTCTCTTCCTTACCTTTGAGGAGATGAAGAAGGTGAGACCAGTCAATCACTTTATAGCTCTGATAAATAGTAAACAAATGCCTCCCTTGTTCCCTGTTTTTACCACCCTTACTCATGCTGAGTTGTGCTTTAGTCTGTGAGACGTTTCATTGATTGCACAGAAGAAGGTACATCTCAGTGATTTCAGTGAGTGTCCTTGTAAAAGTATGTCTCAGTGGAAAGGGGGAAGAATCAGAATAATTGGGTGAGATCCTTAACTCAGTTTGGCATTCAATAGCATGTAAATGCCTAGTTCACTATATCATAACAGATCTCCCCTACTTCCAATTTGCAATGGTTTGCCTTGCTATTCTTCTGTCAAACTTTCATGCTATTTTACACACTGATAGGGTATGTCTACACTATGGGATGAGGTCAAATTAAGATACTTTAATTGCATGGCTTCAACTACTTTAATTGAATGGCTGAAGATGAAGAACCTTAACTCAGCTTTTGGTGCTGCCCACGCCGCAGAAACCTAAGGGAGAATACTCTCCTTTCGACTTCCCTTATTCCTCATGGAAGTAGGGCTACTGGCATGGATTGGAGTGCCCCTTTCAGTTCAAATTAGTGGGTCTTCATTAGACCCCCCTAAATCTAACACTGGAAGGTTGACAGTAGCAGCTTCGATCTTCTCTGTAGTCTAGTGAATGAAAATCTTACTTATGAAATTGTGTAGTAAAGTTTAAGGTCCCAACGAAGAAGTCACCTTTATTCTTCAGTGCTCTAACCCTATTCTTCATTTTACACATTTGTTTAAGGATCCCGTTAGCCTTTACTCAATCTCTTTATTTAGTTTTTTTTATTTCTTAAAGCTAGGAAACTCACTTTAAAATAATGTTCATTTCAGGATCTCAGAGGCGCTGTGCTGAAAATCTGCAAATTCTTAGGAAAGCAGCTAACAGGAAAGGAACTGGACACAGTCGTAGAAAAGGCTTCATTTGATAACATGAAAAGGGATGCCAGAGCAAATTATGAAAGCATGCCAGAAAGTGTCCTGGAACGAGGCAAAGGACATTTCCTTCGCAAAGGTAACACAGCGGCTGCGAAGTCTAATCAATATTTATTCTTCCTAATCCTGGTTAGGTCATGTTGAGGCTATCAACCAAGGACTTCCAAACACAACTTTCTGTGCTTGGGAAATAACTGGATTTAGGGAATTACTACTGTTATTTCCAAAGAGTTTGATTAGAAAGAGCTGGACAAAAACTGGTGAAAGGGTTCAATGATAAAACTATCAGTATTTCAACAAATGAAAATTGTCAATAAGCTCTTTTAGGGTATGTCTACACTACAGTGTTAATTCGAGTTAACTTTATTCAAAATAGTTTATTCGAATTAAGATAATTCGAATTAACACATCTACACAGGTAAGGCAGTGGCAGCCAAGTCTAATCAATATATAATCTTCCTAATCCTGGTTAGGTCGTGTTGAGGCTATCAAACGAGGAGGTTTAGGATGGAGAGGCGGGAGGGGGAGAAGGAGTGGGAGGAGGAGCGGGAACTGGGAAGGCAGGAGGAGCAGGAGCAGCGTGAGGCAGCACGCTCTGCACCTGGGTGTGCAGATGGGCACAGATGGCATGACCCTGGGCAAGCAGCTCCCACCGGAACTCCTGTTCTTCCTGCACCTGCTGCTCCATGATGTGGGTCTGGTCTCGCAGGTCCGCAAGCTGCTGCTCGTGGTACCCCTGCAGTGTTGTGGTGTTCCTGCGGAGCCCTTGGGTGTGGGAGAATGTCCCATGTGGGGTGGTGCGCCCTGCACGTGCAGGTGGTGCGGCTGTGGAGAAAGAAGAGAAGTGGTCAGTTCTCCCTGGGGACACAGTGGGTGAAGCCCAACCCCCCCTCTGCGAGGAGAGGATGACCGTGTCCTGCACCGTCAGAACCATTGTGCTTGCCCAGAGGCCATGTTCAGAATGTCCAGCTATCCCTGGGATTGGGAGGTTCCCCGAGACCGCACCCATGCCCCTGTGCTGTGTATAGTGTGGCTGAGATGGGGGGAGGTGCCTCCTGCCTCTTTGTAGAGGGGTGTGTGTGAAGGGAGGGTGTCCTGCTGTGTCCTGCCCCAGGGTCCGGACTGTGTCAGGTTTCTTCACACACACGTATGCCTATCAGGCCACAGCCCCTGGGTGTCATGCAGCTGGAGCCACCTTCCCAAGGGTGGCATGGAACATGCTCGCACGTGCACAGGTTGCTGCGTGATGTATGGTAGGCAAGGGCTACGTGCGGGGTCTCTGTTTTCCCTCCCCCGAGTAGGGGATGGTGATGGCACTTACTTTGTGTGGCCTTCACGGACAAGCCTGCTGACTCCGGTGCTGGGACAGCTTGGGGGTCCTGCCAGCGTGGCACCCTCGGTGATATCCCTTCTGCCATGCGCAGTTCAGGGCCGTCCAGTCAAGGCTCGCTGTCCCCTGTGGTGGTGCGGGCCATCCTGCCCCCCAGGATGGGGTCGAGGGCAGGAAAGTAGGGGCAGGTGTCAGCCACTGCTGAAGCACCGCCCCTGGTGGCCCTGGCGTATGCCTACCGCAGCTTCTTAACTTTGAGGCGCACCTGCTCCTGCATGCGCCTGTGGCCCTTTCTGGCTATGGTGGCCGCTTTCCTCTGCCTAGTGAGGAGACCATGGACATTGGGGGCCTCCCCCCAAACCTCAAGGAGGACCATGATCTCTGGGTACAGCTGAGGACATCCACTCAGGGCGAATTGCTCAAATTCAGGGCTCCTTACAGCCCCCAGACTGGAAACCCTCCCAAATAGGCCAATAACCAGTCCCAGAGCGCTTCAGCTGCCAGCCTGAAGCATCACGAGCAAAACCCCTCCGACACCCCAGCAATATCTGTGCCCCAGATGGCCCCAAGCCTCACACACAGGTGAGGGGCCTAGAACCCAATCTCACCTACCCCGAACAAGTTCTGTCCAGTTCCAAGAAACCAGACAGATCCCAGGTCAATTTATCCTCTGGACTTTACCCACAAATCACGCTGAGCCAATCCTTTAGCATCTAACATCTAAAGACTTAGTGCTGCAAGGAAGAAAAACATGAGAGTAAGGTTGTTAAGGATAGTACGTTACATGCATAGAATCTCCCAGTTCTCGATGCAGGCTCTAGCAGAGATGTTATAGCTGCTGGATTAAAAGTCCTTGTTGCACATCCTAGGTTAGGATGGGTCCACAGGTCTTTCTGGCTCTTCGATCTCAGCACTGCTGCCTCTGGGATCAAGTGCTGAGCTGAGTACAAGATGGAGATGGCCACATGGCAAATTTATACCTCCTTCATGGTTTCTTCCAGGCTGGCTAGAGAGCCACATGGCCAGTGGCCAGGTGTGTCTTTGGCCTTCATAGGCCCATTGTTCCCTGGAGCTTTGCTCATTAGCATGTCCATAGGCAAACATTCCTAGCTCATTACTCAAGCACATTCAGAGAGAATTCCAGTCCCCATACAAAGTACAGATCCCTAACTCCATACACAGACATTATACAGATATATAAAGAGCAGATACTGAATCAGAAGAAAGTAAGCTTTTGTTTGACCCCTTACATGGCCCCCTTTTTACCACTTTTGGGGCGAACACGCCCCCATAGGTGCAGCTGTGACCTGGCTGCTCCCCTCATAATCCAATAACGTGACAGGGGTGTTGGAACTGATTTGTCTCTGCAGTTGCTAAGAATAATTTAGAGCACAGAATTAACCACACATAAGATCTAAGGGTGTGTTTATACATCACCCTGAACTCAAAATAAAACTGCATGTCTTATTTTGAATCTATTTTGAAACAGCGTATTTAGAAATTGTTCTTCTAACATTTGCAGTGACATAAATCAGTACAAGGAGATAAGAACTGAGCTATATAAAACTACCGGTATATAAAGCAGATTGAGTGAAATTATCTAGAAAGAGCAGGTCAGAGAGGAGATGTATGCTCCACTGGAAAAAAAATCCAGGGGAGGGGGACGTTTTACTGTATTTGTCCAGCTCTCCATGTTTGGTAATGTACCTCCAAAGCCCTAGAGAGGTAAATTCTTGGGAGATGAGAGAGGAAGGGCCTGTCTGGGAAGAAAAGGGATTGAACCCAACCAGAAGCAGTCACAGCCTCTTACCTGCACAAGTGATATTCAGATTATAATAATATCTGCAAGTGGCCTCTAATCCCCAATTCTCCGTCTGTGTCTCCTGCCCCAGGGACCATTGGAGACTGGAAGAACACAATGACTGTGGCGCAGAGTGAAAGGTTTGACAGCGTTTTTAAGGGAAAAATGAAAGAGCTGCCTTTCAAGTTCATCTGGGATATTCATGAAGATCTCTAGTGTGGGCTCCAGTTGGAGACAGGTGACAGTACACCACAGGGAATGAAAATATCTCTTTGTCACAGGTGTTCATAAAAATCCATTGTGCTGTGCAATTAAAGATTTGAAACCTGCAAAATTTTGTACTTCTCACATGTGTTTGCACATCATGGTGAAAATCCAGTTCTAAGGAAAGGTGCCCCGTTCTGTCCCAGCTGTCCAGCAAACCTCAGTAACTGAACTGCCCTGAGGCTGTGGTTGACAGCCTGGATACCAACAGCCTGCAAACAGACATGAAGGGTATGTCAAGACTACATGGCTCTGTCAACAGAGCCATGTAGATTAGTTTACTAGACATACCCAAATGAAGCGGCGATTTAAATAATCGCCGCTTCATTTACTTTAAAATGGCTGCCGCGCTGAGCTGATCAGCTGTTTGTCAGCTAGGCACACTAGTCTGGACGCTCCGTGGTTGACATCAAAGGCATTTGTTGACTTTCCCGGTAAACCTCATCCCACGAGACATAACGAAGCAGACGACAAATGCCTTTGATGTCAACTGCGGAGCGTTCAGACTAGAGCGCCTAGCTGACAAACAGCTGATCGGCTCAGCGCAACAGCCATTTTAAAGTAAATGAAGCAGCGATTATTTAAATCGCCGCTTCATTTGGGTATGTCTAGTAAACTAATCTACATGGCTCTGGCGACAGAGCCATGTAGTCTAGACATACCCGATGTGTCCTGAGTGTCTGTGCTACACTGCCCTAGGTCAGAGCTCTGACTCCAGCTAACACAAGAGCCCCACTCAAGTCTTGGTCACCCTCTTATCTCATACATACTGACCGAAACATACTCCCTGTCCTGAGAGTTGGCCATAGTAGGTGGAGGCCCCTTCTTGATGTCAAATAAAAAACATGTTTTTCCATAAATACAAAGTCTCTTTATTCAACAAAACTTTGGGGGGGGAGGGGGAGTATGAAACTCTGGGGAGACTAGGGAAAGGAGGCGGGAGAGGGGAGGAGAGTGGGTGGGAGAGGGGAGGGAGAAACCTGGGAGGGGGGAGCTGGAAGGGGGAAGAAGGGAGAGGAGGGGTTCAGAGGTGGGGGTCTTGCTGGACCAACTGTCTCCCAGCACAGAGGATGCAGGGGCTTTGGTATCCCTGGGGGGATAGGGAGGAGGGGATGGAGAGTGAGGAGGGTGTGGAGGGAGAAGTCGGAGTGGGTAAGGAGTGGGAGGAGGAGCAGTAGCTGGGGAGGCAGCAGATGCTGGAGCGGCAGGAGGCAGCACGCTCTGCACCAGTGTCCGTGGGTGTTGGCAGATGGCATGAGCCTGGGCAAGCAGCTCCCGCTAGAACTACCGATCTTCTTGCACCCAGTACTGCCCTGTGTGGTGCACAGCTCGCAGGGCTTCCAGATGCTGCTTTCGGTACCCCTGCAGTGTTTGGGTGGTGCTGCGGAAAACTTAGGTGCAGGAGCATGTCCCGGTTGGGGTGGTGTGTCCTGCTTGCGCATCTGGTGTGGCTGTGGAGAAAGAAGAGGAGTGGTCAGTTCTCCCTGGGGAAACAGTGGGTGAAGCCCAGGCCCCCTCTGCGAGGTGAGGATGATCGTTCCCTGCACCATCAGAGCCACTGTGCTTGCACAGAGGCCAGGTTCGGAATGTTCCGCTATTCCCGGGACTGGG